>NC_086119.1:58458379-58765045 GCF_963921235.1 Mobula hypostoma | reverse complement strand
TGTTTTCATTGGACAATTGGATTGGGACTGTGTTTATTGGACAATAAGATTGGGACAGTGTTTGTTGTATCATAGGATTGGGACTGTATTGGACAGGAATAGGAACTGTGTTTGTTGGACAGTAGGATTGAGACTGTGTTTATTGGAAGGGAATAGGAACTGTATTTATTGGACAGTAGGATTGGTACTGTGTTTGTTGGCCAGTAGGATTAGGACTGTGTTTATTTGGTGGAAATAGGAACTGTGTCTAATGGACAACAGGACTGGAAATGTGTTTATTGGACAGTAGGATTGGCACTGCGTTTATTGGAAGGGGATAGGAACAGAGTTTATTGGACATTTGGATTGGGACGGTGTTTATTGGACGGGGTTAGGAACTGTGTTCATTGGACAATAGGATTGGGACTGTGTTTATTGCATAATAGAAATGGAACTGTGTTTATTGGACTGTGGAATTGGGCAGTATATATTGGACAATAGGATTGCAACTGATTAGTGGACAATAGGATTGGAACAGGGTTTGTTGCACAATTGGATTTAGACTGTGTTTATTGGACAGGAATATGAATTGTGTTTATTAGAGAATAGTATTGGGACTGTGGTTATTGGACAGTAGGATTGGGAATGTGTACATTGGACAGTAGAATTTGGACTGTATTTATTGAACAGTAGAATTTGGACTGTTTATTGGATAGTAGGATTGGCGCTGTGTTTATTGGAAGAGAATAGGAACAGAGTTTATTGAACGATTGGATTGGGACTGAGTTTATTGCACAATAGAAATGGAACAGTGTTTATCAGGCCGTGGAATTGGGCAGTGTATACTGGACAATAAGATTGTGACTGTTTAGTGGGCAATGTGATTGGGAGTGTTGCACAATAGGATTGGGACAGTGTTTATTTGTGGGGATAGGAATTGTGTTTAATGGACAATAAGATTGGGACTGTGTTTATTGGACTCTATGACTGGGACTGTGTTTATTGGATGGAAATAGGAACTGTGTTTATTGGACAATAAGATTAGGACTGTGTTGATTGTACGATGAGATTGTTACTGTGTTTATTGCAATGTAGGATTGGTACTGTGTTTTTGGACTGCAGGATTGGAACAGTGTTTATTGGGCAAGGACTAGGGCTGTGTTTATTGGACAGTGGAATTGGGACTGTGTATATTGGACAGTAGGACTGTGACTGTGTTAATTGGGACAGTAGGATTGTGACTGTGTTTATTGGACAGTAGGATTGGGACTGTGTTTATTGGAAGGGAATATGAACTGTGTTTATTGGACAACAGGATTGGGACTCTGTTTCCTGGATGGGGATAGCAACTGTGTTTATTAGACTGTAGGATTGGGACCATGTTTATTGGACAACAGGTGTGGGCCTGTGTTTATTGGACTGTGGTATTGAGACCGTGTACATTGGACAATAGGATTGTGACTGTGTTTCTTGCACAATAGGATGGGAACTGTGTTTATTGGACAGGAATAAGAACTCTGTTTATTGAACAATTGGATTGAGACTGTGTTTATTGGATAGGAATAGAGACAGTGTTTATTGGATAATAGGATTTGGGTTGTATGTATTGTATAGTAGGAGTCAGACTGTGTTTAGTGGATGGTAGGATTGGGAATATGTTTATTGGACAGTAGGATTGGGACTGCCTTTGTTGTATAGTATGATTAGGATTGTGTTTATTGGACAGTAGGACTGGGACTGTGTTTACTGAACAGTAGAATTGGCATTGTGTTTATTGGATGGGAATAGGAACAGAGTTTATTGGAAAATTGGGTTGGGTCTGTGTTTATTGGACGGTGTAGGAACTGTGTTTATTGGACAATAGGATTGGGACTGTGTTATTGCAGAATAGAAATGGGACTGTGTTTATTGGACTGTGGAATTGGGCAGTGTATATTGGACAATAGGATTTTAACTGGTTATTGAACAATAAGATTGGGACTGTGTTTATTGGAGAATAAGATTGGGACTATGTTTATCGGACTGTAGGATTGTAATTGTGTTTATTGGACAGTAGGATTGGTATTGTGTTTATTGGACAGTAAGTGAACAATAGGATTGGAACGGGGTTTGTTGCAGTATCGGATTCGGACTGTGTTTATTGGACAGGAATAGGAACTGTGTTTATTGGAGAATAGGATTAGGACTGTGTTTATTGGACTGTAGGATTGTGACGGTTTTTATTGCACAGTAGGATTGGGACTGTGTTTATTGGACTGTAGGATTGTGACTGTGTTTGTTGCACAGTAGGATTGGGACTGTGTTTATTGGATAGTAGGATTGTGTCTCTGTTTATTGGATGGGAATACGAACTGTGTTTATTGGACAATGGTATTGGGACTTTGTTGATTGTACTGTCTGATTGGAAATGTGTTTATTGGAATGTAGGATTGGGACTGAGTTCATTGGAGTGTAGGATTGGAACTATGTTCATTGGCGTGTAGGATTGGGACTGTGTTCATTAGACAGCAGGTGTGGGACTGTGTTTATTGGAAGAGAATAGTAACAGTGCTTATTGGACAATAGGATTGGGACTGTGTTTATTGCACAATAGAAATGGGACTGTGTTTATTGGACTGTGGAATTAGGCAGTGTATATTGAACAATTGGATTGTGACTGTTTATGGACAATAGGATTAGAACAAGGTTTGTTGCACTATCGAATTCGGACTGTGTCTACTGGACGGGAATAGGAATTGTGTTTATTAGAGAATAGGATTGGGACTGTGTTTGTTGGACTGTTGGATGGTGACTGTGTTTATTGGACAGGAATAGGAACGATGTTTATTGGACAGTAGGATTGGAACTCTGTTAATTGGACAGTAGGATTGGTAATGTGTTTACTGGATGGGGATAGGAACAATATTTATTGGACAGTAGTATTATTTCTCTGTTTATTGGACGAGAATAGGAACTGTGTTTATTGGACAATGGTATTGGGACCATGTCGATTGTACCATCTAATTGGGAATGTGTTTATTGGAATGTAGGACTGGGACTGTGTTTATTGTACAGTAGTATGGGAATGTGTTTCTTGGAAGGGAATTGTAACAGTGCTTATTGGACAATAGGATTAGGAATGTGTTTATTACACAATAGAAATGGGCCTGTGTTTATTGGACTCTGGAATTGGGCAGTGCATATTGAACAATTGGATTGGGACTGATTTTATTGGTCAGGAATACGAACAGTGTTTATTGGACAATAGAATTGGGACTGTATGTATTTTAGTGTAGGATTAGAACTGTGTTCATTGGGCAATAGGATTGGGACTGTGTTTATTGGACTGTGGAATTGGGCAGTGTATATTGGACAATAGGATTGTGACTGTCAATGGACAATAGGATTGGGGGGGTGTTTGTTGCACAATAGGATTCGTACTGTGTTTATAGGACGAGAATAGGAATTGTGTTTAATGGACAATAGGATTGAGACTGTGTTTATTGGACTGAAGGACTGTGACTGTGTTTGTTCGAGAGTAGGATTGGAACTGTGTTTAATGGGCAACAGGATTGGGACTGTGTTTATTGGACAGAAGGATTGGCCCTGTGTTTATTGGAAGGGAATAGGGACAGAGTTTATTGGACAATAAGATTGAGACTGTGTTTCTTGCACAATAGGATGGGGCCTGTGTTTATTGGGAAGGAATAGGAATTCTGTTTATTGAACAATTAGCCCAGGTCTGTGATTATTGGACAGGAATAGAAACAGTGTTTATTGGACAATAAGATTGGGACTGTATGTATTGTATAGTAGGAGTCGGACCGTGTTTATTGGACGGTAGGATTGGAATTGTGTTTATTGGACAGTAGAATTGGCATTGTCTTTATTGGAAGGGAATAGGAACAGAGTTTATTGGACAACTGGATTAGGTCTGTTTATTGGACGGGGTAGGAAATGTGTTTATTGGTCAAATCAGGAGGGAGGAGAAGATGGCGGTGCAACACAGCTCACAGCGGCCACTCCAGTGGTGATGTCTGTTATTTGTCAAGTAGGGTGCCATGCAAAATCCTGATTTGATGGAGACAGACGTGAGAGCACAGAGGAACATCTGTTGAAATTTCTGAAATGCCTGCTTCGTTGCTGCTGCTACTGTGTGATCCAGGATCTCCGGAGGGGAAGGCCCCGAGTCCTTGGATTGGCTTGTTGCTCGGCGGCCAGGGTCAAATTGGGCAGTGTACATTGGACAATACAATTGCGCCTAATTATTGGACCATAGGATTGTGACAGTGTTTATTGCACAGTAAGATTGGTACCATGTTTATTGGACAGTAGGATTGGGACTTTGTTTCTTGTATGGAAATAGGAACTGTGTTTAATGGACAATAAGATTGGGACTGTGCTTATTGGATGGGGATAGCAACTGTGTTTATTGGACTGTCAGATTGGTACTGTGGTTAGTGAACAATAGGATTGGTATTGTGTTATTTGGACAATAGGATTGGGAGTGTGTTAATTGCACAGTAGGATTGGGGTTGTGTTTACTGGACAATAGGAATGGGAGTGTGTTTACTGGATGGGGATAGCAGCTGTGTTTAATGGACTGTGGGATTGGAACTGTGATTTTTGGACAGGAATAGGAACAATGTTTATTTGGCAACGGGAATGGAACTCTGGTTGTTAGACAATAGGATTGCTAGTGTGTTTATTTGGGCAATAGGATTAGGACTTTGTTTATTGGACAATAAGATTGGGATTGTGGTTATTGGACAGTAGGATTGGGAATGTGTTTATTGGATGGGAATAGGAACTGTGTTTACTTGACAATAGGAATTTGACTGTGGCTATTAGACAATAGTAGTGTGTCTATTGGGCAATAGGATTGGGACTGAGTTTATTGGACAATAAGATTGGGATTGTGGTTATTGGACAGTAGGATTGGGAATGTGTTTGTTGGATGGGAATAGGAACTGTGTTTACTTGACAATAGGAATTTGACTGTGGCTATTAGACAATAGTAGTGTGTCTATTGGGCAATAGGATTGGGACTGAGTTTATTGGACAATAAGATTGGGATTGTGATTATTGGATAGTAGGATTGGGAATGTGTTTATTAGACAGTAGGATTGGGACTGTGTTTATTGGACAATAAGATTGGGATTGTGGTTATTGGATAGTAGGATTGGGAATGTGTTTATTGGATGGGAATAGAAACTGTGTTTATTGGACAGAAGGATTGGGGCTGTGTTTTTGGTACAATAGGATTGGGACTGTATTTATTGAACAATAGGATTGGGACTGTGTTTATCAGACGGGATTAGGAATTATGTTTATTGGACAGTAGAATTCGGGCTGTGTGTATTGGACAACAGGATAGGAACTGTTTTTTGGAAAGTAGGATTGGGACTGTGTTTATTGGACAGTAGTATTGGGATTCTGTTCATTTGACGGGAAAAGGAACTGTGTTTGTTGTACAGTAGGATTTGAACTGTGTTTATCAGACAGGAATAGGAACAGTTTATTGGACGGGGATAGGAACTGTGTCTTTTGGAAAGTAGGATTAGCACTGTGTTTATGGGACTGGTGATAGGATCTGTGTTTATTGGACAATAGGAATGGGACTGTTTTTATAGAATGGGTATAGGAACTGTATTTATTTGACAATAGGAATGGGACTGTGTTTATTGGACAGTAGGATTGGTTCTGTGTTTATTGGACAGTAGGATTGGGACTGTGTTTATTGGATGGGAATAGGAACTGTGTTTACTTGACAATAGGAATTTGACTGTGGCTATTGGACAATAGTAGTGTGTCTATTGGGCAATAGGATTGGGACTGTGTTTATTGGACAGTAGGGTTGGGACTGTGTTTATTGGACAATAGTATTGGAACTGTGGTCAACATGGATTTGTGCATGGAAGGTTGTGTTTGACAAACCTTATTGAATTTTTTGAAGAGGTTACTAGGAACGTTGACGAGGATAAAGCAGTGGATGTTCTCTATATGGACTTCAGTAAGGCCTTTGACAAGGTCCCACATGGAAGGTTGGTTAGGAAGGTTCAATCATTAGGTATTAATATTGAAGTAGGAAAATGGATTCAGCAGTGGCTGGATGGGAGACGCCAGAGAGTGGTGGTAGAAAACTGTTTGTCAGATTGGAGGCCGATGACTAGTGGTGTGCCTCAGGGTTCTGTACTGGGTCCAATGTTATTTGTCATATACATTAATGATCTGGATGATGGGTGGTAAATTGGGTGGGTAAGTATGCAGATGTTACTAGGATAGGTGGAGTTGTGGATAATGAAGTAAGTTTTCAAAGCTTTCAGAGAGATTTAGGCCAGTTAGAAGATCGGGCTGAAAGATGGCAGATGGAGTTTAATGCTGATAAATGTGAGGTGCTACACTTTGGTAGGACTAATCAAAATAGGACTTACATGGTAAATGGTAGGGCATTGAAGAATGCAGTAGAACAGAGGGATCTAGGAATAATGGTGTATAGTTCCCTGAAGGTGGAATCTCATGTGGATAGGGTGGTGAAGAAAGGTTTTGGTATGCTGGCCTTTATTAATCAGAGGATTGAGTATAGGAGTTGGGATGTAATGTTGAAATTGTACAAGGCATTGGTGAGGTCAAATTTGGAGTATTGTGTACAGTTTTGGTCACCGAATTATAGGAAAGATGTCAACGAAATAGAGAGAGAGTACAGAGAAGATTTACAAGAATGTTATCTGGGTTTCATCACCTAAGTTACAGAGAAAGGTTGAACAAGTTGGGTCTTTATTCTTTGGAACATAGAAGGTTGAGGGGGGACTTGATAGAGTTATTTAAAATTATGAGATGGATAGATAGAGTTGACGTGGATAGGCTTTCTCCATTGAGAGTGGGGGAGATTCATACAAGGGGACATGAGTTGAGAGTTAAAGGGCAAAAGTTTAGGGGTAACATGAGGGGGAACTTCTTTACTCAGAGAGTGGTAACTGTGTGGAACGAGCTTCCAGCAGAAGTGGTTGAGGCAGGTTCGATGTTGTCATTTAAAGTTAAACTGGACAGCTATATGGACAGGAAAGGAATGGAGGGTTATGGGCTGAGTGCAGGTCGGTGGGACTAGGTGAGAGTAAGAGTTCAGCACGGACTAGAAGGGCCGAGATGGCCTGTTTCTGTGCTGTAATTGTTATATGGTTATTGGACAGTAGGATTAGGACTGTTTACTGGACGGGAATAGGAACTGTGTATATTGGATAGAAGGATTGGGACTGTGTTTATTGTACAATACTATTGGCACGGTGTTTACTGGATAATAGGACTGGGACTGTGTTTATTAGACTGCAGGATTGGGACTGTGTTTATTGGACAATAAGATTTGAACTGTGTTTATTGTGCAGTAGGATTGGGACTGTGTTCATTCGACAGGGATAAGAACTATGTTTGCTGGACAATAGGATTTGGACTGTGTTTATCAGATGTCAATAGGAACTGTGTTTATTGGACGGCAATAAGAACTGTGTTTATTGGACAGAAGAAATGGGATTCTGTTTATTGGACAGAAGGATTGGGACTCTGTTTATTGGGCATTAGGACTGGGACTGTGTTTATTGGACAATTGGATTGAGATTGTGTTTATTGGATGAGAATAAAATGTGTTTATTGGACAGTAGGATTGGGACTGTGGTTACAGGACAATAGAATTGGTACCATGTGTGTTTAATAGACAATGGGACTGTGCTTTTGGACAGTAGGATTGGGACTGTATTCATTAGACGGGAATAGGAACTCTGTTAGACAATAGGATTGGGGGACTGTTTATTGGGCTGTAGGATAGGAAATGTGTTTATTGGACTGTTGGATTGGGACTGTGTTTATTGGACAGTAGTATTGGGACTACGTTTATTGGAAGGGAATAGGAGCATTGTTTATCGGAAAATAGGATTGTGAATGTGTTATTGGATGGGGATAGGAACTGTGTTCATTGCACAATAGGATTGGGACTATGTTTATTGGACAATAGGATTGGGACTGTGTTTATTGTATAGTTGGATTGGGACTGTGTTTATTAGACAGTACAATTGTGACTGTGTTTATTGGATGTAAGTAGGAACTGTGTTCATTGGACAGTAGGATTGGGGCCCTGTTTATTGCACAGTAAGATTGGAACAGTGTGTATTGGATGGGGATAGGAATTGTGTTTTTCATGGACAATAGGATTGGGATTGTGTTTATTGGATGGGAATAGTAACTATGTTTATTAGACAGAAAGATTGGGAATGTGCTTATGGGACAGTACGATTGGGACTGTGTTCATGGGACCGTAGGATTGGGACTTTATTTATTGGATGATAGGATTGGAACAGTGTTTATTGGACGGGAATAAGAAAAGAGATTATTGGACAAAATTATTGGTATTGTGTTTATTGGAGTGTAGGATTGGGACTGTGTTTATTTGACAAAAAGGATTGGGAATGTGTTTATTGTACGGAGATATAGACTGTTTATTAGACAGTAGGACTGGGACAGTTTTTACTCAACAGTTGGATTTTGACAGTGTTTATTGTACAATAGGATTGAAACTGTGTTTATTAGACGGGAATAGGAACTGTGTTCATGGAACAATAGGATTGGGACTGTATTTATTGGACAATAAGGTTAGGACTGTGTTTATTGGACGGGAATGGGAACTGTGTTTACGTGACAATAGGAATGGGACTGTGGTTAGTGGACAATAGGATTGATAGTCTGTTTATTTGGCAGTAAGATTGGGACTGTGTTTATTGGATGGTAATGGGAACTGTGCTTACGTGACAATAGGAATGCGACTGTGGTTATTTGACAATACGATTGATAGTGTTTATTGGGCAATACGATTGGGACTTTATTTATTGGGCTGTAGGATTGAGACTGTGTTTATTGGATGAATCAGGTATAGTATCACCGGCATGTGACGTGAAATTTGTTAACTTAGCAGACTACTGGAGGATAGCAATTGTGTTTATTGGACAATAGGATTGGGACTGTGTTTATTGGACAATAGGATTGGGACTGTGTTTATTGATAAATAGGATGGGGCCCTGTTTATTGGACAGGTAATTGTGCTGTTTTATTGCACGATAGAATTGGGACTCTGTTTATTGGACGGAGGGTAGGAACTGTGTTTATTGGGCAATAGGATTGGGACTATGTTCATTTGACACTATTTTTGGAGAGTTGGATTGAGACTGTATTGTTGGGAAAGGGTTAAGGACTGTATTTATTAGGCAAGGGATGGGGACTGCATTTGTTTGATAGTAAATTGAGACAGTGTTTATTGGACAAAGGATTGGGAATGTGTATTTTGGACATTGGTGTGAAGCTGCATTTATTGGGCGGGGATTAGGATTGTGTTTATTAGACTTGTAGGACCATGACTGCATTTATTGGGCAGGGGGTTGAAACTGTGTTTATTCGACTGGAGATTGGGACTGTGTTTATTCTGCAGGTGTTTTTGACCTGTGTTTATTGGATAGTAGGGAAGGGAGTATGTTTCCTGGGCAGTCGGATAGGGACTGTGCTTATTGGACAAGGGTGGAGACTGTGTTTTATTGGACAGTAGGATTAGGACTGTGTTTATTGGACAGGGATGGAGACTGTGTTTTATTGGACAGTGGAAGTGGGACTGTGTTTATTGGACAGGGGTTTGGTAGAGTTTTATTGGACAGGGGATGGAGATTGTTAATTGATTATGGAGTTGCACTGTTTTAGTTGGGGTTGGAAATGTGACTGTGTTTTCAGGACCTGCCTTTGTTTATGAGACGGAGGTGTTTCCTTGGCTAAGTCGAGAGGGCTGCATAGACCCTTATTCAGTGGCCAGAGTATAGAACCCAGGATGGATATCTCAGAATAAGGGAGGTGTTGTTTGGGACGAAGGATGAGCAACCTCATCAGTTGGAGAGCAGTGACTCTTGGGGATTCTTGGCCTCGGGGGTGATGGGTTCTGAGTTATAATAGTCAATAGATTACTTGATGTTAATGATATGTGGCTGAGGTGAAAGGTGATCATGTACGAGTCCACTGCTGCACCACTCTCAGGCCAATGTATAGTTTTACATCTAAAGAATTAAGCAAATTAAATGATGTGTTTTACAGATTGATACGACAGATAGAGAAAGCTGGGCAGATGTGTGGTGTTTGGGAGCTGTGCACAGGGTAGTGCTGCTACCTCACGGTTTCAGAGACAGAGATTCAAATCCTGACCTCGGGCACTCTCTGTGTTGAGTTTGTATCTTCCTCCGTAACTATGTACATTTCTCACAGGTTTCCTCCCACCTCCCAAAGACATCCAGCCACATTGGCTAATTGGTCGCTCTATCTTTCCATGACTTGCTGACAAATCAGTGGAAACCACAGAAACGACAACAGGTGCTCACAGCTTGAGGATCTTTGGTTTGGAGTTTATGATCTGGAGTCTCAGCTCTGCTGAGTGAAAAAGTTATTTGGGCACTTGTTCCAGAAGGCAGATTCCACAGCTTCAGTACTGTAAAATTAGCCAAAGAAGAGGGCCAGGATGGGTGACTGAGGGAGGCATGTACATTCATCCAAAAGACAGCACTAGAGCCTCATAGTCATAGTCATAGTCATACTTTATTGATCCCGGGGGAAATTGGTTTTTGTTACAGTTGCACCATAAATAATAAATAGTAATAGAACCATAAATAGTTAAATAGTATTATATAAATTATGCCAGTAAATTATGAAATAAGTCCAGGACCAGCCTATTGGCTCAGAGTGTCTGACCCTCCAAGGGAGGAGTTGTAAAGTTTGATGGCCACAGGCAGGAATGACTTCCTATGACGCTTTGTGTTGCATCTCGGTGGAATGAGCCTCTGGCTGAATGTACTCCTGTGCCCAACCAGTACATTATGTAGTGGATGGGAGATATTGACCAAGATGGCATGCAACTTGGATAGTATCCTCTTTTCACCACCGTGAGAGAGTCCAGTTCCATCCCCACTACATCACTGGCCTTACGAATGAGTTTGTTGATTCTGTTGGTGTCTGCTACCCTCAGCCTGCTGCCCCAGCACACAACAGCAAACATGATCGCACTGGCCACCACAGACTCGTAGAACATCCTCAGCATCATCCAGTAGATGTTAAAGGACCTCAGTCTCCTCAGGAAATAGAGACGGCTCTGACCCTTCTTGTAGACAGCCTCAGTGTTCTTTGACCAGTCCAGTTTATTGTCAATTCGTATCCCCAGGTATTTGTAATCCTCCACCATGTCCACACTGACCCCCTGGATGAAAACAGGGGTCACCGGTACCTTAGCTCTGCTCAGGTCTACCACCAGCTCCTTAGTCTTTTTCACATTAAGCTGCAGATAATTCTGCTCACACCATGTGACAGTTTCCTACCATAGCCCTGTACTCAGCCTCATCTCCCTTGCTGATGCATCCAACTATGGCAGAGTCATCAGAAAACTTCTGAAGATGACAAGACTCTGTGCAGTAGTTGAAGCCCGAGGTGTAAATGGTGAAGAGAAAGGGAGACAAGGCAGTCTCCTGTGGAGCCCCAGTGCTGCTGATCACTCTGTCGGACACACAGTGTTGCAAGCACACGTACTGTGGTCTGCCAGTCAGGTAATCAAGAATCCAAGATACCAGGGAAACATCCACCTGCATCGCTGTCAGCTTGTCCCCCAGCAGAGCAGGGCGGATGGTGTTGAACGCACTAGAGAAGTCAAAAAGCATGACCCTCACAGTGCTTGCTGGCTTGTCCGGGTGGGCGTAGACACGGTTCAGCAGGTAGACGATGGCATCATCAACTCCTAGTCGGGGTTGGTAGGCGAACTGGAGGGGATCTAAGTGTGGCCTGACCATAGGCCGGATCAGCTCCAGAACAAGTCTCTCCAGGGTCTTCATGATGTGGGAGGTCAATGCCACCGGTCTGTAGTCATTGAGGCCGCTGGGGCGTGGCGTCTTCGGCACAGGGACGAGGCAGGACGTCTTCCACAGCACAGGAACCCTCTGGAGCCTCAGGCTCAGGTTGAATACATGGCGAAGTACTCCACATAGCTGAGGGGCACAGACTTTGATCACCCTGGTACTGACCATCCGGGCCTGCAGCCTTGCTTGGCCTCAGCTCTGCACTTGTCCAGTAGGTGCTCAATTCTGACAGCACGACATTGGGGAATGCAGGGGTAGTGTTAATGGGGGGAATGGGGTGCTGTCTGTAGCTGAGAGGGTCCGGAAGGCTGTGTCGCCATTGGTGAGACATCTCCTGGGACTGGAGACGAGATGCTGGAAATCCTGTGTTACACAAAATACTGAGGAACTCAACAGGTCAGGCAGCATCTATGGAAATGAAAAGAGTTGACGTTTTGGGCCGAGACCCTTCAGCAGGTCTGGAAAGAAAGTGGGAAAAGCCAGTGAAAGCAGGTGCAGAAAGGGGAAGGGGTGCAAGTTGGACGACGATGGGTGAAGTCATGTGAGCTGGAAGGTAGATGTGTTGGGGGAGGGGGATGAAGTGAGAAGCTGGGACGTGATAGGTGGAAAAGGTAAAGGGCTGAAGAAGAAGATAGCTGATGTAAGAGGACGGTGGGCCTTGGAGAAAAGGAAGAAAATGGGACACCCGAGGGGGGTGAGAGGAGGTGAAAGGGGACCCAGAATGAGGAATGAAAGAAGAGAGAGGACAAATTACCAGAAGTTTGTGGAATTGACATGCATGCCATCGGGTAGGAGGCTACCCAAATGGAAGATAAGGTTTTGCCTCTGCAACCTGAGAAAGCCCTTAGTGTGGCAGTAGAAGAGGCGATGGGCTGACATGAGATTTGTTATTTTGTGGCAGCAGCTCAGTGCAGACTGAGGTGTTTGGGGCATCCAGAGAGGGGTGAAGAGTTTATCATGCCCATTCTGGGGCAGCTCACTCACCTTTAGTCCCCACGGGACTCTCGACTCTCACCTGTGGCTACACCCCTGGACACCACTTCAACAGTAGTGGGCAAAGTCAGCTCTAGTGGACTGGGCAGATGACAACAATACTGAAGCTCTGCAAAGCTCTGTGGAGAGCAAAGGGCATGACAAGGCACAGAAGACGTCATGGTCATTGATGGGAACCAAGGAAGACCCTAGTTGTGATGAGTACTCGCACCACTGGACCCAGAATTATGAGATTGAGAGAGTGGAACTGTCCCAGTGCACTTTAAACACTGTCCCAGCACAGATTTCCTGTCATAGTTGGATATGCGGACAACCTCCACAGTGCAGCCACATCAGGTTATAATAAAAAATAGTAATAGCTATCCGAGAGCCCAGGGATTGGGAGGGATTCAATTCACTGGCACTAGAACTGGGGCAAGAGGAAGCTGTTGACAGGCTTCACTGGAATCAGACTAGGACCAGCACCTTCATGGCTGGGGTTGTAGGTAAAGCTTTAAGCTACATAATGGAGTATGGGTGGATGGTTCTGGTGAGGGGAAGTTTAGAAAGTTTAGATTAGATATAGATTTGCAGTTTTATTTAAGTTTGCAGTATTTTTCACATGTACAGTGAAATGTGTCATTTCAACACACCCAAGGATGTACCAGGGGCAGCCTGCACGTGTCATCACACATTCCCACAACGCTCAGCAAAACAGAACGTACAGAACAGGCAACAACAGGAAAATAAACCCTGTTCTTCAGGAACAGTGACTTCTCTTCAACCGTTTGGTTTCAGAACCACTGGCACAACCCTAATCACTACAGCTCAGTGACAGTATGACCATTTTGATCACTTTACACTAAAATGGACCTTTTTTGTTTACAACAAAGACCAAGGAATTGATGGTGGAGTTCAGGAAGGAGAAATTGGGGGAACACACGCCGGTCCTCATCCAGGGGTCAGCAGTGGAAAGGGTGAGCCAATTTAAGTTCTTGGGTGTCAACATCTCTGAAGGTCAACATGTTCTTGCAATTATGAACAAGGCATGCCAGGGTCTGCATTTCACTGGGAGTTTGAGGAGACTTGGTATAGAAACATAGAAACATAGAAAATAGGAGCAGGAGTAGGCCATTCGGCCCTTCGAGCCTGCACCGCCATTTATTATGATCATGGCTGATCATCCAACTCAGAACCCAGCCTTCCCTCCATACCCCCTGACCCCTGTAGCCACAAGGGCCATATCTAACTCCCTCTTAAACATAGCCAATGAACCGGCCTCAACAGTTTGCTGTGGCAGAGAATTCCACAGATTCACCACTCTCTGTGTGAAGAAGTTTTTCCTAATCTCGGTCCTAAAAGGCTTCCCCTCTATCCTCAAACTGTGACCCCTCATTCTGAACCGCCCTAACATCGGGAACAATCTTCCCGCATCTAGCCTGTCCAATCCCTTTAGGATCTTATACGTTTCAATCAGATCCCCCCTCAATCTTCTAAATTCCAACGAGTACAAGCCCAGTTCATCCAGTCTTCCTTCATATGAAAGACCTGCCATCCCAGGAATCAATCTGGTGAACCTTCTTTGTACTCCCTCTATGGCAAAGATGTCTTTCCTCAGATTAGGGGACCAAAACTGCACACAATACTCCAGGTGTGGTCTCACCAAGGCCTTGTACAACTGCAGTAGTACCTCCCTGCTCCTGTACTCGAATCCTCTCGCTATAAATGCCAGCATACCATTCGCCTTTTTCACCGCCTGCTGTACCTGCATGCCCACTTTCAATGACTGGTGTATAATGACACCCAGGTCTCGTTGCACCTCCCCTTTTCCTAATCGGCCACCATTCAGATAATAATCTGTTTTCCTATTTTTGCCACCAAAGTGGATAACTTCACATTTATCCACATTAAATTGCATCTGCCATGAGTTTGCCCACTCACCCAACCTATCTAAGTCACCCTGCATCCTCTTAGCATCCTCCTCACTGCTAACACTGCCACCCAGCTTCGTGTCATCCGCAAACTTGGAGATGCTGCATTTAATTCCCTCATCCAAGTCATTAATATATATTGTAAACAACTGGGGTCCCAGCACTGAGCCTTGCGGTACCCCACTAGTCACCGCCTGCCATTCTGAATAGGTCCCGTTTATTCCCACTCTTTGCTTCCTGTCTGCTAACCAATTCTCCACCCACACCAATACCTTACCCCCAATACCGTGTGCTTTAAGTTTGCACACTAATCTCCTGTGTGGGACCTTGTCAAAAGCCTTTTGAAAATCCAAATATACCACATCCACTGGTTCTCCCCTATCCACTCTACTAGTTACATCCTCAAAAAATTCTATGAGATTCGTCAGACATGATCTTCCTTTCACAAATCCATGCTGACTTTGTCCGATCATTTCACCGCTTTCCAAATGTGCTGTTATCACATCCTTGATAACTGACTCCAGCAGTTTCCCCACCACCGACGTTAGGCTAACCGGCCTATAATTCCCCGGTTTCTCTCTCCCTCCTTTTTTAAAAAGTGGGGTTACATTAGCCACCCTCCAATCCTCAGGAACTAGTCCAGAATCTAACGAGTTTTGAAAAATTATCACTAATGCATCCACTATTTCTTGGGCTACTTCCTTAAGCACTCTGGGATGCAGACCATCTGGCCCTGGGGATTTATCTGCCTTCAATCCCTTCAATTTACCTAACACCACTTCCCTACTAACATGTATTTCACTCAGTTCCTCCATCTCACTGGACCCTCTGTCCCTTACTATTTCTGGAAGATTATTTATGTCCTCCTTAGTGAAGACAGAACCAAAGTAATTATTCAATTGGTCTGCCATGTCCTTGCTCCCCATAATCAATTCACCTGTTTCTGTCTGAGGGGACCTACATTTGTCTTTATCAGTCTTTTCCTTTTTACATATCTATAAAAGCTTTTACAGTCCGTTTTTATGTTCTCTGCCAGTTTTCTCTCATAATCTTTTTTCCCCTTCCTAATTAAGCCCTTTGTCCTCCTCTGCTGAACTCTGAATTTCTCCCAGTCCTCAGGTGAGCCACTTTCTCTGGCTAATTTGTATGCTACTTCTTTGGAATTGATACTATCCCTAATTTCTCTTGTCAGCCACGGGTGCACTACCTTCCTTGATTTATTCTTTTGCCAAACTGGGATGAACAATTGTTGTAGTTCATCCATGCAACCTTTAAATGCTTGCCATTGCATATCCACCGTCAATCCTTTAAGTGTCATTTGCCAGTCTATCTTAGCTAATTCACGTCTCATACCTTCAAAGTTACCCCTCTTTAAGTTCAGAACCTTTGTTTCTGAATTAACTATGTCACTCTCCATGTCAATGAAGAATTCCACCATATTATGGTCACTCTTACCCAAGGGGCCTCTCACGACAAGATCGCTAATTAACCCTTCCTCATTGCTCAAAACCCAGTCTAGAATAGCCTGCTCGCTAGTTGGTTCCTCGACATGTTGGTTCAAAAAACCATCCCGCATACATTCCAAGAAATCCTCTTCCTCAGCACCTTTACCAATTTGGTTCACCCAGTCTACATGTAGATTGAAGTCACCCATTATAACTGCTGTTCCTTTATTGCACACATTTCTAATTTCCTGTTTAATACCTGTTTAGTATGTTACTAAAGACCCCTGCAAACTTGTACAGCTGTACTATGGATGAGTAAATCGTGAGGTAGTGTTCGTGGGTTCACGGACCTTTCAGAAATCTGATGGCAGAGGGAAAGAGGCTGCTTCTGAAACATTGCTGGGTGGTATTTCTGAGAGCTCCCTCCTTAACAGCACAGTGGGAGAACCTTCATGGGGTGGGGGAGAGAATGGCCATTCTGGGCGATTCCCGCCAGTGGGAGAGCTTTCTCTGGGGGGAGAATGGCCATTCTGGGCGATTCCCGCCAGTGGGAGAGCTTTCTCTGGGGGGAGAATGGCCATTCTGGGCGATTCCCACCAGTGGGAGAACTTTCTCTGGGGGGAGAATGGTCATTCTGGGCAATTCCTGCCAGTGGGAGATCCTTCACTGGGAGGGAGAATGGCCATTCTGGGTGATTCCAGGAGCTTCCCAAGGCAAAAACCGGAGCTCAGAAAATCTAAATTGGGTTTATTATCTCTGAAATATGTTATTAAATATGTTGTTTTGGGGTGGCAATAGGAGTAAGACATTTTAAAAATTGTTGTAAGTTACAGTAAGAAATATGTAAACAAAATAAATGTTGAAAAAGAGAGCAACATGACGACTTAGTTCATAGTTTGTTGAGAAATCTGATAGTGGAGAGGAAGATGTGATGGGTGTGTGCCTCCTCCCTGATGGTGGTGATGAGAAAGGGTACGTCCAGAGTGGTGTGGGTCTTTAACGCTGCCATTCTGTACTCTACTTCTCTGTAATTCTACCACTCATTGTCTTTCACAGAAGTCCTCAATGGTGGGAGTAATGAAAGCTCCACTGCATTGGGCTGCTGATGGCCGGTTTTCGTGTAGGATCGGAGGTTTGAGAGGGTGGCAGAGAGTGCCAGGGGATGTCACCAATCCATAGAGCACAGGTCCTTCTGTTCATCATCAGTACCTAAGCACTCAGGTGCTGGTCCCATCACCTCTCTGAAGTATATCCCACGGGAGGGGCAGAGGGGAGGAAGAGATTTATGTAGGGTAACATAACTGGTGGAAATGTACACAGTTCACCACCAACAACATTGAGTTGGGGTTTCGCTGTAAGAAGCTGGTTTGACTTGATGAGGTAATTACATAAAAGTTTTTAGCACACTTGGAGTTAATTTTTTTGGTTCAATAAATCAGTTGCTATGGCTTTTCTGAAACATAAAATGCCTCACTTCATTTTATTTGTGAAAACCTACATTAGTGACCTCGGTGATCTCGGATGATTCCAGAGTTATCACTGCAGTTGCTTTGAAACTGCTGGAGTTTTGGGAGCAAAATGCTGTCACTTGATTCATACAAATGGAGGATCAATTCGTGCTTCGAGAAATCTCCGCCAACACCACCAAATATTTCTACTCGATAGCGCCACTCAGCATTTCCATGGCAATAAGAGTGGTGAGTCTGTCTGAATACAATAAATACCGATCTCTAAAAACTCACTTTGTACAGACTTTTGAACTATCAAGAGTCTGAGCACGCCAAACAGTTGTTCTCCTTACCCAGTCTTGGCAATGCTAAATTGTCAGAGCTAATGGACCACATGCCGTCTCTCCTGGGGAAATTACCATCCTTGTTTCATTTTTAAAAAACTCTTCGCACAGCAAATGCCTGATCCAGTTCACATAGCCCTCACTAAGGCACCTATGAAAGACTATAGGTAGCTTGATAAAATGGCTGATAGTCTACACTCAGCTAGGCAGTGGTGCATCATTCCTCCTCTTTTCTCTACCTTAATGAGCCTGGTCAGCAAGGCCCCCAACATAAGGACAGCCGCACCTGTGAAATAGACAATGCCGGGCCTGTGCTTTTACCATGCACGCTTTGGTATGAATGCGAGCAAGTGCTGACCACCTTGCAGCTTCGACAGAGCCAACACATTGGGACATCAGAGGTCTGTGAACACCATGGGTTTCAGCTGCCAGGGACGTCTACTATTCATTACAGACACCCTTTCAGGGTGACGTTTCTTGTGTGCTGCGGGTGCTCAAGAGAGTGTGCTACCAGTATTGCCTATGATGAGAAGGCAAAGAGTGATGCAACGAGTGATGTTCCCTCGGACCTTGAAGTGTTGAAATTGCAGGGGCCCTGGCAGAAATATTTAAAATGTCGCTGTCTACAGGTGAGGTGCTGGAGGATTGGAGAGTGGTTCATGTTGTGCCTTTGTTTAAAAAAGGATCGAAAAGTAATCTAGGAAATTATAGGCCAGTAAATTTAACGTCGGTAGTAGGTAAGTTATTGGAGGGAGTACTAAGAGACAGAATCTACAAGCATTTGGATAGACAGGGACTTATTAGGGAGAGTCAACATGGCTTTGTGCGTGGTAGGTCATGTTTGACCAATCTATTGGAGTTTTTCGAGGAGGTTACCAGGAAAGTGGATGAAGGGAAGGCAGTAGATATTGTCTACATGGACTTCAGTAAGGCCTTTGACAAGGTCCCGCATGGGAGGTTAGTTAGCAAAATTCAGTCGCTAGGTATACATGGAGAGGTGGTAAATTGGATGAGACATTGGCTCAATGGAAGAAGCCAGAGAGTGGTGGTAGAGAATTGCTTCTCCAAGTGGAGGCCTGTGACTAGTGGTGTGCCACAGGGATCAGTGCTGGGTCCATTGTTATTTGTCATCTATATCAATGATCTGGATGATAATGTGGTAAATTGGATCGGCAAATTTGCTGATGATACAAAGATTGGAGGTGTAGTAGACAGTGAGGAAGGTTTTCAGAGCCTGCAGAGGGACTTGGACCAGCTGGAAAAATGGGCTGAAAAATGGCAGATGGAGTTTAATACAGACAAGTGTGAGGTATTGCATGTTGGAAGGACAAACCAAGGTAGAACATACAGGGTTAATGGTAAGGCACTGAGGAGTGCAGTAGAACAAGAGGGATCTGGGAATACAGATACAAAATTCCCTAAAAGTGGCGTCACAGGTAGATAGGGTTGTAAAGAGAGCTTTTGGTACATTGGCCCTTTATTAATCAAAGTATTGAGTATAAGAGCTGGAATGTTATGATGAGGCTGTATAAGGCATTGGTGAGGCCGAATTTGGAGTATTGTGTACAGTTTTGGTCACCAAATTACAGGAAGGATATAAATAAGGTTGAAAGAGTGCAGAGAAGGTTTACAAGGATGTTGCCGGGACTTGAGAAACTGAGTTACAGAGAAAAGTTGAATAGGTTAGGACTTTATTCCCTGGAGCGTAGAAGAATGAGGGGAGATTTGATAGAGGTATATAAAATTATGATGGGTATAGATAGAGTGAATGCAAGCAAGCTTTTTCCACTGAGGCAAGGGGAGAAAAAAACCAGAGGACATGGGTTAAGGGTGAGGGGGGAAAAGTTTGAAGGGAACATTAGGGGGGGCTTCTTCACACAGAGAGTGCTGGGAGTATGGAATGAGCTGCCAGACGAGGTGGTAAATGCGGGTTCTTTTTTAACATTTAAGAATGAATTGGATAGATACATGGATGGGAGGTGTATGGAGGGATATGGTCCGTGTGCAGGTCAGTGGGACTAGGCAGAAAATGGTTAGGCACAGCCAAGAAGGGCCAAAAGGCCTGTTTCTGTGCTGTGGTTTCTATGGTTTCTATGGAAACCTCACTGGAGGCTGCCAATGGCGGCAGCCGCAGTAGGATCCAGACTTTTGGACACGACGGCTGACGTTCTGCTTCAGTGGGCAACGCTACATGTGGGACTTCATCCTGGCTAAAGTGGCTAGACCTCTGCTCAGTGCAGATTTCCTGTGCGCCTAAGGACTGTTAGTCAATCTCAAGAACTGATGTCAAGGACTTTGGGTGGTTACGCTGCTCCCCCAGTAAGTTCCCCACAACAACTCTGTCAAACGCATGCAACCACTGTGTGTGAGTTTACTTGACCGTTGGGTGAATTCCCAAACTTCACCAAGCCCACATTCTCCACTACAGTCACAAAACATGGGGTCGAGCACCACATTCCCACAAATGGCTCACCAGTCCATGTCCATGTGCATAGACTGGACCTGAAAAGCTGGCAATCGTGAAGGCTGAGTTTGCCAACATTGAAAGACTTGACATTGTGCGCCGGTCAAATAGCCCCCTGGCTTCACCCCTCCATATGGTCCCTAAGTCCAATAGTGGTTGCTGCCCATGTGATGATTACTGATGCCTTAATGAGGCCACCGCCCGCGATCGTTACCTGGTCCCATACATCCAAGACTTTCGACACATTTAGATGGAAAGTCAATTTTTTCCAAAGTCAGTTTAGTTAGGGGCTACCAAAAGGTTCCTGTGTGCTTGGAGGAAATTCCCAAACAACTGTGATAACCCCATTTGGCCCCTCTGAGTTTCTGCACATACTGTTTGGGCTGAAAAATGCAGCACAGACTTTCCAATGGCTGATGGACTCTGTATTAAAAGACTTAGATTTTTTTTGTTTACCTGGATGACTTATTTGTCACCAGTGCATCCAAACCTGAGCACGTTTCTCATCTCTACACACTTTTCGAGCGCTTAAGTCAACACGGATTGATTATTAACCCTGCTAAATGCCAGTTTGGGTTGTCAACCATTGACTTCCTCAGCTATCGCATCTCCGCAGAAGCTGTGAAACCTCTCCCATCAAAGGTTGCCACTATTATGGGTTTCCCACCACCCGACACTGCACAAAAAGTTTTTAGGTGTGGTGAATTTCTATCACCGCTTCACTGCACAAGCTCCTGAACTTATGCTTACCCTGTGAGTGCGCTTAAAGACTACACCCCAATTTCTATATCTGACCAATACGTAATAGCATTTGTCACACTATTGGCCAGAAGGGCTATTTTATTAAAATAGAAAGATGCTTCTGCTCCCACTTTGATACAATGGTTCCCTCAGGTGATGTTATGTCTTAGTTTGAAAAAAATTAGAAGTCGAACTTTTGATCCTAGATTTGACTTCGAGAAAAGGTGGGTTTCTTTTGCCTGTTATTATCATTTGACTTGAGTTAATAAAGATGGTCCTTTTCTGATGCTTGGGTTTGGTTGGCAGTTTGATGTCTTTTTTTTATGGAAGCTTGTATGGTGCATAGCTCCGGGTTTGTGCTTCAAATGGGTTTTTTTTCCCCTTTTCAGTTATCAGGGGTTTTCTCTGCTTTAGTTAGTCGGGGCTGTTTTTTTCTTTCTTTCCTTTTTTTCCATAAAGAAGCTTTAATACTTTGTTTTTTGATTATTATTGATATACTGTTCAGCCTGGTTGATAGTTTAACTCTTATTTACATAGGGATATGTTGTCTTGATTATTTTGATGTATTTTTCTCTGTTGTTGATTTTCAATAATAATTAATAAAAAGATTTAAAAGAAAAGACTACACCCCAAGTCAAGTGCATGACTAGTCAGCAGGCATGACCAGGGCATTTGATGACACGGAGCAAGTTCTTTCCAGCGTGACCCTACTGGCACCCATAGCCGTTACTACTGATGCTTCAGACTACGCTGTGGATGCTGTGCTCAAACGGTAGGTTGGAGGTGTGTGGCAGCCGCTGACTGTCTACAGCTGGCAGCTCCCTTCCCCCGAAAGGAAGTTCAGTACGTTTGACTGTGAGCTTCTTGGTTCCTAGCTGGCTGGCTGCCATTTTCATTTTCTTTTAGGAGGTTGCCATTTCACAAACCCCTCGTGCACATGATGGCCAAAATATCAGACTTTTGGTCTGCATGGCAGCAACACCGCCTGGCCTACATATCAGAGTTCACAACAGATATACAACATATCAAGGGGAAATATAATGCCATGACTGATTGCCTCTGATGGCCAGATTTTGAGGCCATACACATAGGGGTTGCCTATGCCAGCATGGCAGCTAACCATGTTATAGACCGAGAGGTTCAGGCTTACTGAACAGTAGTCACAGATCTGCGGCTAGCTGACAGTAAGTTTGGAACCCAACTGCAAACTGGAGGCTGACTATTTTCAACTGCATACCTGGCCTCTTGCATCCCAGCCAGAAGGCCTCACAGAAACTGGCTGCACTAAAGTTTGTTTGGCATGGCCTCAGAAAGGATGTGTGTGATTGGACTGCAGCCTATGTGGAGTCCCAGCGGGCAAAAAACTGTCATGTTCAGGTACCACTGCCATCTTTTGAGGTCCCTGAGTGACAGTTTGACCGTGTCAATGTGGACCTCGTTGGTCCTCTTCCTCCCACCCCTCCCATGGTTTCACACACCTTCTTACCATGGTGGACCATACCACCAAGTGGCCACAGGTCGTCTGCCTAGCACCAACAACGGCCGCAGACGTGGCTTGGGCGATCATCAGCATCTAGGTTGCTCAGTTTGGCACCTCATCTGTTGTTTCCTCTGACCATGGCCCCCAATTCATATCAGACCTCTGGGTAGTGATGACCCAGAACCTCGGCGATAGGCTACATCACACCATGGTGTATCACCCCTAGTCCAATGGTCTATGTGAGCAGTTCCATCACTCCTTAAAGGCTGCTCTGAGAGCTTCCTTGACAGACTAGTGGTGGCACGATCATCTCCCACGGGTCCTGCTGGGGCTCAGAACAACCTCAAAAGAGGACCTGCAGTCACCCACAGCTGAGTTGATATACGAACAGCTGTAATGAATGCCAGGTGATTTCATTGCTGAAGCCACGACTACCTGCTCGGCCTCTCAACAGCATTCCACCCTCTTCAGTAAATTCAATTCCTTTTCACTCATTCCTACCTCCCATCAGGGCATAAAGGACTCTTGGGTTCTTGTTGACCTACATTCAGCTCATTTGTTTTCATCCGCCATGATGCACACCAACATCCCCCTAGACCCCCTCATGTTCCATGTTTTGGACCGTTCTGTGTCATAGAGAAGGGGGGTAAACCTGAGAGGAGAGGGTGGAGAGGGGAGGTGTTTGGGGAGGGGGAGGTAGGTGGGGAGGGTGGGGTTGAGAGGAGAGAAGGGAGAGGGAAGGGGTTCAGGGAAGGGAGGGTGGGGTTGAGAGAGGAGTATTTTGGGGGAGGATGGGGTGGGAGAGGAGAGGGTGGTGGGAGAGGAGGGTAGGGTTGAGAGGAGAGGGTGGAGAAAGGAGGTGGAAGAGGCAGGGAGGGTGGGATTGAGAAGAGGGGAGTGTAGGGTTGAGAGGAGGGGGTTGTGAGGGAAGTGATTTGGAGGAGGGGGTGGTGGGAGGGGAGGGTAGGGTGGGGTTGAGAGGAGAGGGTGGAGAGGGGAGTATAGGGGAAGGGGAGTTGGAAGAGGAGGGGAGGGTGGGGTTGAGAGGAGAGGGGAGTGTGGGGTTGAGAGGACAGGGTTGAAATGGGAGTGGCTTGGGGAGGGATGAGGTGGGAGAGGAAGGGAGGGTGGGGAGAGTATTGAGAGAAAGGGCACGAAGGAGAGGGTGGAGAGGGGAGTGGTTTGGGGGAAGGGGATCTGGAAGAGGAAAGGAGGGTGGGATTGAGGGGAGAGGGGAGGGGGAGGTGGGAGAGGAGGGGAGGTTGGGTTGAGAGGAGAGGGTGGAGAGGGGAGTGGTTTGGGGAAGAGGATGTGGGAGAGGAGGGGAGGGTGGGGAGTGGTTTGGGGGAGGGAAGGTGGAAGAGGAGTGGAGGGGTAAGTGGGAGAGGAGGGGAGGGTGGGGTTGAGAGGAGAGGGTGGAGAGGGGAGTGGTTTGGGAGAAGGGGATGTGGGAGAGGAGGGAGGGTGGGGAGTGTTTTGGAGGAGGGGAGGTTGGTGTTGAGAGGAGAGGGTGGAGAGGGGAGGTGTTTGGGGGAGGGGGAGGTAGGTGGGGAGGGTGGGGTTGAGAGGAGAGGGGAGTGGTTTGGGGAGGGGAGGTGGGAGAGGAGAGGGGAGTGGTTTGGGGGAGGGGAGGGTGGGGTTGAGAGGAGGGTGGAGAGGGGAGGTGGGAGAGGAGTGGAGGGAGGGAGGATAGGGTAGGGCTATGTGGAACTGGAATGCTACAACCACAGCTCCCTGACCCAGGAGCCCAGGAGCCCAGACTGACTGAGTTGCCTCTGGCTGACACCAGGACATCATGAATACAGAGTTTTGAATTTAAAAGAGTTTCCTTGATGAATCTCAGCTGGGCTTTGAGCCAGGAGTTCACTTCCTCCTCAAGTAGGTGTATGAATATTTTGCTGCTGACAGTGCTTACTGCTGTCTAGACACTGGAATACACAAGGGGCTGGGCATGGGGGAGAGATGGGGTCTGAATGAACCCCTCTGCAGGTCGGACAGCCTCCATCCCGGCCAGCTATGAGGACTAGCCCCATCCCTGTGGACAGTCCTGAGCCAGGACTGGAGAAGGCTGCAGGGTTAGGACAAGTCTGTGACCAGCCACACTTCCTATTTGTGTGATGGCGCTGAAAGAACTGGCCTCTGTTCCAGTTCCCAGGTTCTGAAGTGCCTGCTGGGGGATGGGTGCGGGAAGGCAGACAGGGTAGTTTGGGTGCAGGCAGAACAGGTTGGTGTAGAGAGGACAGGTTGTCTGCAGACAGAGCAGGTTTGATGCAGACAGGATAGGTTGGACGTAAACAGGACAGTTTAAAATTTTTTTTGCACTTTTTATACTCCTCAAGCACCTTATTTGCTCCCTGTTTCCTATACACGTCATACATCTCTCTCTTCTTCTTTATCAGAGTTCCAATATCCCTTGAGAACCAAGGTTTATGCTTATTCACTTTGCCTTTAATCCTGACAAGAACATACAAACTCCGCACTCTCAAAATTTCACCTGTATTTAGAACTGTATTAAAACTGGCATGGAGTCAATGGAAATAAAGCAAACAAGTAGTGAGGTCATGGAACCTATACGGATTGAAGAGGAGGTGGTGCTTGCTATCTTGAGGCAAATCAGAGTAGATAAATCTCCAGGACCTGACAGGGTATTCCCTCGGACCTTGAAGGAGACTAGTGTTGACATTGCAGGGGCTCTGGCAGATATATTTAAAATGTTGGCATCTACGGGTGAGGTACCGGAGGATAGGAGGATAGCTCATGTTGTTCCGTTGTTTAAAAAAGGCTCTAAAAGTAATCCGGGAAATTATAGGCCAGTAAATTTGACGTTGGTAATAGGTAAAATATTGGAGGGAGTACTAAGAGATAGGATCTGCTAGTATTTGGATAGACAGAGATTATTAGGGAGAGTCAACATGGCTTTGTGTGTGGTAACACACATCAAAGTTGCTGGTGAACGCAGCAGGCCAAGCAGCATCTATAGGAAGAGGCGCAGTCGACATTTCAGGCCGAGACCCTTCGTCAGGACTAACTGAAGAAAGAGTGAGTAAGGGATTTGAAAGCTGGAGGGGGAGGGGGAGATGCAAAATGATAGGAGAAGACAGGAGGGGGAGGGATGGAGCCGAGAGCTGGACAGGTGATAGGCAGAAGGGGATACGAGAGGATCATGGGACAGGAGGTCCGGGAAGAAAGATGGGGGGGGGGGGGACCCAGAGGATGGGCAAGAGGTATATTCAGAGGGACAGAGGGAGAAAAAGGAGAGTGAGAGAAAGAATGTGTGCATAAAAAAGAGTAACAGATGGGTACGAGGGGGAGGTGGGGCCTAGCGGAAGTTAGAGAAGTCAATGTTCATGCCATCAGGTTGGAGGCTACCCAGACGGAATATAAGGTGTTGTTCCTCCAACCTGAGTGTGGCTTCATCTTTACAGTAGAGGAGGCCGTGGATAGACATGTCAGAATGGGAATGGGATGTGGAATTAAAATGTGTGGCCACTGGGAGATCCTGCTTTCTCTGGCGGACAGAGCGTAGATGTTCAGCGAAGCGGTCTCCCAGTCTGCGTCGGGTCTCACCAATATATAAAAGGTCACATCGGGAGCACCGGACGCAGTATATCACCCCAGTCGACTCACAGGTGAAGTGATGCCTCACCTGGAAGGACTGTTTGGGGCCCTGAATGGTGGTAAGGGAGGAAGTGTAAGGGCATGTGTAGCACTTGTTCCGCTTACACGGATAAGTGCCAGGAGGGAGATCAGTGGGGAGGGATGGGGGGGACGAATGGACAAGGGAGTTGTGTAGGGAGCGATCCCTGCGGAATGCAGAGAGAGGGGGGGAGGGAAAGATATGCTTGTGGTGGGATCCCGTTGGAGGTGGCGGAAGTTACGGAGAATAATATGTTGGACCCGGAGGCTGGTGGGGTGGTAGGTGAGGACCAGGGGAACCCTATTCCTAGTGGGGTGGTGGGAGGATGGAGTGAGAGCAGATGTACGTGAAATGGGGGAGATGCGTTTAAGAGCAGAGTTGATAGTGGAGGAAGGGAAGTCCCTTTCTTTAAAAAATGAAGACATCTCCCTCGTCCTAGAATGAAAAGCCTCATCCTGAGAGCAGATGCGGCGGAGACGGAGGAATTGCGAGAAGGGGATGGCGTTTTTGCAAGAGACAGGGTGAGAAGAGGAATAGTCCAGATAGCTGTGAGAGTCAGTAGGCTTATAGTAGACATCAGTGGATAAGCTGTCTCCAGAGATAGAGACAGAAAGATCTAGAAAGGGGAGGGAGGTGTCGGAAATGGACCAGGTAAACTTGAGGGCAGGGTGAAAGTTGGAGGCAAAGTTAATAAAGTCAACGAGTTCTGCATGCGTGCAGGAAGCAGCGCCAATGCAGTCGTCGATGTAGCGAAGGAAAAGTGGGGGACAGATACCAGAATAGGCACGGAACATAGATTGTTCCACAAACCCAACAAAAAGGCAGGCATAGCTAGGACCCATACGGGTGCCCATAGCTACACCTTTAGGTTGGAGGAAATGGGAGGAGCAAAAGGAGAAATTATTAAGAGTAAGGACTAATTCTGCTCCGTCTAGCAGAATTCTGGTATCTGTGCCCCACTTTTCCTTCGCTACATCGACGACTGCATTGGCGCTGCTTCCTGCACGCATGCAGAACTCGTTGACTTTATTAACTTTGCCTCCAACTTTCACCCTGCCCTCAAGTTTACCTGGTCCATTTCCGACACCTCCCTCCCCTTTCTAGATCTTTCTGTCTCTGTCTCTGGAGACAGCTTATCCACTGATGTCTACTATAAGCCTACTGACTCTCACAGCTATCTGGACTATTCCTCTTCTCACCCTGTCTCTTGCAAAAACGCCATCCCCTTCTCGCAATTCCTCCGTCTCCGCCGCATCTGCTCTCAGGATGAGGCTTTTCATTCTAGGACGAGGGAGATGTCTTCATTTTTTAAAGAAAGGGGCTTCCCTTCCTCCACTATCAACTCTGCTCTTAAACGCATCTCCCCCATTTCACGTACATCTGCTCTCACTCCATCCTCCCACCACCCCACTAGGAATAGGGTTCCCCTGGTCCTCACCTACCACCCCACCAGCCTCCGGGTCCAACATATTATTCTCCGTAACTTCCGCCACCTCCAACGGGATCCCACCACTAAGCATATCTTTCCCTCCCCGCCTCTCTCTGCATTCCGCAGGGATCGCTCCCTACACAACTCCCTTGTCCATTCGTCCCCCCCATCCCTCCCCACTGATCTCCCTCCTGGCACTTATCCGTGTAAGCGGAACAAGTGCTACACATGCCCTTACACTTCCTCCCTTACCACCATTCAGGGCCCCAAACAGTCTTTCCAGGTGAGGCATCACTTCACCTGTGAGTCGACTGGGGTGATATACTGCGTCCGGTGCTCCCGATGTGGCCTTTTATATATTGGTGAGACCCGACGCAGACTGGGAGACCGCTTTGCTGAACATCTACGCTCTGTCCGCCAGAGAAAGCAGGATCTCCCAGTGGCCACACATTTTAATTCCACATCCCATTCCCATTCTGACATGTCTATCCACGGCCTCCTCTACTGTAAAGATGAAGCCACACTCAGGTTGGAGGAACAACACCTTATATTCCGTATGGGTAGCCTCCAACCTGATGGCATGAACATTGACTTCTCTAACTTCCGCTAGGCCCCACCTCCCCCTCGTACCCCATCTGTTACTCTTTTTTATGCACACATTCTTTCTCTCACTCTCCTTTTTCTCCCTCTGTCCCTCTGAATATACCTCTTGCCCATCCTCTGGGTCACCCCCCCCCCCATCTTTCTTCCCGGACCTCCTGTCCCATGATCCTCTCGTATCCCCTTCTGCCTATCACCTGTCCAGCTCTCGGCTCCATCCCTCCCCCTCCTGTCTTCTCCTATCATTTTGCATCTCCCCCTCCCCCTCCAGCTTTCAAATCCCTTACTCACTCTTCCTTCAGTTAGTCCTGACGAAGGGTCTCGGCCTGAAACGTCGACTGCGCCTCTTCCTATAGATGCTGCTTGGCCTGCTGCGTTCACCAGCAACTTTGATGTGTGTTGCTTGAATTTCCAGCATCTGCAGAATTCCTGTTGTTTTTGTGTGTGGTAGGTAATGTTTGACCAATCTATTGGAGTTTTTCGAGGAGATTACCAGGAACGTGGATGAAGGGAAGGCAGTGGATGTTGTCTACATAGACTTCAGTAAGGCCATGCGGGAGCATGGGAGGTTAGTTAGGAAGATTCAGTCGCTAGGTATACATGGAGAAGTAGAAACATAGAAACATAGAAAATAGGTGCAGGAGTAGGCCATTCGGCCCTTCGAGCCTGCACTGCCATTTATTATGATCATGGCTGATCATCCAACTCAGAACCCCGCCCCAGCCTTCCCTCCATACCCCCTGACTCCTGTAGCCACAAGGGCCATATCTAACTCCCTCTTAAATATAGCCAATGAACTGGCCTCAACAGTTTGCTGTGGTCCTAAAAGGCTTCCCCTCTATCCTCAAACTGTGACCCCTCATTCTGGACTTCCCCAACATCGGGAACAATTTTCCTGCATCTAGCCTGTCCAATCCCTTTAGGATCTTATACGTTTCAATCAGATCCCCCCTCAATCTTCTAAATTCCAACGAGTACAAGCCCAGTTCATCCAGTCTTTCTTCATATGAAAGTCCTGCCATCCCAGGAATCAGTCTGGTGAACCTTCTTTGTACTCCCTCTATGGCAAAGATGTCTTTCCTCAGATTAGGGAACCAAAACTGCACACAATACTCCAGGTGTGGTCTCACCAAGGCCTTGTACAACTGCAGTAGTACCTCCCTGCTCCTGTACTCAAATCCTCTCGCTATAAATGCCAGCATACCATTCGCCTTTTTCGCCGCCTGCTGTACCTGCATGCCCACTTTCAATGACTGGTGTATAATGACACCCAGGTCTCGTTGCACCTCCCCTTTTCCTAATCGGCCACCATTCAGATAATAATCTGTTTTCCTATTTTTGCCACCAAAGTGGATAACTTCATATTTATCCACATTAAATTGCATCTGCCATGAGTTTGCCCACTCACCCAACCTATCCAAGTCACCCTGCATCCTCTTAGCATCCTCCTCACTGCTAACACTGCCACCCAGCTTCGTGTCATCCGCAAACTTGGAGATGCTGCATTTAATTCCCTCATCCAAGTCATTAATATATATTGTAAACAACTGGGGTCCCAGCACTGAGCCTTGCGGTACCCCACTAGTCACCGCCTGCCATTCTGAATAGGTCCCGTTTATTCCCACTCTTTGCTTCCTGTCTGCTAACCAATTCTCCACCCACACCAATACCTTACCCCCAATACCGTGTGCTTTAAGTTTGCACACTAATCTCCTGTGTGGGACCTCGTCAAAAGCCTTTTGAAAATCCAGATATACCACATCCACTGGTTCTCCCCTATCCACTCTACTAGTTACATCCTCAAAAAATTCTATGAGATTCGTCAGACATGATTTTCCTTTCACAAATCCATGCTGACTTTGTCCGATCATTTCACCGCTTTCCAAATGTGCTGTTATCACATCCTTGACAACTGACTCCAGCAGTTTCCCCACCATTGACGTTAGGCTAACCGGTCTATAATTCCCCGGTTTCTCTTTCCCTCCTTTTTTAAAAAGTGGGGTTACATTAGCCACCCTCCAATCCTCAGGAACTAGTCCAGAATCTAACGAGTTTTGAAAAATTATCACTAATGCATCCACTATTTCTTGGGCTACTTCCTTAAGCACTCTAGGATGCAGACCATCTGGCCCTGGGGATTTATCTGCCTTCAATCCCTTCAATTTACCTAACACCACTTCCCTACTAACATGTATTTCACTCAGTTCCTCCATCTCACTGGACCCTCTGTCCCTTACTATTTCTGGAAGATTATTTATGTCCTCCTTAGTGAAGACAGATAGTAAACTGAAGTAGTAAACTGAACTGAATTGGCTCAATGGAAGAAGCCAGAGAGCGGTACTGGAGGATTGCTTCTCTGAGTGGAGGCCTGTCACTAGTGGTGTACCACAGGGATCAGTGCTGGGTCCATTGTTATTTCACATCTATATCAATGATCTGGATGATAATGTGGTAAGTTGGATCAGCAAATTTGCTGATGATACAAAGATTGGAGGTGTAGTGGACAGTGCGGAAGGTTTTCAGAGCCTGCAGAGGGACTTGGACCAGCTGGAAAAATGGGCTGAAAAATGGCAGATGGAGTTTAATGCAGACAAGTGTGAGGTATTGCACTTTGGAAGGACAAACCAAGGAAGAACATATAAGGTAAATGGCAGGACACTGAGGAGTGCAGTAGAACAAAGGGATCTGGGAATACAGATACAAAATTCCCTAAAAGTGGCGTCTCAGGTAGATAGGGTCGTAAAGAGAGCTTTTGGTACATTGGCCTTTATAAATCAAAGTATTGAGTTGGAATGTTATGGTGAGTTTGTGTAAGGCATTGGTGAGGCCGAATTTGGAGTATTGTGTGCAGATTTGGTCACCAAATTACAGGAAGGATATTAGTAAGGTTGAAAGAGCGCAGAGAAGGTTTACAAGGATGTTGCCGGGACTTGAGAAACTGAGTTACAGAGAAAGGTTGAATAGGTTAGGACTTTATTCCCTGGAGCATAGAAGAATGAGGGGAGATTTGATAGAGGTATATAAAATTATGATGGATATAGATAGAGTGAATGCAAGCAGGCTTTTTCCACTGAGGCTAGGGGAGAAAAAAACCAGAGGACATGGATTGAGGGTGAAGGGGGAAAAGTTTAAAGGGAATATTGGAGGAGGCTTCTTCACACAGAGAGTGGTGGGAGTGTGGAATGAGCTGCCAGATGAAGTGGTAAATGCAGGCTCACTTTTAACATTTAAGAAAAACTTGGACAGGTACATGGATGAGAGGTGTATGGAGGGATATGGTCCAGGTGCAGGTCAGTGGGACTAGGCAGGAAAATGGTTCGGCACAGCCAAGAAGGGCCAAAACACCTGTTTCTGTGCTGTAATGTTCTATGGTTCTATGGCAGGTTGTGTGCAGACAGCATAGCGATGCACTTTCAATTACTCCAAAAGACTGGAAGTAGAGCAAATACTGAAAGGCTTTTATTCGCAGTAAAATGTGAGCTCCACCATGCTGAGTGTCTGCCCCTGGACTGAGAGGAGGAGCAATGGCGCAATCGCCTTTATTCAGGGTTCTGTGGGAGGAGCCACAGGGGCAGTCAGCAGAGGGGCCTGTCCAGACAGGTAACCCAGTTACAACATATATATATATATATATATATATATATATATATATATGCGTGTGTGTGTGTGTGTGTGTGTGTGTGTGTGTGTGTGTGTGTGTATATATACATGGTTTACCACATTCACCCCTCCTTTTTAAAAAGAGTCCCGCGGGGTGAAGTGACTGACAATATTTAAAACAAGTATATTTACAGGTCAAGTCTATCAGGCGGTCGAGTCCGTCGCTGTGATCTACGTAGCACCGGTGGTGATTGCATTGACGACGACAGTTGTGCTGGCTCCGGCCTGACTTGAGGTGCCAGCAGGTTAGGCGTCGGTAATCCCTCGTGCGCGTGCGTCGCGCCCGGTATGGGAGAGTCGTGTGGTGTCTGGGTAGGGCTTGGAGTGTGCGGTGTCTCGTGGGTATATATATCGGTGGGTACGGGGTCAGTAGTCACCACGGAGTGTTCAGGGTAGGGGCCCGGTACTCCTGCGGGCGCCAGGCCACAGATGGAGACCGTGTCCTCCTGCCCATCAGGTAAAACCACATAGGCATACTGGGGGTTCGCATGAAGTAAGTGAACCCTCTCGACTATCAGGGAGTATTTATTGCTCCTCGCATGTTTCCGGAGCAGCACTGGCCCCGGGGACGTCAGCCAAGTTGGTAGGGTGGTTCCAGTGGTCGATTTTCTGGGAAAAGAAAAGAGCCGCTCATGAGGGGTGGCATTGGTGGCTGTGTATAACAGGGAGCGGATGGAGTGGAGTGCCTCGGGAAGGACCTCCTGCCAGCGGGAGACCGGCAGTCCCTTTGACCTGAGGGCTAAGAGTGTGGCTTTCCACACCGTGCCATTCTCCTTCTCCATCTGTCCATTCCCCTGGGGATTATAGCTCGTGGTCCTACTGGTTGCAATTCCCCTCGCCAGTAGGTATTGGCGCAGCTCGTCACTCATAAACGAGGACCCTCTGTCACTGTGGATATAGCATGGGTATCCGAACAGAGTGAAGAGCTTGCGCAGGGCTTTTATAACTGACGTGGTAGTGGTATCGGGGCAGGGGATGGCGAAGGGGAACTGTGAGTACTCGTCAATTACGTTAAGAAAGTACACATTGCGGTCGGTGGAGGGAAGGGGGCCCTTAAAGTCAACACTCAGTTGCTCAAAGGGGCGGGTGGCCTTGATGAGTGGTGCCTTTTCGGGTCAGTAGAAGCGCGGTTTGCACTCTGCGCAGACTTGGCAGTCCCTGGTCATCATCCTGATCTCCTCAAGGGAGCAAGGCAGGTTCTGGGCTTTCACGAAGTGGAAAAGCCGGGTGACTCCCGGGTGGCAAAGATCTACATGTGGAGCGTATAGCTGGTCGATCTGCGCGCTGGTGCACGTTCCCCGGGATAAGGCATCGGAGGGCTCGTTGAGCTTCCCAGGCCTGTACATGATGTCATTGTTGTAGGTGGAGAGTTCGATTCTCCACCTCAGAACTTTATTTTTGATTTTGCCCCGCTGTTGGTTACTAAACATGAATGCGACTGAGCACTGGTCAGTCAGCAGGGTGAACTTTTTCCTGGTGAGATAGTGCCTCCACTGCCTAATAGCTTCCACTATTCCCTGGGCCTCTTTCTCTACCGTGGAGTGCTGAAGTTCAGGGCCTTGAAGGGTACAGGAGAAGAACGCCACTGGTCTTCCCGCCTGGTTGAGGGTAGCAGCCAGTGCGAAGTCGGAGACGTCACTCTCTACTTGGAAGGGAATGGCCTTGTCCACCGCATGCATTGCTGCTTTGGCAATGTCCCCTTTTATGCAGCTGAAGGCAGTGATTGGTGGGAGGGACCCGTCATACTCCATTGTCACGCTTTTCAGGTGGCTCTGGAAGTTGAGTCCCAATAGCACAGGGGCACACAGTTGAGGCATGACCAGTAACGTAAAGTCTCGATATTCTGTGCCCTGAATCACTAGCGTCCTACACAACCCCCCTGGATGTCTGTTGTATGTGACCCAGAAGCCATGGCGACCCCCTGACTTACCGGCAGTATCGCGAGTCCGCAATGCTGCACCGTGTCCGGGTGGATAAAACTCTCGGCAGCCAAGGTCGATTCGTCGGTGGTTTGCGGGGTCTGCAGTGCCCACGAGGCCGTCGGGTGATTGCGTACCTGGAGAGCGTCAGAGTTGTGCAGAGTGGCCTCCAGTGTGTTGGCCAGCTCAATCGCTGAACATAAGGTAAGATCGGCGTTTTCCAGCAGCCGCTGGCGCACATACACTGTCCTGGTCCCCATGACGAAGGCGTCTCTTACTAGGAGCTCCGCATGCTGTTCGGCCGTCAGTTCTTGGGAATCGCAGGTCCGCACGAGTGTCTGTAGGGCCCGGACGAACTCAGCGCTCGACTCTCTGGGGCGCTGCTGCCGCGTCGCTAAGCAATGCCATGCATAGACGGTGTTTACCAGCTGCAGGTATTGTCTTCTGAGGGTGCTCATCACGCCGTCGTAGCTGGGCTGGTCTCTGATCATCGAGTAGACTCATGGACTGACCCTGGAGAGTAGAACTCTGCGCTTCGTGGTGGGCTCGGTCACTCCAATCGCCTCTAGGTATGATTCGAAGCAAGCCAGCCAGAGTTCAAATACATTTCCAGCTTCAGGTGTTTGGGGGTCGAGATCTAACTTGTCAGGTCTCAGAACGTGTTCCATGTTTTAAAATTACTGTGAATAAAATTGATGCACCATCAATAACTCCAAAAGACTGGAAGTAGAGTAACTACTGAAAGACTTTTATTAGCAGTAAAATGTGAGCTCCACCATGCTGAGTGTCTGCCCCTGGACTGAGAGGAGGAGCAATGGCGCATTCACCTTTATTCAGGGTCCTGAGAGAGGAGCCACAGGGGCAGTCAGCAGAGGGGCGTGTCCAGACAGGTAACCCAGTTACAACATATATATATATGGCTAACCACACACAGGTTGTGTGCAGACAGCGCAGGTTGTGTGCGGAAATGCAGACAGCGCAGGTTGTGTGTGGAAATGCAGACAGCGCAGGTTGTGTGTGGAAATGCAGACAGCGCAGGTTGTGTGTGGAAATACAGACAGCGCAGGTTGTGTGTGGAAATGCAGACAGCGCAGGTTGTGTGTGGAAATACAGACAGCGCAGGTTGTGTGTGGAAATACAGACAGCACAGGTTGTGTGCAGACAGCGCAGGTTGTGTGCGGAAATACAGACAGCACAGGTTGTGTGCGGAAATACAGACAGCGCAGGTTGTGTGTGGAAATACAGACAGCACAGGTTGTGTGCAGAAAGCGCAGGTTGTGTGTGGGAATGCAGACAGCGCAGGTTGTGTGTGGAAATGCAGGCAGCGCAGGTTGTGTGTGGAAATGCAGACAGCGCAGGTTGTGTGTGGAAATGCAGACAGCGCAGGTTGTGTGTGGAAATGCAGACAGCGCAGGTTGTGTGTCGAAATGCAGACAGCGCAGGTTGTGTGTGGAAATGCAGACAGCGCAGTTTGTGTGTGGAAATGCAGACAGCGCAGGTTGTGTGTGGAAATACAGACAGCGCTGGTTGTGTGTGGAAATACAGACAGCGCAGGTTGTGTGTGGAAATACAGACAGCGCAGGTTGTGTGTGGAAATACAGGCAGCGCAGGTTCTGTGTGGAAATACAGACAGCGCAGGTCGTGTGTGGAAATACAGGCAGCGCAGGTTCTGTGTGGAAATACAGACAGCGCAGGTTGTGTGTGGAAATACAGGCAGCGCAGGTTGTGTGCGGAAATACAGGCAGCGCAGGTTGTGTGCGGAAATACAGACAGCGCAGGTTGTGTGCGGAAATGCAGACAGCGCAGGTTGTGTGCGGAAATGCAGACAGCGCAGGTTGTGTGCGGAAATGCAGACAGCGCAGGTTGTGTGCGGAAATACAGACAGCGCAGGTTGTGTGCGGAAATGCAGACAGCGCAGGTTGTGTGCGGAAATGCAGACAGCGCAGGTTGTGTGCGGAAATGCAGACAGCGCTGGTTGTGTGCGGAAATGCAGACAGCGCAGGTTGTGTGCGGAAATACAGACAGTGCAGGTTGTGTGTGGAAATACAGACAGCGCAGGTTGTGTGTGGAAATACAGACAGCGCAGGTTGTGTGTGGAAATACAGACAGGGCAGGTTGTGTGCGGAAATGCAGACAGTGCAGGTTGTGTGCGGAAATACAGACAGTGCAGGTTGTGTGTGGAAATACAGACAGCGCAGGTTGTGTGTGGAAATACAGACAGTGCAGGTTGTGTGTGGAAATACAGACAGCTCAGGTTGTGTGTGTAAATACAGACAGCGCTGGTTGTGTGTGGAAAAACAGACAGTGCAGGTTGTGTGTGGAAATACAGACAGTGCTGTTTGTGTGTGGAAATACAGACAGTGCAGGTTGTGTGTGGAAATACAGACAGCGCAGGTTGTGTGTGGAAATACAGACAGTGCAGGTTGTGTGTGGAAATACAGACAGCTCAGGTTGTGTGTGTAAATACAGACAGCGCTGGTTGTGTGTGGAAAAACAGACAGTGCAGGTTGTGTGTGGAAATACAGACAGTGCTGTTTGTGTGTGGAAATACAGACAGTGCAGGTTGTGTGTGGAAATACAGACAGCTCAGGTTGTGTGTGGAAATACAGACAGTGCAGGTTGTGTGTGGAAATACAGACAGTGCAGGTTGTGTGTGGAAATACAGACAGCGCAGGTTGTGTGTGGAAATACAGACAGTGCAGGTTGTGTGTGGAAATACAGACAGCTCAGGTTGTGTGTGTAAATACAGACAGCGCTGTTTGTGTGGAACCACTTTTTTATTTTAAACATAATCTTTATTCACAATAAGAATATATATACTGAAGAATAAAGACAGTGCAGGGCATTTGTTATTCATGGTTATTCCATTCCGTAGAATTAATTTTTTAAGCCATAGCCCCATTGCCAGTCCCAAGGCTCCCTGAGATAATACTGCCTGCTGAAGGGTTTTCTGACACCCGTCTCTTCCCCTGCATGTATGATCATGGAAGGAGCTCAGACTGTAGACCTAGCAGACCCGTTGCATTGTCTGCACCGAGCTTCAGTGTGTGCCTCAGCACACCTCCCTGCAGCCAGCACCGTGTCGCTGGCACCATCCCCTCACGGACATCTCACTGTGCTGGGAGACCAACAGGTTACAGGCCGACCAAAGAGAGACTTTCTCTGAGCAGATAACCATCCAGTAGCACCTGATGTATGTTTCGGGGTGTGCTCCTGGAAACACCTGTAGATCAGAGAGTCCTCTATTACTGGGATTCACCCTTTCGTCAGTCTCCATGCACTCTGAGAAAACCCACAGACTGCAAAGCGGTGGTGACTGTCTCCTGCCCACCATAGCCATCCAGAAGGCACAGGGTGATGTGTCATCTGTACAAGAAGGCTGGGATTGGAAAGGTGAGGGACCTGGGTACAAGACCCAGTGTGAGGGGCGCAGGTACAGAACAAGGTGAAAGATCTGGCTACAGGACTCAGAGTGAGGGACCCCATACAGCAGCCAGACAGAGACACCCGGATATAGGACCCGGACAGACAGACCCGGATACAGGACCCAGACTGAGAGACCCGGATACAGGACCTGGAATGAGAGACCCGGATACAGGACCTAGAATGAGAGACCCGGATACAGGACCTAGACTGACGGACCCGGATACAGGACCGAGACTGAGAGACCCGGATACAGGACCTAGAATGAGAGACCCGGATACAGGACCTAGACTGACGGACCCGGATACAGGACCTAGACTGAGAGACCCGGATACAGGACCCAGACTCAGAGACCAGGATACAGAACGCAGGTACGGGAGAAGGTCAGAGACCCTGGTACAGAAACCAGACTGAGAGACCTGGATACAGGACCCGAACTGAGAGACCCGGATACAGGACCCAGACTGAGAGACCCGGATACAGGACCCAGACTGAGAGACCCGGAAACAGGACCTAGACTGAGAAACCCAGATACAGGACCCAGACTGAGGGAGCCGGGTACAGGACCCGGACTGAGAGACCCGGATACAGGACCCAGGGTGAGAGACCCGGATACAGGACCCAGACTGAGAAACCCAGATACAGGACCCAGACTGAGAGACCCGGATACAGGACCCAGACTGAGGGACCCGGATACAGGACTCAGGGTGAGGGAGCTGGGTACAGGACTCAGGGTGAGGGAGCCGGGTGCAGGACCCAGACTGAGGGAGCCGGGTACAGGACTCAGGGTGAGGGAGCCGGGTACAGGACTCAGGGTGAGGGAGCCGGGTACAGGACTCAGGGTGAGGGAGCCGGGTACAGGACCCAGAATGAGGGAGCCGGGTTCAGGGCCCAGACTGAGGGTGCCGGGTACAGGACCCAGACTGAGGGAGCCGGGTACAGGACTCAGGGTGAGGGAGCTGGGTACAGGACTCAGGGTGAGGGAGCCGGGTACAGGGCTCAGGATGAGGGAGCCGGGTACAGGACTCAGGATGAGGGAGCTGGATACAGGACCCAGACTGAGGGAGCCGGGTACAGGACTCAGGGTGAGGGAGCTGGGTACAGGACTCAGGATGAGGGAGCCGGGTACAGGGCCCACACTGAGGGAGCTGGGTACAGGACTCAGGGTGAGGGAGCCGGGTACAGGACCCAGACTGAGGGAGCCGGGTACAGGACCCAGACTGAGAGAGCCGGGTACAGGACTCAGGATGAGGGAGCCGGGTACAGGACTCAGGGTGAGGGAGCCGGGTACAGGACCTCGGATGAGGGAGCCGGTTACAGGACTCAGGGTGAGGGAGCCGGGTACAGGGCTCAGGGTGAGGGAGCCGGGTACAGGGCCCAGACTGAGGGAGCCGGGTACAGGAACCAGGGTGAGGGAGCCGGGTACAGGACTCAGGGTGAGGGAGCCGGGTACAGGGCCCAGACTGAGGGAGCCGGGTACAGGACTCAGGGTGAGGGAGCCGGGTACAGGGCCCAGACTGAGGGAGCCGGGTACAGGACTCAGGGTGAGGGAGCCGGGTACAGGGCCCAGACTGAGGGAGCCGGGTACAGGACTCAGGGTGAGGGAGCCGGGTACAGGGCTCAGGGTGAGGGAGCCGGGTACAGGGCTCAGGATGAGGGAGCCGGTTACCTGACTCAGGATGAGGGAGCCGGATACAGGACACATACTGTGGGAGCCGGGTACAGGGTTCAGACTGAGAGACCCGGATACAGGACTCAGGGTGAGGATGTTGGGTACAGGGCCCAGACTGAGGGATCCGGGTACAGGACTCAGGGTGAGGGAGCCGGGTACAGGACTCAGGGTGAGGGAGCTGGGTACAGGGCTCAGTATGAGGGAGCCGGGTACAGGACTCAGGGTGAGGGAGCCGGGTACAGGACCCAGACTGAGGGAGCCGGGTACAGGACTCAGGATGAGGGAGCCGGGTACAGGACTCAGGGTGAGGGAGCTGGACACAGGGCCCAGACTGAGGGAACCGGGTAGAGGACTCAGGGTGAGGGAGCCGGGTACAGGACTCAGGGTGAGGGAGCCGGGTACAGGGCTCAGGGTGAGGGAGCCGGGTACAGGACTCAGGATGAGGGAGCCGGGTACAGGGCCCAGACTGAGGGAGCCGGGTACAGGACTCAGGGTGAGGGAGCCGGGTACAGGACTCAGGGTGAGGGAGCTGGGTACAGGGCCCAGACTGAGGGAGCCGGGTACAGGACTCAGGGTGAGGGAGCCGGGTACAGGGCCCAGACTGAGGGAGCCGGGTACAGGACTCAGGGTGAGGGAGCTGGGTACAGGGCCCAGACTGAGGGAGCCGGGTACAGGACTCAGGGTGAGGGAGCCGGGTACAGGGCTCAGGGTGAGGGAGCCGGGTACAGGGCTCAGGGTGAGGGAGCCGGGTACAGGACTCAGGGTGAGGGAGCCGGGTACAGGACCCAGAATGAGGGAGCCGGGTACAGGGCCCAGACTGAGGGAGCCGGGTACAGGACCCAGACTGAGGGAGCCGGGTACAGGACTCAGGGTGAGGGAGCCGGGTACAGGACTCAGGGTGAGGGAGCCGGGTACAGGACCTCGGATGAGGGAGCCGGGTACAGGACTCAGGATGAGGGAGCCGGGTACAGGACTCAGGGTGAGGGAGCCGGGTACAGGACTCAGGATGAGGGAGCCGGGTACAGGACTCAGGGTGAGGGAGCCGGGTACAGGACCCAGACTGAGGGAGCCGGGTACAGGACCCAGACTGAGGGAGCCGGGTACAGGACTCAGGATGAGGGAGCCGGGTACAGGACTCAGGGTGAGGGAGCCGGGTACAGGACCCAGACTGAGGGAGCCGGGTACAGGACTCAGGGTGAGGGAGCCGGGTACAGGACTCAGGGTGAGGGAGCCGGGTAGAGGGCTCAGGGTGAGGGAGCCGGGTACAGGACTCAGGGTGAGGGAGCCGGGTACAGGGCCCAGACTGAGGGAGCCGGGTACAGGAACGAGGGTGAGGGAGCCGGGTACAGGACTCAGGGTGAGGGAGCTGGATACAGGGCCCAGACTGAGGGAGCCGGGTACAGGACTCAGGGTGAGGGAGCTGGGTACAGGGCCCAGACTGAGGGAGCCGGGTACAGGACTCAGGATGAGGGAGCTGGGTACAGGGCCCAGACTGAGGGAGCCGGGTACAGGACTCAGGATGAGGGAGCCGGGTACAGGGCTCTGGGTGAGGGAGCCGGGTACAGGGCTCAGGATGAGGGAGCCGGGTACAGGACTCAGGGTGAGGGAGCCGGGTACAGGACCCAGAATGAGGGAGCCGGGTACAGGGCCCAGACTGAGGGTGCCGGGTACAGGACCCAGACTGAGGGAGCCGGGTACAGGACTCAGGGTGAGGGAGCCGGGTACAGGACTCAGGGTGAGGGAGCCGGGTACAGGACCTCGGATGAGGGAGCCGGTTACAGGACTCAGGGTGAGGGAGCCGGGTACAGGACTCAGGGTGAGGGAGCCGGGTACAGGAATCAGGATGAGGGAGCCGGGTACAGGACTCAGGGTGAGAGACCCGGATACAGGACCCAGACTGAGGGAGCCGGATACAGGACCCAGACTGAGGGAGCCGGGTACAGGGTTCAGACTGAGAGACCCGGATACAGGACTCAGGGTGAGAGACCCGGGTACAGGACCCAGACTGAGGGAGCCGGATACAGGGTTCAGACTGAGAGACCCGGATACAGGACTCAGGGTGAGGGAGCCGGGTACAGGGCCCAGACTGAGGGAGCTGGGTACAGGGATCAGGGTGAGGGAGCCGGGTACAGGACTCAGGGTGAGGGAGCCGGGTACAGGACCCAGACTGAGGGAGCCGGGTACAGGACTCAGGGTGAGGGAGCCGGGTACAGGACTCAGGATGAGGGAGCCGGGTACAGGACTCAGGGTGAGGGAGCTGGGTACAGGACTCAGGGTGAGGGAGCCGGGTACAGGACTCAGGATGAGGGAGCCGGGTACAGGACTCAGGGTGAGGGAGCCGGGTACAGGACCCAGACTGAGGGAGCCGGGTACAGGACTCAGGATGAGGGAGCCGGGTACAGGACTCAGGGTGAGGGAGCTGGACACAGGGCCCAGACTGAGGGAACCGGGTAGAGGACTCAGGGTGAGGGAGCCGGGTACAGGACTCAGGGTGAGGGAGCCGGGTACAGGGCTCAGTGTGAGGGAGCCGGGTACAGGACTCAGGGTGAGGGAGCCGGGTACAGGACTCAGGGTGAGGGAGCTGGGTACAGGGCTCAGTATGAGGGAGCCGGGTACAGGACTCAGGGTGAGGGAGCCGGGTACAGGACCCAGACTGAGGGAGCCGGGTAGAGGACTCAGGATGAGGGAGCCGGGTACAGGACTCAGGGTGAGGGAGCTGGACACAGGGCACAGAATGAGGGAACCGGGTAGAGGACTCAGGGTGAGGGAGCCGGTCCAGGACTCAGGGTGAGGGAGCCGGGTACAGGGCTCAGGGTGAGGGAGCTGGGTACAGGGCTCAGGATGAGGGAGCCGGGTACAGGACTCAGGGTGAGGGAGCCGGGTACAGGGCCCAGACTGAGGGAGCCGGGTACAGGAACGAGGGTGAGGGAGCCGGGTACAGGACTCAGGGTGAGGGAGCTGGATACAGGGCCCAGACTGAGGGAGCCGGGTACAGGACTCAGGGTGAGGGAGCCAGGTACAGGACCCAGACTGAGGGAGCCGGGTACAGGACTCAGGGTGAGGGAGCCGGGTACAGGGCCCAGACTGAGGGAGCCGGGTACAGGACTCAGGATGAGGGAGCCGGGTACAGGGCTCAGGGTGAGGGAGCCGGGTACAGGGCTCAGGATGAGGGAGCCGGGTACAGGACTCAGGGTGAGGGAGCCGGGTACAGGACCCAGACTGAGGGAGCCGGGTACAGGGCCCAGACTGAGGGAGCCGGGTGAAGTACCCAGACTGAGGGAGCCGGGTACAGGACTCAGGGTGAGGGAGCTGGGTACAGGACTCAGGGTGAGGGAGCCGGGTACAGGACTCAGGGTGAGGGAGCCGGGTACAGGGCCCAGACTGAGGGAGCCGGGTACAGGACTCAGGGTGAGGGAGCCGGGTACAGGACTCAGGGTGAGGGAGCCGGGTACAGGGCCCAGACTGAGGGAGCCGGGTACAGGACTCAGGATGAGGGAGCCGGGTACAGGACTCAGGGTGAGGGAGCTGGGTACAGGACTCAGTATGAGGGAGCTAGGTACAGGACTCAGGGTGAGGGAGCCGGGTAAAGGACCCAGACTGAAGGAGCCGTGTACAGGACCCAGACTGAGAGACCCGGATACAGGACTCAGGGTGAGGGAGCCGGGTACAGGACCCAGACTGAGGGAGCCGGGTACAGGACTCAGGGTGAGGGAGCCGGGTACAGGGCCCAGTCTGAGGGAGCCGGGTACAGGGCTCAGGGTGAGGGAGCTGGGTACAGGGCTCAGGATGAGGGAGCCGGGTACAGGACTCAGGGTGAGGGAGCCGGGTACAGGACCCAGACTGAGGGAGCCGGGTACAGGACTCAGGGTGAGGGAGCCGGGTACAGGACTCAGGGTGAGGGAGCTGGGTACAGGACCCAGACTGAGGGAGCCGGGTACAGGACTCAGGGTGATGGAGCTGGGTACAGGGCCCAGACTGAGGGAGCCGGGTACAGGACTCAGGGTGAGGGAGCCGGGTACAGGGTCCAGACTGAGGGAGCCGGGTACAGGACTCAGGGTGAGGGAGCCGGGTACAGGGCTCAGGGTGAGGGAGCCGGGTACAGGACTCAGGATGAGGGAGCCGGGTACAGGACTCAGGGTGAGGGAGCCGGGTACAGGACCCAGACTGAGGGAGCCGGGTACAGGACTCAGGGTGAGGGAGCCGGGTACAGGACCCAGACTGAGGGAGCCGGGTACAGGACTCAGGGTGAGGGAGCTGGGTACAGGACTCAGGGTGAGGGAGCCGGGTACAGGACTCAGGGTGAGGGAGCCGGGTACAGGGCCCAGACTGAGGGAGCCGGGTACAGGACTCAGGGTGAGGGAGCCGGGTACAGGACTCAGGGTGAGGGAGCCGGGTACAGGGCCCAGACTGAGGGAGCCGGGTACAGGACTCAGGATGAGGGAGCCGGGTACAGGACTCAGGGTGAGGGAGCTGGGTACAGGGCTCAGTATGAGGGAGCCGGGTACAGGACTCAGGGTGAGGGAGCCGGGTACAGGACCCAGACTGAGGGAGCCGGGTACAGGACCCAGACTGAGGGAGCCGGGTACAGGACTCAGGGTGAGGGAGCCGGGTACAGGACCCAGTCTGAGGGAGCCGGGTACAGGACTCAGGGTGAGGGAGCTGGGTACAGGGCCCAGACTGAGGGAGCCGGGTACAGGACTCAGGGTGAGGGAGCTGAGTACAGGGCCCAGACTGAGGGAGCCGGGTACAGGACTCAGGATGAGGGAGCCGGGTACAGGGCTCAGGGTGAGGGAGCCGGGTACAGGGCTCAGGATGAGGGAGCCGGGTACAGGACTCAGGGTGAGGGAGCCGGGTACAGGACCCAGACTGAGGGAGCCGGGTACAGGGCCCAGACTGAGGTAGCCGGGTGAAGGACCCAGACTGAGGGAGCCGGGTACAGGACTCAGGGTGAGGGAGCTGGGTACAGGACTCAGGGTGAGGGAGCCGGGTACAGGACTCAGGGTGAGGGAGCCGGGTACAGGGCTCAGGATGAGGGAGCCGGGTACAGGACTCAGGATGAGGGAGCTGGATACAGGACCCATACTGAGGGAGCCGGGTACAGGACTCAGGGTGAGGGAGCTGGGTACAGGACTCAGGGTGAGGGAGCTGGGTACAGGGCCCAGACTGAGGGAGCCGGGTACAGGACTCAGGGTGAGAGACCCGGATACAGGACCCAGACTGAGGGAGCCGGGTACAGGACCCAGACTGAGGGAGCCGGGTACAGGGTTCAGACTGAGAGACCCGGATACAGGGCTCAGGGTGAGGGAGCCGGGTACAGGACCCAGACTGAGGGAGCCGGGTACAGGACTCAGGGTGAGGGAGCCGGGTACAGGACTCAGGATGAGGGAGCCGGGTACAGGACTCAGGGTGACGGAGCTGGGTACAGGAGTCAGGGTGAGGGAGCCGGGTACAGGACTCAGGGTGAGGATGTTGGGTTCAGGACTCAGGGTGAGGGAGCTGGGTACAGGGCTCAGTATGAGGGAGCCGGGTACAGGACTCAGGGTGAGGGAGCCGGGTACAGGACTCAGGGTGAGGGAGCCGGGTACAGGACCCAGACTGAGGGAGCCGGGTACAGGGTTCAGACTGAGGGAGCCGGGTACAGGACTCAGGGTGAGGGAGCCGGGTACAGGGCCCAGACTGAGGGAGCCGGGTACAGGACTCAGGGTGAGGGAGCTGGGTACAGGGCTCAGTATGAGGGAGCCGGGTACAGGACTCAGGGTGAGGGAGCCGGGTACAGGACCCAGACTGAGGGAGCCGGGTAGAGGACTCAGGATGAGGCAGCCGGGTACAGGACTCAGGGTGAGGGAGCTGGACACAGGGCCCAGACTGAGGGAACCGGGTAGAGGACTCAGGGTGAGGGAGCCGGGTACAGGACTCAGGGTGAGGGAGCCGGGTACAGGGCTCAGTGTGAGGGAGCCGGGTAGAGGACTCAGGGTGAGGGAGCCGGGTACAGGACTCAGGGTGAGGGAGCCGGGTACAGGGCTCAGGGTGAGGGAGCCGGGTACAGGACCCAGACTGAGGGAGCCGGGTACAGGGTTCAGACTGAGAGACCCGGATAAAGGACTCAGGGTGAGAGACCCGGGTACAGGGCCCAGACTGAGGGAGCCGGGTACAGGACTCAGGGTGAGGGAGCCGGGTACAGGGCCCAGACTGAGGGAGCCGGGTACAGGACTCAGGATGAGGGAGCTGGGTACAGGGCCCAGACTGAGGGAGCCGGGTACAGGACTCAGGGTGAGGGAGCCGGGTACAGGGCTCCGGGTGAGGGAGCTGGGTACAGGGCTCAGTATGAGGGAGCCGGGTACAGGACTCAGGGTGAGGGAGCCGGGTACAGGACCCAGACTGAGGGAGCCGGGTACAGGGCCCAGACTGAGGTAGCCGGGTGAAGTACCCAGACTGAGGGAGCCGGGTACAGGACTCAGGGTGAGGGAGCCGGGTACAGGGCTCAGGGTGAGGGAGCCGGGTACAGGGCTCAGGATGAGGGAGCCGGGTACAGGACTCAGGATGAGGGAGCTGGATACAGGACCCATACTGAGGGAGCTGGGTACAGGGTTCAGGGTGAGGGAGCTGGGTACAGGACTCAGGGTGAGGATCTTGGGTACAGGGCCCAGACTGAGGGAGCCGGATACAGGACTCAGGGTGAGAGACCCGGATACAGGACCCAGACTGAGGGAGCCGGATACAGGACCCAGACTGAGGGAGCCGGGTAGAGGACTCAGGATGAGGGAGCATGGTACAGGACTCAGGGTGAGGGAGTTGGACACAGGGCCCAGACTGAGGGAGCCGGGTAGAGGACTCAGGGTGAGGGAGCCGGGTACAGGGCTCAGGGTGAGGGAGCCGGGTACAGGGCCCAGACTGAGGGACCGGGTACAGGAACGAGGGTGAGGGAGCCGGGTACAGGACTCAGGGTGAGGGTGCTGGATACAGGGCCTAGACTGAGGGAGCCGGGTACAGGACTCAGGGTGAGGGAACTGGGTACAGGGCCCAGACTGAGGGAGCCGGGTACAGGACTCACGATGAGGGAGCTGAGTACAGGGCCCAGACTGAGGGAGCCGGGTACAGGACTCAGGATGAGGGAGCCGAGTACAGGGCTCCGGGTGAGGGAGCCGGGTACAGGGCTCAGGATGAGGGAGCCGGTTACCTGACTCAGGATGAGGGAGCCGGATACAGGACCCATACTGTGGGAGCCGGGTACAGGGTTCAGACTGAGAGACCCGGATACAGGACTCAGGGTGAGGATGTTGGGTACAGGGCCCAGACTGAGGGATCCGGGTACAGGACTCAGGGTGAGGATGTTGGGTACAGGACTCAGGGTGAGGGAGCTGGGTACAGGGCTCAGTATGAGGGAGCCGGGTACAGGACTCAGGGTGAGGGAGCCGGGTACAGGACCCAGACTGAGGGAGCCGGGTAGAGGACTCAGGATGAGGGAGCCGGGTACAGGACTCAGGGTGAGGGAGCTGGACACAGGGCCCAGAATGAGGGAACCGGGTAGAGGACTCAGGGTGAGGGAGCCGGTCCAGGACTCAGGGTGAGGGAGCCGGGTACAGGGCTCAGGGTGAGGGAGCTGGGTACAGGGCTCAGGATGAGGGTGCCGGGTACAGGGCCCAGACTGAGGGAGCCGGGTACAGGAACGAGGGTGAGGGAGCCGGGTACAGGACTCAGGGTGAGCGAGCTGGATACAGGGCCCAGACTGAGGGAGCCGGGTACAGGACTCAGGGTGAGGGAGCTGGGTACAGGGCCCAGACTGAGGGAGCCGGGTACAGGACTCAGGATGAGGGAGCTGAGTACAGGGCCCAGACTGAGCGAGCCGGGTACAAGACTCAGGATGAGGGAGCCGTGTACAGGGCTCCGGGTGAGGGAGCCGGGTACAGGGCTCAGGATGAGGGAGCCGTGTACAGGACTCTGGGTGAGGAAGCCGGGTACAGGACACAGACTGAGGGAGCCGGGTACAGGGCCCAGACTGAGGTAGCCGGGTGAAGTACCCAGACTGAGGGAGCCGGGTACAGGACTCAGGGTGAGGGAGCCGGGTACAGGACCTCGGATGAGGGAGACGAGTGCAGGACTCAGGGTGAGGGAGCCGGGTATAGGAATCAGGATGAGGGAGCCGGGTAGAGGACTCAGGGTGAGAGACCCGGATACAGGACCCAGACTGAGGGAGCCGGATACAGGACCCAGACTGAGGGAGCCGGGTACAGGGTTCAGACTGAGAGACCCGGATACAGGACTCAGGGTGAGAGACCCGGGTACAGGACCCAGACTGAGGGAGCCGGATAGAGGGTTCAGACTGAGAGACCCGGATACAGGACTCAGGGTGAGGGAGCCGGGTACAGGGCCCAGACTGAGGGAGCTGGGTACAGGGATCAGGGTGAGGGAGCCGGGTACAGGACTCAGGGTGAGGGAGCCGGGTACAGGACCCAGACTGAGGGAGCCGGGTACAGGACTCAGGGTGAGGGAACCGGGTAGAGGACTCAGGATGAGGGACCCGGGTACAGGACTCAGGGTGAGGATGTTGGGTACAGGACTCAGGGTGAGGGAGCTGGGTACAGGGCTCAGTATGAGGGAGCCGGGTACAGGACTCAGGGTGAGTGAGCCGGGTACAGGACACAGACTGAGGGAGCCGGGTAGAGGACTCAGGATGAGGGAGCCGGGTACAGGACTCAGGCTGAGGGAGCTGGACACAGGGCCCAGACTGAGGGAACCGGGTAGAGGACTCAGGGTGAGGGAGCCGTGTACAGGACTCAGGGTGAGGGAGCCGGGTACAGTGCTCAGTGTGAGGGAGCCGGGTAGAGGACTCAGGGTGAGGGAGCCGGGTAGAGGACTCAGGGTGAGGGAGCTGGGTACAGGGCTCAGTATGAGGGAGCCGGGTACAGGACTCAGGGTGAGGGAGCCGGGTACAGGACCCAGACTGAGGGAGCCGGGTAGAGGACTCAGGATGAGGGAGCCGGGTACAGGACTCAGGGTGAGGGAGCTGGACACAGGGCCCAGAATGAGGGAACCGGGTAGAGGTCTCAGGGTGAGGGAGCCGGTCCAGGACTCAGGGTGAGGGAGCCGGGTACAGGGCTCAGGGTGAGGGAGCTGGGTACAGGGCTCAGGATGAGGGAGCCGGGTACAGGACTCAGGGTGAGGGAGCCGGGTACAGGGCCCAGACTGAGGGAGCCGGGTACAGGAACGAGGGTGAGGGAGCCGGGTACAGGACTCAGGGTGAGCGAGCTGGATACAGGGCCCAGACTGAGGGAGCCGGGTACAGGACTCAGGGTGAGGGAGCTGGGTACAGGGCCCAGACTGAGGGAGCCGGGTACAGGACTCAGGATGAGGGAGCTGAGTACAGGGCCCAGACTGAGCGAGCCGGGTACAGGACTCAGGATGAGGGAGCCGGGTACAGGGCTCCGGGTGAGGGAGCCGGGTACAGGGCTCAGGATGAGGGAGCCGTGTACAGGACTCAGGGTGAGGAAGCCGGGTACAGGACCCAGACTGAGGGAGCCGGGTACAGGGCCCAGACTGAGGTAGCCGGGTGAAGTACCCAGACTGAGGGAGCCGGGTACAGGACTCAGGGTGAGGGAGCTGGGTACGGGACTCAGGGTGAGGGAGCCGGGTACAGGACTCAGGGTGAGGGAGCCGAATACAGGGCCCAGACTGAGGGAGCCGGGTACAGGACTCAGGGTGAGGGAGCCGGGTACAGGACTCAGGGTGAGGGAGCCGAATACAGGGCCCAGACTGAGGGAGCCGGGTACAGGACTCAGGATGAGGGAGCCGGGTACAGGATTCAGGGTGAGGGAGCTGGGTACAGGTCTCAGTATGAGGGAACCGGGTACAGGAATCAGGGTGAGGGAGCCGGGTACAGGACCCAGACTGAGGGAGCCGGGTACAGGGTTCAGACTGAGAGACCCGGATACAGGACTCAGGGTGAGAGACCCGGGTACAGGACCCAGACTGAGGGAGCCGGATACAGGACTCAGGGTGAGGGAGCTGGGTACAGGGCCCAGACTGAGGGAGCCGGATACAGGGCTCAGGGTGAGGGAGCTGGGTACAGGGCTCAGGATGAGGGAGCCGGGTACAGGACTCAGGGTGAGGGAGCCGGGTACAGGACCCAGACTGAGGGAGCCGGGTACAGGACTCAGGGTGAGGGAGCCGGGTACAGGACTCAGGGTGAGCGAGCTGGATACAGGGCCCAGACTGAGGGAGCCGGGTACAGGACTCAGGGTGAGGGAGCTGGGTACAGGGCCCAGACTGAGGGAGCCGGGTACAGGACTCAGGATGAGGGAGCTGAGTACAGGGCCCAGACTGAGCGAGCCGGGTACAGGACTCAGGATGAGGGAGCCGGGTACAGGGCTCCGGGTGAGGGAGCCGGGTACAGGGCTCAGGATGAGGGAGCCGTGTACAGGACTCAGGGTGAGGAAGCCGGGTACAGGACCCAGACTGAGGGAGCCGGGTACAGGGCCCAGACTGAGGTAGCCGGGTGAAGTACCCAGACTGAGGGAGCCGGGTACAGGACTCAGGGTGAGGGAGCTGGGTACGGGACTCAGGGTGAGGGAGCCGGGTAAAGGACTCAGGGTGAGGGAGCCGAATACAGGGCCCAGACTGAGGGAGCCGGGTACAGGACTCAGGGTGAGGGAGCCGGGTACAGGACTCAGGGTGAGGGAGCCGAATACAGGGCCCAGACTGAGGGAGCCGGGTACAGGACTCAGGATGAGGGAGCCGGGTACAGGATTCAGGGTGAGGGAGCTGGGTACAGGTCTCAGTATGAGGGAGCCGGGTACAGGACTCAGGGTGAGGGAGCCGGGTACAGGACCCAGACTGAGGGAGCCGGGTACAGGGTTCAGACTGAGAGACCCGGATACAGGACTCAGGGTGAGAGACCCGGGTACAGGACCCAGACTGAGGGAGCCGGATACAGGACTCAGGGTGAGCGAGCTGGGTACAGGGCCCAGACTGAGGGAGCCGGGTACAGGACTCAGGATGAGGGAGCTGAGTACAGGGCCCAGACTGAGGGAGCCGGGTACAGGACTCAGGATGAGGGAGCCGGGTACAGGGCTCCGGGTGAGGGAGCCGGGTACAGGGCTCAGGATGAGGGAGCCGTGTACAGGACTCAGGGTGAGGAAGCCGGGTACAGGACCCAGACTGAGGGAGCCGGGTACAGGGCCCAGACTGAGGTAGCCGGGTGAAGGACCCAGACTGAGGGAGCCGGGTACAGGACTCAGGGTGAGGGAGCTGGGTACGGGACTCAGGGTGAGGGAGCCGGGTACAGGGCTCAGGATGAGGGAGCCGGGTACAGGACTCAGGATGAGGGAGCTGGATACAGGACCCATACTGAGGGAGCTGGGTACAGGGTTCAGGGTGAGGGAGCTGGGTACAGGACTCAGGGTGAGGATCTTGGGTACAGGGCCCAGACTGAGGGAGCCGGATACAGGACTCAGGGTGAGAGACCCGGATACAGGACCCAGACTGAGGGAGCCGGATACAGGACCCAGACTGAGGGAGCCGGGTACAGGGTTCAGACTGAGAGACCCGGATACAGGGCTCAGGGTGAGGGAGCCGGGTACAGGACCCAGACTGAGGGAGCAGGGTGAGGGAGCCGGATACAGGACTCAGGATGAGGGAGCCGGGTATAGGACTCACGGTGAGGGAGCTGGGTACAGGACTCAGGGTAAGGGAGCCGGGTACAGGACTCAGGGTGAGGATGTTGGGTACAGGACTCAGGGTGAGGGAGCTGGGTACAGGGCTCAGTATGAGGGAGCCGGGTACAGGACTCAGGGTGAGAGACCCGGATACAGGACCCAGACTGAGGGAGCCGGATACAGGACCCAGACTGAGGGAGCCGGGTACAGGGTTCAGACTGAGAGACCCGGATACAGGACTCAGGGTGAGGGAGCCGGGTACAGGGCCCAGACTGAGGGAGCTGGGTACAGGACTCAGGGTGAGGGAGCTGGGTACAGGGCTCAGTATGAGGGAGCCTGGTACAGGACTCAGGGTGAGGGAGCCGGGTACAGGACCCAGACTGAGGGAGCCGGGTAGAGGACTCAGGATGAGGGAGCCGAGTACAGGACTCAGGGTGAGGGAGCTGGACACAGGGCCCAGACTGAGGGAACCGGGCAGAGGACTCAGGGTGAGGGAGCCGGGTACAGGACTCAGGGTGAGGGAGCCGGGTACAGGGCTCAGTGTGAGGGAGCCGGGTAGAGGACTCAGGGTGAGGGAGCCGGGTACAGGACTCAGGGTGAGGGAGCCGGGTACAGGGCTCAGTGTGAGGGAGCCGGGTAGAGGACTCAGGGTGAGGGAGCCGGGTAGAGGACTTAGGGTGAGGGAGCTGGGTACAGGGCTCAGTATGAGGGAGCCGGGTACAGGGCCCAGACTGAGGGAGCCGGGTACAGGACTCAGACTGAGGGAGCCAGGTACGGGACTCAGGGTGAGGGAGCCGGGTACAGACCTCGGATGAGCGAGCCGGGTACAGGACCTCGGATGAGGGAGACGGGTGCAGGACTCAGGGTGAGGGAGCCGGGTACAGGAATCAGGATGAGGGAGCCGGGTAGAGGACTCAGGGTGAGGGAGCTGGATACAGGGCCCAGACTGAGGGAACCGGGTACAGGACTCAGGGTGAGGGAGCCGGGTACAGGGCCCAGACTGAGGGAGCCGGGTACAGGACTCAGGATGAGGGAGCCGGGTACAGGATTCAGGGTGAGGGAGCTGGGTTCAGGGCTCAGTATGAGGGAGCCAGGTACAGGACTCAGGGTGAGGGAGCCGGGTACAGGACCCAGACTGAGGGAGCCGGATAGAGGACTCAGGATGAGGGAGCCGGGTACAGGACTCAGGGTGAGGGAGCCGGGTACAGGGCTCAGGGTGAGGGAGCCGGGTATAGGACCCAATGTGAGGGAGCCGGGTACAGGGCCCAGACTGAGGGAGCCGGGTACAGGACTCAGGGTGAGGGAGCCGGGTACAGGACTCTGGATGAGGGAGCCGGGTACAGGACCCAGACTGAGGGAGCCGGGTAGAGGACTCAGGATGAGGGAGCCGGGTACAGGACTCAGGGTGAGGGAGCTGGACACAGGGCCCAGACTGAGGGAGCCGGGTAGAGGACTCAGGGTGAGGGAGCCGGGTACAGGGCTCAGGGTGAGGGAGCTGGGTACAGGGCTCAGTATGAGGGAGCCGGGTACAGGACTCAGGGTGAGGGAGCCGGGTACAGGACCCAGACTGAGGGAGCCGGGTAGAGGACTCAGGATGAGGGAGCCCGGTACAGGACTCAGGGTGAGGGAGTTGGACACAGGGCCCAGACTGAGGGAGCCGGGTAGAGGACTCAGGGTGAGGGAGCCGGGTACAGGGCTCAGGGTGAGGGAGCCGGGTACAGGACTCAGGGTGAGGGAGCCGGTCAGGACTCTGGGTGAGGGAGCCGGGTACAGTGCTCAGGGTGAGGGAGCCGGATACAGGACCCATACTGAGGGAGCCGGGTACAGGGATCAGACTGAGAGACCCGGATACAGGACTCAGGGTGAGGATGTTGGGTACAGGGCCCAGACTGAGGGAGCCGGGTACAGGACTCAGGATGAGGGAGCCGGGTACAGGTCTCTGGGTGAGGGAGCCGGGTACAGGACTCAGGATGAGGGAGCTGGATACAGGACCCAGACTGAGGGAGCCGGGTACAGGGTTCAGGGTGAGAGAGCTGGGTACAGGACTCAGGGTGAGGATGTTGGGTACAGGGCCCAGACTGAGGGAGCCGGATACAGGACTCAGGGTGAGAGACCCGGATCCAGGACCCAGACTGAGGGAGCCGGATACAGGACCCAGACTGAGGGAGCCGGGTACAGGGTTCAGACTGAGAGACCCGGATACAGGACTCAGGGTGAGAGACCCGGGTACAGGACCCAGACTGAGGGAGCCGGATACAGGGTTCAGACTGAGAGACCCGGATACAGGACTCAGGGTGAGGGACCCGGGTACAGGGCCCAGACTGAGGGAGCCGGGTACAGGGCTCAGGGTAAGGGAGCCGGGTACAGGACTCAGGGTGAGGGAGCCGGGTAGAGGACTCAGGGTGAGGGAGCCGGGTACAGGACTCAGGATGAGGGAGCCGGGTACAGGACTCAGTGTGAGGGAGCTGGGTACAGGGCTCAGGGTGAGGGAGCCGGGTACAGGACCCAGACTGAGGGAGCCGGGTACAGGACTCAGGGTGAGGGAGCCGGGTACAGGACTCAGGATGAGGGAGCCGGGTATAGGACTCAGGGTGAGGGAGCTGGGTACAGGACTCAGGGTGAGGGAGCCGGGTACAGGACTCAGGGTGAGGATGTTGGGTACAGGACTCAGGGTGAGGGAGCTGGGTACAGGGCTCAGTATGAGGGAGCCGGGTACAGGACTCAGGGTGAGGGAGCCGGGCACAGGACCCAGACTGAGGGAGCCGTGTCGAGGACTCAGGATGAGGGAGCCGGGTGCAGGACTCAGGGTGAGGGAGCTGGACACAGGGCCCAGACTGAGGGAACCGGGTAGAGGACTCAGGGTGAGGGAGCCGGGTACAGGACTCAGGGTGAGGGAGCCGGGTACAGGGCTCAGTGTGAGGGAGCCGGGTAGAGGACTCAGGGTGAGGGAGCCGGGTAGAGGAGTCAGGGTGAGGGAGCTGGGTACAGGGCTCAGTATGAGGGAGCCGGGTACAGGACTCAGGGTGAGGGAGCCGGGTACAGGACCCAGACTGAGGGAGCCGGGTAGAGGACTCAGGATGAGGGAGCCGGGTACAGGACTCAGGGTGAGGGAGCTGGACACAGGGCCTAGACTGAGGGAACCGGGTAGAGGACTCAGGGTGAGGTAGCCGGGTACAGGACTCAGGGTGAGGGAGCCGGGTACAGGGCTCAGGGTGAGGGAGCTGGGTACAGGGCTCAGGATGAGGGAGCCGGGTACAGGACTCAGGGTGAGGGAGCCGGGTACAGGGCCCAGACTGAGGGAGCCGGGTACAGGAACGAGGGTGAGGGAGCCGGGTACAGGACTCAGGGTGAGCGAGCTGGGTACAGGGCCCAGACTGAGGGAGCCGGGTACAGGACTCAGGGTGAGGGAGCTGGGTACAGGGCCCAGACTGAGGGAGCCGGGTACAGGACTCAGGATGAGGGAGCTGAGTACCGGGCCCAGACTGAGGGAGCCGTGTACAGGACTCAGGATGAGGGAGCCGGGTACAGGGATCCGGGTGAGGGAGCCGGGTAAAGGGCTCAGGATGAGGGAGCCGGGTACAGGACTCAGGGTGAGGGAGCCGGGTACAGGACCCAGACTGAGGGAGCCGGGTACAGGGCTCAGGGTGAGGGAGCCGGGTACAGGGCCCAGACTGAGGTAGCCGGGTGAAGTACCTAGACTGAGGGAGCCGGGTACAGGACTCAGGGTGAGGGAGCTGGGTACGGGACTCAGGGTGAGGGAGCCGGGTACAGGACCTCGGATGAGGGAGCCGGGTACAGGACCTCGGATGAGGGAGACGGGTGCAGGACTCAGGGTGAGGGAGCCGGGTACAGGAATCAGGATGAGGGAGCCGGGTAGAGGACTCAGGGTGAGTGAGCTGGATACAGGGCCATGACTGAGGGAACCGGGTACAGGACTCAGGGTGAGGGAGCCGGGTACAGGACTCAGGGTGAGGGAGCCGGGTACAGGGCCCAGATTGAGGGAGCCGGGTACAGGACTCAGGATGAGGGAGCCGGGTACAGGACTCAGGGTGAGGGAGCCGGGTACAGGACTCAGGGTGAGGGAGCCGGGTACAGGACTCAGGATGAGGGAGCCGGGTACAGGACTCAGGGTGAGGGAGCTGGGTACAGGGCTCAGTATGAGGGAGCCGGGTACAGGACTCAGGGTGAGGGAGCCGGGTACAGGACCCAGACTGAGGGAGCCGGGTAGAGGACTCAGGATGAGGGAGCCGGGTACAGGACTCAGGGTGAGGGAGCTGGACACAGGGCCCAGACTGAGGGAACCGGGTAGAGGACTCAGGGTGAGGGAGCCGGGTACAGGACTCAGGGTGAGGGAGCCGGGTACAGGGCCCAGACTGAGGGAGCCGGGTACAGGAACGAGGGTGAGGGAGCCGGGTACAGGACTCAGGGTGAGGGAGCCGGGTACAGGGCCAGACTGAGGGAGCCGGGTACAGGACTCAGGGTGAGGGAGCTGGGTACAGGGCTCAGACTGACGTAGCCGGGTACAGGACTCAGGATGAGGGAGCTGAGTACAGGGCCCAGACTGAGGGAGCCGGGTACAGGACTCAGGATGAGGGAGCCGGGTACAGGACTCAGGGTGAGGGAGCCGGGTACAGGGCTCAGGATGAGGGAGCCGGGTACAGGACTCAGGGTGAGGGAGCCGGGTACAGGACCCAGACTGAGGGAGCCGGGTACAGGACTCAGGGTGAGGGAGCCGGGTACAGGACTCAGGGTGAGGGAGCCGGGTACAGGGCCCAGACTGAGGGAGCCGGGTACAGGACTCAGGGTGAGGGAGCCGGGTACAGGACTCAGGATGAGGGAGCCGGGTACAGGACCCAGACTGAGGGAGCCGGGTACAGGACTCAGGATGAGGGAGCCGGGTACAGGACTCAGGGTGAGGGAGCTGGACACAGGGCCCAGACTGAGGGAGCCGGGTACAGGACTCAGGGTGAGGGAGCCGGGTACAGGACTCAGGGTGAGGGAGCTGGGTACAGGGCTCAGTATGAGGGAGCCGGGTACAGGACTCAGGGTGAGGGAGCCGGGTACAGGACCCAGACTGAGGGAGCCGGGTAGAGGACTCAGGATGAGGGAGCCGGGTACAGGACTCAGGGTGAGGGAGCTGGACACAGGGCCCAGACTGAGGGAGCCGGGTAGAGGACTCAGGGTGAGGGAGCCGGGTACAGGACTCAGGGTGAGGGAGCCGGGTACAGGGCTCAGGGTGAGGGAGCTGGGTACAGGACTCAGGATGAGGGAGCCGGGTACAGGACTCAGGGTGAGGGAGCCGGGTACAGGGCCCAGACTGAGGGAGCCGGGTACAGGGCCCAGACTGAGGGAGCCGGGTACAGGACTCAGGGTGAGGGAGCCGGGTACAGGACTCAGGGTGAGGGAGCTGGATACAGGGCCCAGACTGAGGGAGCTGTGTACAGGACTCAGGGTGAGGGAGCTGGGTACAGGACCCAGACTGAGGGAGCCGGGTACAGGACTCAGGGTGAGGGAGCTGGGTACAGGACTCAGGATGAGGGAGCCGGGTACAGGACCCAGACTGAGGGAGCCGGGTACAGGACTCAGGATGAGGGAGCCGGGTACAGGGCTCAGGGTGAGGGAGCCGGGTACAGGGTTCAGACTGAGAGACCCGGATACAGGACTCAGGGTGAGGATGTAGGGTACAGGGCCTAGACTGAGAGACCCGGATACAGGACTCAGGGTGAGGGAGCCGGGTACAGGGCCCAGACTGAGGGAGCTGGGTACAGGACTCAGGTCGAGGGAGCGGGTACAGGGCTCAGTATGAGGGAGCCGGGTGCAGGACTCAGGGTGAGGGAGCCGGGTACAGGACCCAGACTGAGGGAGCCGGGTAGAGGACTCAGGATGAGGGAGCCGGGTACAGGACTCAGGGTGAGGGAGCTGGACACAGGGCCCAGACTGAGGGAACCGGGCAGAGGACTCAGGGTGAGGGAGCCGGGTACAGGACTCAGGGTGACGGAGCCGGGTACAGGGCTCAGTGTGAGGGAGCCGGGCAGAGGACTCAGGGTGAGGGAGCCGGGTACAGGACTCAGGGTGAGGGAGCCGGGTACAGGGCTCAGTGTGAGGGAGCCGGGTAGAGGACTCAGGGTGAGGGAGCCGGGTAGAGGACTTAGGGTGAGGGAGCTGGGTACAGGGCTCAGTATGAGGGAGCCGGGTACAGGGCCCAGACTGAGGTAGCCGGGTGAAGTACCCAGACTGAGGGAGCCGGGTACAGGACTCAGGGTGAGGGAGCCGGGTACAGACCTCGGATGAGGGAGCCGGGTACAGGACCTCGGATGAGGGAGCCGGTTACAGGACTCAGGGTGAGGGAGCCGGGTACAGGAATCAGGATGAGGGAGCCGGGTAGAGGACTCAGGCTGAGGGAGCTGGATACAGGGCCCAGACTGAGGGAATCGGGTACAGGACTCAGGGTGAGGGAGCCAGGTACAGGACACAGTCTGAGGGAGCCGGGTACAGGACTCAGGATGAGGGAGCCGGGTACAGGACTCAGGGTGAGGGAGCTGGGTTCAGGGCTCAGTATGAGGGAGCCGGGTACAGGACTCAGGGTGAGGGAGCCGGGTACAGGACCCAGACTGAGGGAGCCGGGTACAGGACTCAGGATGAGGGAGCCGGGTACAGGACTCAGGGTGAGGGAGCCGGGTACAGGGCTCAGGGTGAGGGAGCCGGGTATAGGACCCAATGTGAGGGAGCCGGGTACAGGGCCCAGACTGAGGGAGCCGGGTACAGGACTCAGGGTGAGGGAGCCGGGTACAGGACTCAGGATGAGGGAGCCGGGTACAGGACCCAGACTGAGGGAGCCGGGTAGAGGACTCAGGATGAGGGAGCCGGGTACAGGACTCAGGGTGAGGGAGCTGGACACAGGGCCCAGACTGAGGGAGCCGGGTAGAGGACTCAGGGTGAGGGAGCCGGGTACAGGGCTCAGGGTGAGGGAGCTGGGTACAGGGCTCAGTATGAGGGAGCCGGGTACAGGACTCAGGGTGAGGGAGCCGGGTACAGGACCCAGACTGAGGGAGCCGGGTAGAGGACTCAGGATGAGGGAGCCGGGTACAGGACTCAGGGTGAGGGAGCTGGACACAGGGCCCAGACTGAGGGAGCCGGGTAGAGGACTCAGGGTGAGGGAGCCGGGTACAGGGCTCAGGGTGAGGGAGCCGGGTACAGGACTCAGGGTGAGGGAGCCGGGTACAGGACTCAGGGTGAGGGAGCCGGGTACAGGGCTCAGGGTGAGGGACCCGGATACAGGACTCAGACTGAGGGAGCCGGGTACAGGGTTCAGACTGAGAGACCCGGATACAGGACTCAGGGTGAGGATGTTGGGTACAGGGCCCAGACTGAGGGAGCCGGGTACAGGACTCAGGATGAGGGAGCCGGGTACAGGTCTCTGGGTGAGGGAGCCGGGTACAGGACTCAGGATGAGGGAGCTGGATACAGGACCCAGACTGAGGGAGCCGGGTACAGGGTTCAGGGTGAGAGAGCTGGGTACAGGACTCAGGGTGAGGATGTTGGGTACAGGGCCCAGACTGAGGGAGCCGGATACAGGACTCAGGGTGAGAGACCCGGATACAGGACCCAGACTGAAGGAGCCGGATGCAGGACCCAGACTGAGGGAGCCGGGTACAGGGTTCAGACTGAGAGACCCGGATACAGGACTCAGGGTGAGAGACCCGGGTACAGGACCCAGACTGAGGGAGCCGGATACAGGGTTCAGACTGAGAGACCCGGATACAGGACTCAGGGTGAGGGAGCCGGGTACAGGGCCCAGACTGAGGGAGCTGGGTACAGGGCTCAGGGTGAGGGAGCCGGGTACAGGACTCAGGGTGAGGGAGCCGGGTAGAGGACTCAGGGTGAGGGAGCCGGGTACAGGACTCAGGATGAGGGAGCCGGGTACAGGACTCAGGGTGAGGGAGCTGGGTACAGGGCTCAGGGTGAGGGAGCCGGGTACAGGACCCAGACTGAGGGAGCCGGGTACAGGACTCAGGGTGAGGGAGCCGGGTACAGGACTCAGGATGAGGGAGCCGGGTATAGGACTCAGGGTGAGGGAGCTGGGTACAGGACTCAGGGTAAGGGAGCCGGGTACAGGACTCAGGGTGAGGATGTTGGGTACAGGACTCAGGGTGAGGGAGCTGGGTACAGGGCTCAGTATGAGGGAGCCGGGTACAGGACTCAGGGTGAGGGAGCCGGGTACAGGACCCAGACTGAGGGAGCCGGGTAGAGGACTCAGGATGAGGGAGCCGGGTACAGGACTCAGGGTGAGGGAGCTGGACACAGGGCCCAGACTGAGGGAACCGGGTAGAGGACTCAGGGTGAGGGAGCCGGGTACAGGACTCAGGGTGAGGGAGCCGGGTACAGGGCTCAGTGTGAGGGAGCCGGGTAGAGGACTCAGGGTGAGGGAGCCGGGTAGAGGACTCAGGGTGAGGGAGCTGGGTACAGGGCTCAGTATGAGGGAGCCGGGTACAGGACTCAGGGTGAGGGAGCCGGGTACAGGACCCAGACTGAGGGAGCCGGGTAGAGGACTCAGGATGAGGGAGCCGGGTACAGGACTCAGGGTGAGGGAGCTGGACACAGGGCCCAGACTGAGGGAACCGGGTAGAGGACTCAGGGTGAGGGAGCCGGGTACAGGACTCAGGGTGAGGGAGCCGGGTACAGGGCTCAGGGTGAGGGAGCTGGGTACAGGGCTCAGGATGAGGGAGCCGGGTACAGGACTCAGGGTGAGGGAGCCGGGTACAGGGCCCAGACTGAGGGAGCCGGGTACAGGAACGAGGGTGAGGGAGCCGGGTACAGGACTCAGGGTGAGCGAGCTGGATACAGGGCCCAGACTGAGGGAGCCGGGTACAGGACTCAGGGTGAGGGAGCTGGGTACAGGGCCCAGACTGAGGGAGCCGGGTACAGGACTCAGGATGAGGGAGCTGAGTACAGGGCCCAGACTGAGGGAGCCGTGTACAGGACTCAGGATGAGGGAGCCGGGTACAGGGATCCGGGTGAGGGAGCCGGGTACAGGGCTCAGGATGAGGGAGCCGGGTACAGGACTCAGGGTGAGGGAGCCGGGTACAGGACCCAGACTGAGGGAGCCGGGTACAGGACTCAGGGTGAGGGAGCCGGGTACAGGGCCCAGACTGAGGTAGCCGGGTGAAGTACCCAGACTGAGGGAGCCGGGTACAGGACTCAGGGTGAGGGAGCTGGGTACGGGACTCAGGGTGAGGGAGCCGGGTACAGACCTCGGATGAGGGAGCCGGGTACAGGACCTCGGATGAGGGAGACGGGTGCAGGACTCAGGGTGAGGGAGCCGGGTACAGGAATCAGGATGAGGGAGCCGGGTAGAGGACTCAGGGTGAGGGAGCTGGATACAGGGCCCAGACTGAGGGAACCGGGTACAGGACTCAGGGTGAGGGAGCCGGGTACAGGACTCAGGGTGAGGGAGCCGGGTACAGGGCCCAGACTGAGGGAGCCGGGTACAGGACTCAGGATGAGGGAGCCGGGTAGAGGACTCAGGGTGAGGGAGCCGGGTACAGGACTCAGGGTGAGGGAGCTGGGTACAGGGCTCAGTATGAGGGAGCCGGGTACAGGACTCAGGGTGAGGGAGCTGGGTACAGGGCTCAGTATGAGGGAGCCGGGTACAGGACTCAGGGTGAGGGAGCCGGGTACAGGACCCAGACTGAGGGAGCCGGGTAGAGGACTCAGGATGAGGGAGCCGGGTACAGGACTCAGGGTGAGGGAGCTGGACACAGGGCCCAGACTGAGGGAGCCGGGTAGAGGACTCAGGGTGAGGGAGCCGGGTACAGGACTCAGGGTGAGGGAGCCGGGTACAGGGCCCAGACTGAGGGAGCCGGGTACAGGACTCAGGGTGAGGGAGCCGGGTACAGGACTCAGGGTGAGGGAGCTGGGTACAGGGCCCAGACTGAGGGAGCCGGGTACAGGACTCAGGGTGAGGGAGCTGGGTACAGGGCTCAGACTGACGTAGCCGGGTACAGGACTCAGGATGAGGGAGCCGGGTACAGGGCCCAGACTGAGGGAGCCGGGTACAGGACTCAGGATGAGGGAGCCGGGTACAGGGCTCAGGGTGAGGGAGCCGGGTACAGGGCTCAGGATGAGGGAGCCGGGTACAGGACTCAGGGTGAGGGAGCCGGGTACAGGACCCAGACTGAGGGAGCCGGGTACAGGACTCAGGGTGAGGGAGCCGGGTACAGGACTCAGGGTGAGGGAGCCGGGTACAGGGCCCAGACTGAGGGAGCCGGGTACAGGACTCAGGGTGAGGGAGCCGGGTAAAGGACCAAGACTGAAGGAGCCGGGTACAGGACCCAGACTGAGAGACCTGGATACAGGACTCAGGATGAGGGAGCCGGGTACAGGACTCAGGGTGAGGGAGCTGGGTACAGGGCCCAGACTGAGGGAGCCGGGTACAGGACTCAGGGTGAGGGAGCCGGGTACAGGACTCAGGGTGAGGGAGCTGGGTACAGGGCTCAGTATGAGGGAGCCGGGTACAGGACTCAGGGTGAGGGAGCCGGGTACAGGACCCAGACTGAGGGAGCCGGGTAGAGGACTCAGGATGAGGGAGCCGGGTACAGGACTCAGGGTGAGGGAGCTGGACACAGGGCCCAGACTGAGGGAACCGGGTAGAGGACTCAGGGTGAGGGAGCCGGGTACAGGACTCAGGGTGAGGGAGCCGGGTACAGGGCTCAGGGTGAGGGAGCCGGGTACAGGACTCAGGGTGAGGGAGCCGGGTACAGGACTCAGGGTGAGGGAGCCGGGTACAGGGCCCAGACTGAGGGAGCCGGGTACAGGGCCCAGACTGAGGGAGCCGGGTACAGGACTCAGGGTGAGGGAGCCGGGTACAGGACTCAGGGTGAGGGAGCTGGGTACAGGGCCCAGACTGAGGGAGCCGGGTACAGGACTCAGGGTGAGGGAGCTGGGTACAGGGCCCAGACTGAGGGAGCCGGGTACAAGACTCAGGTTGAGGGAGCCGGTTACAGGACTCAGGATGAGTGATCCGGATACAGGACCCATACTGAGGGAGCCGGGTACAGGGTTCAGGATGAGAGAGCCGGGTACAGGGCTCCGGGTGAGGGAGCCGGGTACAGGGTTCAGACTGAGAGAGCCGGATACAGGACTCAGGGTGAGGATGTAGGGTACAGGGCCTAGACTGAGGGAGCCGGGTACAGGACTCAGGGTGAGGGATCTGGGTACAGGACTCTGGGTGAGGATGTTGGGTACAGGACCCAGACTGAGGGAGCCGGGTACAGGACTCAGGGTGAGGGAGCCGTGTACAGGACCCAATGTGAGGGAGCCGGGTACAGGGCCCAGACTGAGGGAGCCGGGTACAGGACTCAGGGTGAGGGAGCCGGGTACAGGACTCAGGATGAGGGAGCCGGGTACAGGACCCAGACTGAGGGAGCCGGGTAGAGGACTCAGGATGAGGGAGCCGGGTACAGGACTCAGGGTGAGGGAGCTGGACACAGGGCCCACCCTGAGGGAGCCGGGTAGAGGACTCAGGGTGAGGGAGCCGGGTACAGGGCTCAGGGTGAGGGAGCTGGGTACAGGGCTCAGTATGAGGGAGCCGGGTACAGGACTCAGGGTGAGGGAGCCGGGTACAGGACCCAGACTGAGGGAGCCGGGTAGAGGACTCAGGATGAGGGAGCCGGGTACAGGACTCAGGGTGAGGGAGCTGGGTACAGGGCCCAGACTGAGGGAGCCGGGTAGAGGACTCAGGGTGAGGGAGCCGGGTACAGGGCTCAGGGTGAGGGAGCCGGGTACAGGACTCAGGGTGAGGGAGCCGGGTACAGGGCTCAGGGTGAGGGAGCCGGGTACAGGACTCAGGGTGAGGGAGCCGGGTACAGGGCCCAGACTGAGGGAGCCGGGTACAGGAACGAGGGTGAGGGAGCCGGGTACAGGACTCAGGGTGAGGGAGCTGGATACAGGGCCCAGACTGAGGGAGCCGTGTACAGGGCCCAGGGTGAGGGAGCTGGGTACAGGGACCAGACTGAGGGAGCCGGGTACAGGACTCAGGATGAGGGAGCTGAGTACAGGGCCCAGACTGAGGGAGCCGGGTACAGGACTCAGGATGAGGGAGCCGGATACAGGACCCATACTGAGGGAGCCGGGTACAGGGTTCAGACTGAGAGACCCGGATACAGGACTCAGGGTGAGGATGTTGGGTACAGGGCCCAGACTGAGGGAGCCGGGTACAGGACTCAGGATGAGGGAGCCGGGTACAGGGCTCTGGGTGAGGGAGCCGGGTACAGGACTCAGGATGAGGGAGCTGGATACAGGACCCATACTGAGGGAGCCGGGTACAGGGTTCAGGGTGAGGGAGCTGGGTACAGGACTCAGGGTGAGGATGTTGGGTACAGGGCCCAGACTGAGGGAGCCGGATACAGGACTCAGGGTGAGAGACCCGGATACAGGACCCAGACTGAGGGAGCCGGATACAGGACCCAGACTGAGGGAGCCGGGTACAGGGTTCAGACTGAGAGACCCGGATACAGGACTCAGGGTGAGAGACCCGGGTACAGGACCCAGACTGAGGGAGCCGGATACAGGGTTCAGACTGAGAGACCCGGATACAGGACTCAGGGTGAGGGAGCCGGGTACAGGGCCCAGACTGAGGGAGCTGGGTACAGGGCTCAGGGTGAGGGAGCCGGGTACAGGACTCAGGGTGAGGGAGCCGGGTACAGGACTCAGTGTGAGGGAGCTGCGTACAGGACTCAGGGTGAGGGAGCCGGGTACTGGACTCAAGCTGAGGATGTTGGGTTCAGGACCCAGACTGAGGGAGCCGGGTACAGGACTCAGGGTGAGGGAGCCGGGTACAGGACTCAGGATGAGGGAGCCGGGTACAGGACTCAGGGTGAGGGAGCTGGGTACAGGACTCAGGGTGAGGGAGCCGGGTACAGGACTCAGGGTGAGGATGTTGGGTATCGGACTCAGGGTGAGGGAGCCGGGTACAGGGCTCACTGTGAGGGAGCCGGGTACCGGACCCAGGGTGAGGGAGCCGGGTACAGGGCCCAGACTGAGGGAACCGGGTAGAGGACTCAGGGTGAGGGAGCCGGGTACAGGACTCAGGGTGAGGGAGCCGGGTACAGGGCTCAGGGTGAGGGAGCTGGGTACAGGGCTCAGGATGAGGGAGCCGGGTACAGGACTCAGGGTGAGGGAGCCGGGTACAGGACTCAGGGTGAGGGAGCCGGGTACAGGGCCCAGACTGAGGGAGCCGGGTACAGGACTCAGGGTGAGGGAGCCGGGTACAGGACTCAGGGTGAGGGAGCTGGGTACAGGGCCCAGACTGAGGGAGCCGGGTACAGGACTCAGGGTGAGGGAGCTGGGTACAGGACCCAGACTGAGGGAGCCGGGTACAGGACTCAGGGTGAGGGAGCCGGGTACAGGACTCAGGATGAGGGAGCCGGGTACAGGACCCAGACTGAGGGAGCCGGGTACAGGGTTCAGACTGAGAGAGCCGGGTACAGGACTCAGGGTGAGGGAGCCGGGTACAGGGCCCAGACTGAGGGAGCCGGGTACAGGACTCAGGGTGAGGGAGCCGGGTACAGGACTCAGGGTGAGGGAGCCGGGTACAGGGCTCAGGGTGAGGGAGCCGGGTACAGGACTCAGACTGAGGGAGCCGGGTACAGGACTCAGGGTGAGGGAGCTGGGTACAGGACTCAGGGTGAGGGAGCCGGGTACAGGGCCCAGACTGAGGGAGCCGGGTACAGGACTCAGGGTGAGGGAGCCGGGTACAGGACCCAGACTGAGGGAGCCGGGTACAGGACCCAGACTGAGGGAGCCGGGTACAGGGTTTAGACTGAGAGACCCGGATACAGGACTCAGGGTGAGGGAGCCGGGTACAGGACCCAGACTGAGGGAGCCGGGTACAGGACTCAGACTGAGGGAGCCGGGTACAGGACTCAGGGTGAGGGAGCCGGGTACAGGACTCAGGGTGAGGGAGCCGGGTACAGGACTCAGGGTGAGGGAGCCGGGTACAGGACTCAGGGTGAGGGAGCTGGGTACAGGGCTCAGTATGAGGGAGCCGGGTACAGGACTCAGGGTGAGGGAGCCGGGTACAGGACCCAGACTGAGGGAGCCGGGTAGAGGACTCAGGATGAGGGAGCCGGGTACAGGACTCAGGGTGAGGGAGCTGGACACAGGGCCCAGACTGAGGGAACCGGGTAGAGGACTCAGGGTGAGGGAGCCGGGTACAGGACTCAGGGTGAGGGAGCCGGGTACAGGGCCCAGACTGAGGGAGCTGGGTACAGGACTCAGGGTGAGGGAGCCGGGTACAGGACTCAGGGTGAGGGAGCTGGGTACAGGGCCCAGACTGAGGGAGCCGGGTACAGGACTCAGGGTGAGGGAGCCAGGTACAGGACACAGTCTGAGGGAGCCGGGTACAGGACTCAGGGTGAGGGAGCCGGGTACAGGGCCCAGACTGAGGGAGCCGGGTACAGGACTCAGGGTGAGGGAGCCGGGTACAGGACTCAGGGTGAGGGAGCCGGGTACAGGACTCAGGATGAGGGAGCCGGGTACAGGACTCAGGGTGAGGGAGCCGGGTACAGGACCCAGACTGAGGGAGCCGGGTACAGGACTCAGGGTGAGGGAGCCGGGTACAGGACTCAGGGTGAGGGAGCCGGGTACAGGGCTCAGGGTGAGGGAGCTGGGTACAGGACTCAGGGTGAGGGAGCCGGGTACAGGACTCAGGGTGAGGGAGCCGGGTACAGGACCCAGACTGAGGGAGCCGGGTAGAGGACTCAGGATGAGGGAGCCGGGTACAGGACTCAGGGTGAGGGAGCTGGACACAGGGCCCAGACTGAGGGAGCCGGGTAGAGGACTCAGGGTGAGGGAGCCGGGTACAGGGCTCAGGGTGAGGGAGCTGGGTACAGGGCTCAGTATGAGGGAGCCGGGTACAGGACTCAGGGTGAGGGAGCCGGGTACAGGGCCCAGACTGAGGGAGCCGGGTACAGGACTCAGGATGAGGGAGCCGGGTACAGGACTCAGGGTGAGGGAGCTGGACACAGGGCCCAGACTGAGGGAGCCGGGTACAGGACTCAGGGTGAGGGAGCCGGGTACAGGACTCAGGGTGAGGGAGCCGGGTACAGGACTCAGGGTGAGGGAGCCGGGTACAGGGCCCAGACTGAGGGAGCCGGGTACAGGACTCAGGGTGAGGGAGCCGGGTACAGGACTCAGGGTGAGGGAGCCGGGTACAGGGCCCAGACTGAGGGAGCCGGGTACAGGACTCAGGGTGAGGGAGCCGGGTACAGGACCCAGACTGAGGGAGCCGGGTACAGGACTCAGGATGAGGGAGCCGGGTACAGGGCCCAGACTGAGGGAGCTGGGTACAGGACTCAGGGTGAGGGAGCCGGGTACAGGACCAAGACTGAGGGAGCCGGGTACAGGACCCAGACTGAGGGAGCCGGGTACAGGACTCAGGGTGAGGGAGCCGGGTACAGGGCCCAGACTGAGGGAGCCGGGTACAGGACTCAGGGTGAGGGAGCCGGGTACAGGACTCAGGGTGAGGGAGCCGGGTACAGGACTCAGGGTGAGGGAGCTGGGTACAGGACCCAGACTGAGGGAGCCGGGTACAGGACTCAGGGTGAGGGAGCCGGGTACAGGACTCAGGGTGAGGATGTTGGGTACAGGGCCCAGACTGAGGGAGCCGGGTACAGGACTCAGGGTGAGGGAGCCGGGTACAGGACCCAGACTGAGGGAGCCGGATACAGGACCCAGACTGAGGGAGCCGGGTACAGGGCCCAGACTGAGGGAGCCGGGTACAGGACTCAGGGTGAGGGAGCCGGGTACAGGACCCAGACTGAGGGAGCCGGGTACAGGGTTTAGACTGAGAGACCCGGATAAAGGACTCAGGGTGAGAGACCCGGGTACAGGGCCCAGACTGAGGGAGCCGGGTACAGGGCTCAGGGTGAGGGAGCCGGGTACAGGACTCAGGGTGAGGGAGCCGGGTACAGGACTCAGGGTGAGGGAGCCGGGTACAGGACTCAGGGTGAGGGAGCCGGGTACAGGACTCAGGGTGAGGGAGCTGGGTACAGGACCCAGACTGAGGGAGCCGGGTACAGGACTCAGGGTGAGGGAGCCGGGTACAGGACTCAGGATGAGGGAGCCGGGTACAGGACTCAGGGTGAGGGAGCTGGGTACAGGACTCAGGGTGAGGGAGCCGGGTACAGGACTCAGGGTGAGGATGTTGGGTATCGGACTCAGGGTGAGGGAGCCGGGTACAGGGCTCACTGTGAGGGAGCCGGGTACCGGACCCAGGGTGAGGGAGCCGGGTACAGGGCCCAGACTGAGGGAGCCGGGTACAGGACTCAGGGTGAGGGAGCCGGGTACAGGACTCAGGGTGAGGGAGCCGGGTACAGGACCCAGACTGAGGGAGCCGGGTAGAGGACTCAGGATGAGGGAGCCGGGTACAGGACTCAGGGTGAGGGAGCTGGGTACAGGGCCCAGACTGAGGGAACCGGGTAGAGGACTCAGGGTGAGGGAGCCGGGTACAGGACTCAGGGTGAGGGAGCCGGGTACAGGGCTCAGTGTGAGGGAGCCGGGTACAGGACTCAGGGTGAGGGAGCCGGGTACAGGGCCCAGACTGAGGGAGCCGGGTACAGGACTCAGGGTGAGGGAGCCGGGTACAGGACTCAGGGTGAGGGAGCCGGGTACAGGACCCAGACTGAGGGAGCCGGGTAGAGGACTCAGGATGAGGGAGCCGGGTACAGGACTCAGGGTGAGGGAGCTGGGTACAGGGCCCAGACTGAGGGAGCCGGGTAGAGGACTCAGGGTGAGGGAGCCGGGTACAGGACTCAGGGTGAGGGAGCCGGGTACAGGGCTCAGGGTGAGGGAGCCGGGTACAGGACTCAGGGTGAGGGAGCTGGACACAGGGCCCAGACTGAGGGAACCGGGTAGAGGACTCAGGGTGAGGGAGCCGGGTACAGGACTCAGGGTGAGGGAGCCGGGTACAGGGCTCAGGGTGAGGGAGCTGGGTACAGGGCTCAGGATGAGCGAGCCAGGTACAGGACTCAGGGTGAGGGAGCCGGGTACAGGGCCCAGACTGAGGGAGCCGGGTGCAGGGCCCAGACTGAGGGAGCCGGGTACAGGAACGAGGGTGAGGGAGCCGGGTACAGGACTCAGGGTGAGCGAGCTGGATACAGGGCCAAGACTGAGGGAGCCGGGTACAGGACTCAGGGTGAGGGAGCTGGGTACAGGGCCCAGACTGAGGGAGCCGGGTACAAGACTCAGGTTGAGGGAGCCGGTTACAGGACTCAGGATGAGTGATCCGGATACAGGACCCATACTGAGGGAGCCGGGTACAGGGTTCAGGATGAGAGAGCCGGGTACAGGGCTCCGGGTGAGGGAGCCGGGTACAGGGTTCAGACTGAGAGACCCGGATACAGGACTCAGGGTGAGGATGTAGGGTACAGGGCCTAGACTGAGGGAGCCGGGTACAGGACTCAGGGTGAGGGAGCTGGGTACAGGACTCTGGGTGAGGATGTTGGGTACAGGGCCCAGACTGAGGGAGCTGGATACAGGACTCAGGGTGAGAGACCCGGATACAGGACCCAGACTGAGGGAGCCGGGTACAGGACTCAGGGTGAGGGAGCCGGGTACAGGACTCAGGATGAGGGAGCCGGGTACACGAGTCAGGGTGAGGGAGCCGGGTACAGGACTCAGGATGAGGGAGCCGGGTACAGGACTCAGGGTGAGGGAGCTGGGTACAGGACTCAGGGTAAGGGAGCCGCGTACAGGACTCAGGGTGAGGATGTTTGGTACAGGACTCAGGGTGAGGGAGCCGGGTACGGGACTCAGGGTGAGGATGTTGGGTACAGGACTCAGGGTGAGGGAGCCGGGTACGGGACTCAGGGTGAGGATGTTGGGTACAGGACTCAGGGTGAGGGAGCCGGGTACAGGACTCAGGGTGAGGATGTTGGGTACAGGACTCAGGGTGAGGGAGCTGGGTACAGGACTCAGGGTGAGGGAGCCATGTACAGGACTCAGGGTGAGGATGTTGGGTACAGGACTCAGGGTGAGGGAGCTGGGTACAGGACTCAGGGTGAGGATGTTGGGTTCAGGATTCAGGGTGAGCGAGCCGGGTACGGGACTCAGAGTGAGGGAGCTGGGTACAGGACTCAGGGTGAGGGAGCCGGGTACAAGATCCAGTTTGAGAGACTGGGTTGACATGAGGGCTTCGAATGTCTGCCTTTATTGTTAAGGACTATGTGGGGTTTCAGCTCCACTGCTGTTGAGTGGGACTGTTGCTGAAGCAGCCTGAGCAGAAGCTTTCTGGGTAGTACTTAGTAGCAAGTTGTTGACCTGTGTCCTCGCCAGAGGGGCCTGTGAGTTCTGTAGGGTAGCCACACTCCTCCAGACCTGCACAGGTGAGTTCAGGGCTCATTTGTGCCCTGGCCACTGGTGTTGAGTCAGAACCTGCACTCATTTCTTCCAATATACATCAGGCTGAAGGTCTCCCTCACTGGTGCGTTCCCACTTCCTGTAGAGCCTGTCTTGGTCATGGTAATTCCCTTTGATATCCCCCCAGCTCCTGAGAGGATGTGCCCTCCCATTGTCTGAGGAGGCAGTCTCACTTCAAAGGGAATCACAGACACCTTGGGACAGAGCTCCTGGAGCTTGCTTTTCCCCAGGATATCGTCAATAAATGACGGCAGCTGCCTTGTCCCTCCCCTCTCTCTGACACAGCATTAGCACCTCACTCCTGTGGGACACGCTCCCTGGACTGAAGGCACACAGCTCTTCCCTCGCTAATACGAGCTGCTCTGTTTAGCTGGGAGGTTTAGTTCAGAGAGGATGGAGCAGGTATCACAGGGTAAGTTCACACTGTCAGTGTATAACTTCTGTTGTGTTGTAAGGAGTTTTGCTCGTCTCTATTCCTGCACCTGCCTCTCTGTCACATTACCCGAACTGTGTCCGTGCAGACCATACCCTTTCCCGCTGATGGGATCCCAGTGTGTACTCAGCTCAGAGTTGGGGAGGGAAGGAGGGAAGTGGAAGGGATGTGGCTGGGACTTAATGAAGTGTGATGGATTGGTGGCAAGGCATTCTAAACCAAAGAAGCCAGGAGTGTCTGAGAGGTTGAGGACGTTGAAGAACCAGATTTATTACCACTGACATACGTTACGAAATGTGTTGTTTTGTGGCGGCTGTACAGTACAAGACAGGAAATATACTGTGTAAATTACATCGAATAAATAAATAAGGAGAGCAAAAATAGTCAGGTAGTCTTCATGGGTTCATTGTCTGTTCAGCAATGTGATGCAGAGGGCAAGAAGCTGTTTTTAAGCCATTGAGTGTGTGTCTTCACCCTCTCGGGTAGTAATGAGGAGAGGGCATATCCTAGGTGGTGAGGGTCCTTAATGATGGAGGTCAACATTTTGAGGAACTGCCTCTTAAAGCTGTCCTTGAAAGGCAATGCCTCAAAGGAGACTGAACGCCAATGCTTGGCTTTATAGACAGAGTCAGTGACACTGGCTTACTCTGTAGGAAGGGTGTCGATCAGGCAGAGGGATTCACTGGGGTAATTCCCTGTATGGATGAAGCTGGGCTGGGGGAGGGTGGGGATGGGCTCTTTTCCGATCAGGTCAATGGGACATTGTAAAGGAAGAGAATGAAGGTGACTAATCAGTTCATCATTGTTCATGAAAAAGCTGTGTGGTGGAGAACAAGGTGTGATTGGGCAGGGTGGCTCAGTATAAACTTGCAGAAGGAATTTAAAAGCAATGGGATGGGTGTGGGTGTCCACAATGGGCCAAATGGTCTCACCATTCAGCACAGGAGTTTCTGATGTGGGTATTGACACCTCCTGCAGTTTTCCAAGGCTGCACTCGATGAAAATGACATGTTCTCCCTCGATTGTTTGGGAAAAGTGGGATCATTCTTCTCCAGCCTGGCTCGCAGACACAAGGTTTGCTTGTTCACACTAGTGTGAAAACATAGTGTGAGATCCCTTACTCACTCTTCCTTCAGTTAGTCCTGACGAAGGGTCTCGGCCTGAAACGTCGACTGCACCTCTTCTTAGAGATGCTGCCTGGCCTGTTGCGTTCACCAGCAACTTTTATGCGTGTTGCTTGAATTTCCAGCATCTGCAGAATTCCTGTTGTTAGTGTGAAAACATTCTTGCCTTTTATTAAGTGATAAATTCACATTACGTCTCACAGCCCTGTAACCTCTGAGATACCTGGACTGCTAAACCTGACCCTCAACGTCCCTCTCCCCGTTGGTTTCAGCAGGTAAATTCCTGAACTCTAGAATTCTCTCCCAAGTCCTCTCCCCTCTCTCCTTCAAGGAAGAGCTCCTTTGAACCCTCTCCCAATAAGAGTTTTTAGTCACTTATTGTGATCTCTCCCTGTGGTTCAGTGTCAGACTTTGTAGATGCTCTGTGAAAGCAGCGTCTGGAGACGGTCTCCACGTTTGAGGTGCTGTATAAACACAAGATGCTGCTGCTATTGTTGTGTACTTATAGGAGAGTGTTTGAAGGTGTAAAAATCTGCAGTGATGGATTGTGTCTTTCTGTCTCTTATATCTCTCTGACAGATCCACACTTGTCCCTCTCATAACCTGAAACACTGCATCAGTTCAGCAGGTTTTCCTGAATTTTGGAGACGTAAGACATTCTGATAATTCCAGAAAGAAACCAGTAACCCCACTTCGCGCAGTTGTCACTTCTCCATGGGTGAATTAGAGAGCTCTCCAACACAGCCCCAATCTGCAGAATACTCTGCTACCGGCAGGGAGGCAGCTTGCTCCTAAGAAAGTTGTGTTCCACCTCAACCTATTTATGCCAAATTAATACGAGTTGAAGATGTCTAGTTTCTTAAAGAGACAGTGTTAGTTAGCCCTATGGGGATTGGATTCTCATTGCTCCAGCCTGTTTTGCGGGGAGAAGCAGATGCCAAGCTCGTTTCATCTGTAGAGGCTGCTGACGTTAGCTCAATGGACCAGCTCCGAGCAGTTGCCTCGGCTGGAGTGCTGACTGGCCCAATGCAGGCACCCAGGCTGGTGTCGTAGGTTAGTGCTGGGCTGGGCTGGCCCAGAAATAGGAGCTGAATTAGGCCATTTGGCTCCGCCATTCCATCATGGCTGATTTATTATTCCTCTCAACCTCATTCTCCTTTCTCCCTGTAACCTTGGACACCTTGGCTTTAAATATACCCAATGACTTGGCCTCCACAGCTGTCTGTCGCAATAAATTCCATAGATTCACCACCCTCTGGCTAAAGAAATTCCTTCTCATCTCTGTTGTAAAGAGACATCCATCTACTCTGAGGCTGTGCCCTCTGGTCCTAGAATCGCCATCGAAAGAAAACATCCCCTCTATCTCCACCCTAGACCTTTCCGTATTCAGTTGGTTTCAACGAGAACACCAATCATCCTTCTAATCTCCAGCGGATACAGGCCCAGATCCATCAAGCATTCCTCATACATTAACTCTTTCATTCCTGGAATCATTCTCATGAGCCTCCTCTCGACTCTCTCCAATGCCAGCACATCCTTTCTTACATAACTGCCCGCAATATTCCAAGTACAGTTTGAACAATGCTTAGTAAAGGCTAATCATTATATCCTTGCTTTTATATTCTAGTCCTCTTGAAACGAATGCTAACATTGCATTTGCCTTCCCCACCACCGACTCAACTTGCAAGTTAACCTTTAGGGAATCCTGCACAAGGACTCCCAAGTCCCTTTGCACCTCTAAATTCTGAATTTTCTCCCCGTTTAGAAAAAAATTTACGTCTTTATTTCTTCTACCAAGTGCATGACCATACACTTCCTGACACTGTATTCCATCTGCCACTTCTTTGCCTATTCTCCTAATCCAAGCCTCAACACAACCTGCCCTTCTACCTATCCTTGTATTATCCACAAACTCGGCCACAATACCATCATCCAAATCATTGACATATAATGTAAAAAGAAGCGGTCCCACACCAACCCCTGTGAAACTCCACTAGTCATCTCAACTAACCAGAAAAGGCCCCATTTATCCCCACTCTTTGCCTCCTCTCTCAGTCGATCTTCTATCCATGCATCCTGTAATAGCATGGGCTTAAGTTATTAATCCTCTCAAACCCATCTCCTGCCTCTTTCCATAACCTTTGACACCCTTACTACTCAAGAACTTATCAAGTTCCGCTTTAAATATACCCAAAGACTTGGACTTCACAACTATCTGTGGCGATTCACCACCCTCTGGTTAAAGAAATTTCTCTTCATCTCTGTTCTAAAGGGGGAATCCTTCAACTCTGAGGCTGCACCCCGTAGTCTTAGACTCTTCCACTATAGGAAACATCCTCCCCACGTCTACTTCAGAGTAAATTTATATCAAAGTACATAAATTTCACCATATACTACCCTGAGATTCATTTTCTTGCAGGCATACTCAATAAATCCAACAACCATAATAGAATTAATGAAAGACCTCATCAACAGGCTGGGCATCCAAAGTGTAAAAGACAACATACTGTGCAAATATAAAGAGAACAATCCATAATAACTGTGTTTATGATATGACAGGATAAACAATCAAGAACAATTTGTTTCATAGATATAGCCATTCCAAATACACACAACTTACAGAAATCAATCAGTGAAAAACACCAGAAATATGCTGAATTAAAAGAGGAAATTCAAAGGCTATGAAACATGAACAAGGCATTTATTGTCCTGAGAGTGATATCCACAACGAGTATCATCCCAAGGGGACTACACAATAGCATTAAACAATTAGGCCTGCACAATAATATCTACGTAAATCTTCAGAAAGCCACAACACTAAACACCACTAGAATAGTCTGAAAGTTCCGAGCGATCGAGGAATGAGCGTGCTTGGCTATGCCCAGCCTGTATCTCAGGGTTTACAACCTTGAGCTGAGAAAAAAATAAGCATCTTGAACGTGAGATATTGACAGGGGTCTGTGTTGGGTCTGGTTCTTTTTATATTATATGTCAATGATTTGGATAATGGAATTGATGGCTTTGTTGCAAAGTTTGCAGACAATATGAAGATAGGTGGAGGGGCAGGTAGTTTTGAGGAAGTAGATAGGCTACAGAAGGACTTTAGACACATGGGCAAAGAAACAGCAGGTGGAATATAGTGTTAGGCAGTGTACGGTCATGCACTTTGGTAGAAGAAATGAAAGGTTTGACTATTCTCTAAATGGAGAGAAAATACAAAAAGCTGAGGCGCAAAGGGATCTGGGATCTTCATGCAGGATACCCTAAAGGTTAATTTGCAAATTGAGTCTGTGGTGAGGAAGGCAAATGTGATGTTAACATTCATTTCAAGAGGACCAGAATATAAAAGCAAGGATGTAATGTTGAAACTTTATAAAGCACTGGTGAGGCTTCACTTGGAGTATTGTGAGCAGTTTTAGGCCCCTTAAAAAGGATGTGCTGAAACTAGAGAGGGTTCGAAGGAGGTTCACAAAAATGATTTGGGGATTGAATGGCTTGTCATATTGAAGAGAAATTGAAGTGCTTGATGGCTCTGGGCCCTGTATTCACTGGAATTCAATGAAGGGTGGCCTGATTGAAATCTATGGAATGGTGAAAGGCCTTGATTGAGTGGATGTGGAGAGGATGTTTCCTATGATGGGAGAGTCTAAGACTAAAGGACAGCCTTAAAACAGAGGGCTGTCCTTTTAGAATGAAGATGAGAAAGAATTTCTTTAGCCAGAGAGTGGTAAATCTGTAGAATTCTTAGCCACAGACAGCTGAAGAGGTAAAGTATTTATGTATATTTAAGGCGGAGGTTGAAAGATTCTTGATTGTTCAGGGCATAAAGGGATTTGGAGAGAAAGCAGGAGATTGGGGTTGAGAGGAAAACTGGATCGCCATAGTGGAGCAGGCTGAACGGAGCAAATGGCCTAATTCTGCTCCTATATCGTATGAGATGAGGATTCCTTGAAATTGAGTCCATAGATTGAGGGATCAGTTCAATGATAGAAACATAGAAAACCTACAGCACAATACAGGCCCTTCAGCCCACGATGCTGTGCCGAACATGTACTTATTTTAGAAATTACCTAGGGTTACACATAGCCCTCTAATTTTCTAAGCTTCATGTACCACCTATCCAGGAGTCTCTTAAAAGAACCTATCATATCCGCCTCCACCACCGTCCCTGGCAGCCCATTCCACGCACTCCCCACTCTGCGTTAAAAACTTACCCCTGACATCTCCTCTGTACCTACTTCCAAGCACCTTAAAACTGTGTCCCTCATGTTAGCCATTTCAACCCTGGGAAAAAGCCTCTGACTATCCACACAATCAATGCCTCTCATCATCTTATACACCTCTATCAGGTCACCTCTCATCCTCCGTCACTCCAAGGAGAAAAGGCCGAGTTCACTCAACCTATTCTCATAAGGCATGCTCCCCAATCCAGGGAATATCCTTGTAAATCTTCCTTGCACCCTTTCTACAGCTTCCACATCCTTCCTGTAGCGAGGTAACCAGAATTGAGCACAGTACTCCACGCAGGGTCTGACCAGGGTCCTATATAGCTGCAACATTAACCTCTCGGCTCTTAAACTCAATCCCACAGTTGATGAAGGTCAATGTACCGTATGCCTTCTTAACCACAGAGTCAACCTGTGCAGGTTGGGTCAAGTTAAGTTATCTATCCCCTTTCGTTCTGAGCCTGATGGTTGAGGGGTAATATCAGTCCCCGATGAGGACTGGTTCATGGACCTCATCATGTTCCTGAACATCGTGTGAGTCCTGAGGCTCCTATACCTTCTTCATAATAGCAACAGCAAGAAGAGAGCATGACCTGGGTAAAGGGGATCCCTGATGATGGATGCTGTTTTCCTGTAACAGTACCCGTGATGGACTGGGCCATTCAAAGGTGTTCCCATATCAAGCTGTGATGTAGCCAGTCAATATAGTCTCCACCACTCATCTATAAAAGTTTGTTGAGGTTTAAGGTGTCATGCTGAATCTTCACAAACTCCTAAGGAAGCAGAGGCACTGCTGGGTTTTCCTCCTAATTCCATCTGTGTGCTGGGCCCAGGAAGGCCTCTGAAATTATAACACTGAGGAGCTTGAAGTTACTGACTCTCTCCATCTCTGATCCCCCAATGACAACTGGCTCATGGACCACTGGTTTCCTCCTCCTGAAGTCAACAATCAGCTCCTTGGTCTTCTTGTTATGGCACCACTCAGCCAGATTTTCAATCTCCCTCCTAAATGCTGATTTATCACTAACTTTGATTTGGTCCACTACAGAGGTGTCGTCAGCAAACTTGAGTATAGCATTGGAGCTGTGCTTAGCCACACAGTCATAAGTATAAAGCGAGTAGAACAAGGAGCTAAGCACACAGCCCTATGGTACACCTGTGCCGATGGAGATTGTGGAGATGTTACTGCCGATTCAGACTGACTGGAGCCTGCAAATGAAATGAGGATCCAATTGCACAAGGAGGTATTGAGATAGATAGATAGATAGATAACTTTATTAATCCCGAGGGAAATTTGGTTTCGTTACAGCCGCACCAACCAAGAATAGAGCGTAAGTATAGCAATACAAAAAACCCCAACAGTCAAACAACAAAATGCAAAACTATGCCAGATGGAAAATAAGTCCAGGACCAGTCAATTGGCTCAGGGTGTCTGACCCTCCACGGGAGGAGCTGCCCGTTCGATGGCCACAGGCAGGAACGAACTCCCGTGCCACCAAGTGTTGTATCACGGTGGAATGTGGCCGAAGTCCAACAGTAAAAAGTTCAATATCCAGTCTGCAAACACATTCCTCGATCGTAATATACCCCGGATTGCACCATCCGTTGTTAACCAGATCAGTAAGCACCCCAATCCTTCATGCTTACCGCTCTCGGTGGTCAGGCGGAATGGTATTACCCACCGAACTCCTCTTCTCCATAAGTCTCTGTTGTTTGGACCCAGTCCTCTTTCCTCAGCTTTGTGATCCCCCTCTGCATCCTCTGTGTGTTTTCCTCCGAATTTCAGCAGGGGTGTCTGCTGCTCTGTTCGTTAAGCCGGCCGGAATTTGCTGGTCCGTGGAATGCACAATGCGACCTTGCTTCTGTCCCGCGTGTCGGGATGTAACCATTTCCAGCACTAAAGAAAACCCAAAGGCCAAAGACAAAGCATATTGATTAGTTTTGAGGGGAGGATAGGCCTCTCATCTGGTACTTTCAATATTCAATGAGAACCTCTCCCCCACCCCCATTCTTCTAAATTTCAGCAAGTACTGGCCTAGCGACATCAAATGCTCCTCATATGGACCTTCCATTGTCAGGATCATTGTATTAAAGCTGCTCTGGACCTCTCCAAGGTACACCTTTCCTTACATATGAGGCCCAATAGTGCTCACAATACTCCAAATGCAGTCTGACTCAGCATTCCATCCTTTCTTTTATATTCTAGTTCTCTCAAAATGAATGTTAACACTGACTGAACTTGTAAGTTAATCTTTAGGAAACCAATAGTTCTCTCCTTTATCCCTTCTACCAAAGTGCATGACCATACACTGTATTCCATCTGCCATATCTTTGCCAATTCTCCCAATCCTTCTGCAGGCTCTATGCTTCCTCAGCAATGCCTGCCCCTCCACCTATTTTTGTATTGTCTGAAAATTGCTCCATCAAAACCATCAATTTCATTATCAAGATCATTAACAAACTGTTTAACACTGACCCCTGAAGAACACCAACAGTCACCAGCAGCAAACCAGAAAAGGTTCCCTTTATTCCCACTCTCTGCCTTCTGCCAGTCAGCCAGTCTTCTATCCATCTGTAATACCCTGGCTTTTATCTTCTTTAGCAGCCTCATGTGTAGAACCTTCTAAAAATCCAAATCAACAACATCCACTAACTCTCCTTTGTCTGTCCTGTCTATTCATTCCTCAAAGAATTCCAACAGATTTGACAGAAAAGATTTACCTTTAAGGAAACCATGTCATCTTCAGCCTATTCTTCATGAGTTTTCAAGTACCCCAAAACTTCGTCCTTAATCATGGAGTGTAATATCTTGTCAATCTCTGAAGTCAAGCTAACTGGCCTGTAATTTATTTTCTTTTCCCTCCCTCACTTAAAGAGTGGAGTGATATTTAAGTTTCCCAATCCTCTAACTTTCCACTAACTTTTGTAATATTGTAATTTGCTTTCGCTTCCCTTGACAGCCACAGTTGCCTCATCCTCGTTTTAGAATACTTCCTCTGCTTTGGGATGAACCAATCCAGTTCCTTCTGAATTACTCCCAGGAATTCCAGCCATTATTGCTTTCCTGTCATCCCCCTCCCCTTCCCACACCACACTTATTGTTGGGATCTTACCGTGTCTAGCACTGAGGAACTCTGCCCCTCATTCTTGCCTGAGACCCCCCCCGCCCCCCGTTGAGGGCAGGGCCTAGTCATGAGGCACCATGGTTGGCTCAAGGCCCAAGCCTCAGGCCGGACTTCTGGCCGTTTCCAGTCACTGAGTCCTCCCCCATTTCTTTCATCAGTGTCCAAGGCACATCAGGACCCCAGGGGGTTGGGCACGCAGGCCGAGTCCTGGAACGGCGTCCGGGTGACCCTGGAGGACCAGGCGCTGTGGCAGAAGTTTCACCAGATCGGCACTGAGATGATCATCACCAAAGCGGGCAGGCAGGTTTCCTTGGCAACCGTGGTCTCGCTGGGGTGGTGTGTGGGGAGCGGGAGGGGCTGGGCAGGACCAGGGAAAGGGAGGAGGTAGGAGAGCCCAGAGGAGTGGTGGGTGATTGCCAGATTACCAGTAGAGTGGGCGGCGAGGGAGGCAGTCAATGAGGTTTTGGGGGAGGTGGCATGGATTCTCTCTCATGGGGATGTGTGGCCCATGTCCCACGGGTGTCCAAGGTGAGCTGCTACCCTCCCAGGGCAGACATGGAGCATAGGAACTCCTATCCCCTGCACCTGTTGCCTGATGGAGCAAAGGCCATGGGTACTGGGCCCTGATCCCCCACAACGGTCAGTCGCTCTCAGGGGCCAGCAGTGGCTGTAAGACCGTGATCTGCCCACCGGGGCTGATCATAACGGCCAGTCGCTCCCAGGGGCCGGCAGTGGCTGTAAGACCGTGATCTCCCCACCAGGGCTGATCACAATGCAGGGCCACAGTCACCACTAAAACTCCTCACACACATCGCCAGCAGACAGCAGCACTGGCTGCTTGGCTAAGACAGGGAACACTGAGTGAAGGGGCTGCAGGGGAGGCAGATGTGTTGGGCTGTGAAGTGTCTGATGTGCTTGGTGGTGTCTTCCCTCAGGAGAATGTTCCCTCAGTGCAAGATCAGTGTGTCAGGCCTGCTGCCCTTCTCCAGATACATGATCATGGTGGACCTCGTGCCTGCTGACGGTATGCGCTACAAGGTGAGTGGATGGGAGCCGCCAATCCGAATGGCAGGTTTCACCATACAGCGTCAACTGTCCATTTCCCAAAAAGGATGCTGCCCAACCCTCCTGAGTTCCTGTGTAACTCCAGGATCCAGGGTGCCCTGCTTTCCCTTGCCTATTCCCCACAACCTCATCGGCGGGCAGTGGGAGGGATAGTGGTTTGCCTTTGGTGAAGTGCTCCGATGCTCCCAGAGACCTCTTCTCCTGAGCCCAGCGGGATTTCCAGGTAACAGGGCAGTGTACCTGGGGCAGGCGAGAGCCTATGTTGGGCCAAGGGACACCTTTTGAATGGACCTCTTATACGAGATGATGGACTCCTGACCTCATAATGTATCTCATTAGGGCCTTGCTCCTGCACAGCACCTTCTCTGTAAGACCATAAGACATAGCAGCATAATTAGGCCATCTGGCCCACCCTTTGTCAAAAGAAATACCTTATACTTTTATACTTTATTGTTGCCAAACAATTGATACTAGAATGTACAATCATCACAGCGATATTTGATTCTGCGCTTCACACTCCCTGGATTACAAATATTAAATATTAAAGATATTAAAAATAGTTAAAATTAGTAAATATTAAAAATTTAAATTATAAATCATAAATAGAAAATAGAAAAATGGGAAGTAAGGTAGTGCAAAAAAACCAAGAGGCAGGTCCGGATATTTGGAGGGTACGGCCCAGATCCGGGTCAGGATCCATTCAGCAGTCTTATCACAGTTTGGAAAGAGTTGTTCCCAAATCTGGCCGTACGAGTCTTCAAGCTCCTAAACCTTCTCCCGGAGGGAAGAGGGAGGAAAAGTGTGTTGGCTGAGTGGGCCGTGTCCTTGATTATCCTGGCAGCACTGCTCCGACAGTGTGCAGTGTAAAGTGAGTCCACGGACGGAAGATTGGTTTGTGTGATGTGCTGCGCCCTGTTCACGATCTTCTGCAGCTTCTTTCGGTCTTGGACAGGACAACTTCCATACCAGGTTGTGATGCACCCTAGAAGAATGCTTTCTACGGTGCATCTATAAAAATTGGTGAGGGCTTTAGGAGACAGGCCAAATTTCTTTAGTTTTCTCAGGAATTAAATGTGCTGGTGGGCCTTCTTGGCAGTGGACTCTGCTTGATTGGACCAAGTCAGGTCATTTGTGATATTGACCCTGAGGAACTTAAAGCTTTTGACCTGTTCCACTTGCGCACCACTGATGTAAATTGGGTTGTGCGGTCCGCTACTCCTTCTGAAGCCAACAACCAATTCCTTCGTCTTGCTGACGTTGAGGGATAGGTTATTGTCTTCGCACCCTGCCACCAGGTTCTTTAATTTCCTCTCTGTACTCAAACTCATCATTACCCGAGATACGGCTTACAATTGTTGTGTCATCAGCAAACTTATATATTGAGTTTGATGGAAACTTGGCTACACAATCATGGGTGTACAGTGAGTACAGCAGGGGGCTGAGTACACAGCCTTGTGGGGCACCGGTGCTCAGAGTGATTGTAGAGGAGAGCTTGTCTCCGCACCTCTGTTTTGAAAGGGCGCCCCTCTTTCCTGAGGCTATGCCCTCTTGTCCTAGACTCTCCCACCATGGGAACGATCCTTTCCACATCTACTCTGTCTAGGTCTTTCAACATTTGAAAGGTTTCAATCAGATCCGCCCTCATCCTTCTGAATTCCGGTGAGTACAGACCCAGGCCATCAAATGTTCCTCATATGATAACCCTTTCATTCACAAGGAAATCATCCTTGTGAACCTCCTCTGGACCCTCTCCAATGCCAGCACATCTTTTCTAAGATGAGGGGCCCAAAACTGTTCACAATACTCAAGGTGAGGCCTCACCAGTGCCTTATAAAGCCTCAGCACCACATCCTTACTCTTGTATTCGAGACTTTTGAAATGAATGCTAACGTTGCATTTGCCTTCCTCACCACTGACTCTACCTGCAAGTTAACCTTTAGGTTGTCTGCACAAGGACTCCCAAGTCCCTCTGCATCTCAGATTTTTGGATTTTCTCCCCGTTTAGAAAATAGTCTGCACATTTATTTCTACTACCAATGTGCATGACCATGCATTTTCCAACAATGTATTTCATTTGCCACTTTCTTGCCCATTCTCCTAATCTGTCTAAGTCCTTTTGCATCCTACCTGTTTCCTCAACACTACCTACCCCTCCACCAATCTTTGTATCATCTGCAAACTTGGCAACAAAGCCACCTATTCCATCATCTAAATCATTTATGTACAGCATAAAAAGAAGTGGTTCCCACACCAACCCGTACGGAACACCACTAATCACTGGCAGCCAACCAGAAAAGGATCCTTTTATTTTCACTCATTGCCTCCTACCAATCAGCCAATGCTCTAACCATGTTAGTGACTTTCCTGTAATATCATGGGCTCTTAACTTGGTAAGCAGCCTCATGTTTGGCACCTTGTCAAGGGCCTCCTGAAAGATCCAAATGTACAACATCCACTGCATTCCCTTTGTCTATCCTGCATGTAATCTCCTCAAAGAAATCCAACAGGTTCGTCAGGCAGGATTTTCCCTGAAGGAAACCATGCTGACTTTGTACTATCTTGTCCTATGTCACCAAGTACTCCATCACCTCATCCTTAACAATTGACTCTACTCTAACATCTTCTTAACCACTGAGGTCAGGCTAACTGGTCTATAAATTTCCTTTCTGCTACCTCCCTCCTTTCTTAAAGAGTGGAGTAACATTTGCAAATTTCCAGTCCTCTGGCACCATGACAAAGTCCAATGATTTTTGAAAGATCATTTCTAACGCCACCACAATCTCTAACTCTACCTCTTTCAGAACCCTAGGGTGCAGTTTATCTGGTCCAGGTGACTTTTGTACCTTTAGGTCTTTCAGCTTTTTGAGCACCTTCTCTCTTGTAACAGTAACTGCACTCACTTCTCTTCCTTCACCCACTACAATATCTGACACGCTGCTAGTGTCTTCCACAGTGAAGACTGACGCAAAATACTAATTTAGTTCATCGGTCATCTCCTTGTCCCCTGTTATTATTTCTCCTGCCTCATTTTCTAGCAGTTCTATATCCACTCTCATTTCTCTTTTATTTTTAACATACTTGAAAAACTTTATATCCACTTTGATATTATTTGCTAGCTTGTTTTCATATTTCATCTATTCCCTGCTAATGATTTTTTTAGTTGCTCTCTGTAGGTTTTTAAAAACTTTTCAATCCTCCATCTTCTCAATAATTTTTGCTTTGTTGTATGCCCTTTCTTTTGCTTTTACAATAGCTTTGACTTCCCTTGTCAGCCCTGGTTGTACTATTATACCATTTGAGTATGTCTTCAGTTTAAGAATACACATGACCTGCAGCTTCCTCATTTTTCCCAGAAACGCACACCATCGCTGCTCTGCTGACATCCCTGCCAGCAGCTCCTTCCAGTTTACTCCTCTCTCATACCACTGAAATTTTAGATTAGATTATGAGAACACTCAGTCCTCTTTTATTGTCATTTAGAAATGCATACATGCATTAAGAAATGATACAATGTTTCTCTGGAGTGATAGCACAGAAAACAGGACAAACCAAAGACTAACACTGACAGAACCACGTAATTATAACGTATAGTTACAGCAGTGCAAAGCAATACCATAATTTGATGAAGAACAAACCATGGGCACAGTAAATAAAGTCTCAAAAGTCCCCGAGTCGGTCGACTCCTGAGTCCCAGATAGCAGGCAGCAAAAGGGAGAAACTCCCTGCCATAAACCTCCAGGCACCATCAACTTGCCGATACCTTGGAAGCAGCCGACCACAGCCGACACTGAGTCCATCCGTCCGAAAACTCCGAGCTTCCGACCAGCCTCTCCAATACAGCCTCCCGAGCGCCATCCTCTGCCGAGCGCCTTCGACCTCTCCCCGGCCGCTGTAACACGCAAAGCCGAGGATTTTGGGGCCTTCTGCTCCAGAGATTCCGGTTACTACACAGTAGCAGCGGCAGCGAAGCGGGCATTTCAGAAGTTTTCCAGATGTTCCTCTGTACTCTCACGTCTGTCTCCATCAAATCAGAATTGTGCACGGTCCCCTACTTGACAGATAACAGACATCACCAGCGAAGTGGCCGCGTGCGCTGCCGTCGCGTCGCCATCTTCTCCTCCTTACTCCCTTATTCCACTGAAATACTGCTACGTCAGAATTTACTTTCTCCAGATCAAATTTCAAGTTGAACTCAAGCATATTGTGATCACTGGTTCCAAAGGGTTCTTTTACCTTGAGCTCCCTAATCGCCTCCAGTTCATTACATTATACCCAATCCAGTATAGCTGATCCCCTAGTAATTGTTATAGATTATTGTTCTACCTCAAAGCACTGTGTAGTGATCGGATCTGCATGAACAGTATGCAAGACAAGGTTTTCACTGTATTTCTGCAGAGGTGACAATAATAAACCAATTCCAGTAACGATACTTTCCTCTCTCTCTCTCCTCCTTGCACAGTGGTACAAGGATCAGTGGGGTGTGGCCGGCAAGTCAGAACCACAGCCACCCTGCGTCACCTACATCCACCCCGATTCTCCGGCCCTGGGTAGCCACTGGATGAAGCAGCCCGTTCACTTCCGCAAACTGAAGCTCACTAACAACACGCTCGATCAGTCTGGACACGTATGTGGTTCTGTCTGCGTTCTAGGTCTCTCTTCCAACTTCTCCCAGTATTCCAGCATTCCCAAAGCACGGAGCAGGCATGTGCAAGACGCAGTTGGACTTGGGATATGTTGCTCATTGTCCCACTCCTGCCTTGAGCCACCAGGATCCAAGGCACAGTCCCTCCCTCCAGAATAATTACAGTCCTGAAATTAGACCACTCCAGTAACCCAGTACATCTCTCCTGAAGCAAGAGCGGATTGCTCCCAGTCCCTCGTCTCTGCTGCCTCTGGCTCCCAGCCTCTCTCTCTCTCTCTCCCTCTGATTCCTAACCCCTCCCTTTCCGATTCCCAGCCCCTATCTCCCTCTCTGATTCACCGACCCTCTCACTCTCCCTCTGATTTCCAACTCCTCTCTCCATCTCTGAATCCCAGTCTTTCTCTCTCTCTCTCCCTCTTATTCCCAGTCGGTCTCCCTTTCTCCCTCTGATTCCCAATCTCTCTCTCTCTGTATCTGATTCCCAACAGCTCTCTCAATCTCTGATTCCCAGTGTCTCTCTCTCTCTCTCTCTCTCCTTCCCTCAGATTCCACTATCTTCTTCTATCCCTCTGATTCCCACTCTTTCTCCCTCCCTCCATCTGATTCCCAATCTTTCTCCCTCTAATTCCCAATGCATCTTTCTCTCACTCCCTCTCATTCCCAGATTCTCCCTGATTCCCAACCACTCTTTCACTCTTGCATCTCTGATTCCTTCTCTCTCCCTCCCTCTGATTCCCAGACTCTCTCCTTCTGATTTGCAGTCTCTCTCTATCACCCTGCCAATAATTCCTAGCATCTCGCTCCCTCTGATTCCCAGTCTCCCTCTCTCCCTCCCTCTAATTCCCAGTCACGCTCTCTCTCTGATCTGATTCCCAGACTCTCTCTCTCGATTTGATTCCCAATCCCGCTCTCTCCCTCTGACTCCCACACTCTCTCCCTCTCCCTCTGATTCCCAGACTTTCTCTCTCCCTATGATTCCCGGTCTCTCTCTCTCTCCTTCCTTCTTATTCCCAGTCTCTCTCTCCCTCTGATTCCCAGTCTCTCTCCCTCCCTCTGATTCTCACTCTCTCTCCCTCCCTCTGATTCCCTCTCTCCCCCTTTCCCAGACTCTCTCTCTCCTTCTGATTTTCAGTCTCTCTATATCTCTCCCAATAATTCTCAGCTCTCGCTCCCTCTGATTCCCAGTCTCCCTCTCTCCCTCCCTGATTCCCAGTCTCCCTCACTCCCTCCCTGGGACAAGGACTGATTTCTCTATGTGATCCCAGTGGTCTGATGTCTGTTCCAACCGCCCGGCTTGACCATGGCCATGTTTGTGCTGTGTTTCACATTATGCTGCATTTTATGCAGACCCTGACTGTGTGCTGTGTTTCACATTATGCTGCACTCTATACACAGACCCTGACTGTGTTTGTGCTGTGTTTCAGATTATGTTGCACTCTATGCACCGTTACCAGCCCCGCTTCCACATCGTACAGGAGGAGAATCCCTTCGGGGTTCGATGGAGCATCTCCCAAACCTTCACCTTCCCGGAGACTGTCTTCATGGCAGTGACGGCATACCAGAACGAGAAGGTGAAGCCCTCACCCCACAAAAACTGTCAAGTAGCCTCTTGTTGACTGAGTGGGTGGTCCGAGAGTCAGAGATAGACCGGACGGAGTGTATCAGGAATGGTGTCCAACTCCAGCTGAGGCCAGAGGGGACAGAGCTGTCAGGGCTGTCAGGGATGTTGTGTTGCAGAGAGTTGTCAAGGGTGTTTGGAACTCCCTACTGCAGCTAGATTGAGTTGTAAAGAGAGCTCTTGCCACATTGGCCTGTATAAATCACAGTGCTGAGTACAGGAGTTGGGATGTTATATTGAAGTTGTATAAGATATTGGCGAGGCATAATTTGGACTAATGTGTGCAGTTTTGGTCATCTACCAAAAGGAAAGATATCAACAAAATTGAATTGAATTGACTTTATTACTTACATCGTTCATATATATGAGGAGCAAAAATCTTTACATTATGTCTCCGTCTAAATGTGCAATGTGCAATTTATAGTACTTTGTAATAAATATTACGTACAACAGAATAGTCAATATAACATAGAAATACAGTTGTGTCAGCATGAATTAATCAGTCTCATGGCCTGGCAGAAGAAGCTGTTCTGAAGCCTGTTGGTCCTGGCTTTTACGCTGCAGTACCATTTCCCGGATGGTAGCAGCTGGAACAGTTTGTGGTTGGGGTGACTTGGGTCTCCAATGATCCTTTGGACCCTTTTTACGCACCTGTCTTTGTAAATGTCTTGAATAGTGGGAAGGTCACATTTACAGATGCACTGGGCTGTCCGCACCACTCTCTGCAGAGTCCTGTGATTGAGAGAGGTACAGTTCCCATACCAGGCAGTGATGTAGCCAGTCAGGATGCTCTCAATTGTGCCCCTGTAGAAAGTTCTCAGGATTTGGGGGCCCATGCCAAACTTGTCCAATCATTGGAGGGGGGAGGAGGCACTATTGTGCTTTTTTGAAAGAGCACGGTGCAAATTTATAATGATGTTGCTGGGAGACGAGAAGCTGAGCTACAGGGAAGGTTGAATAGATTAGGTCTTCATTCTATAGAGCGTAGGAGAATAAAGGGACATTTGATTGAGGAATACAAAATTATGAGGGGTATAGATAGGGTAAACACAAGCAGGCTTTTTCCACTGAGGCTGGGTGAAGTTGAGGGAACACACGCCAATCCTATTGAGGGTCAGCAGTGGAAAGGGGGACAGTTTCAAGTCCCTGGCTGTCAACATCTCTGAGGATCGATCCTGGACCCAACATATTGATGCAATTGCAAAGAAGGCATGACACTGGCTATATATCATTAGGAGTTTGGGGAGAAATAGTATGTCACCAAAGACACAAGCAAATTTCTACATATGTCCCATGGAGAGGATTCTAACTGGTTGCATCACTGTCTGGTATGGAGGGCCGGGCCACCGCACGGGATCAGATAAAGCTGTAGAAAGCTAGCTCCCTCATAAGCACGAGCCTCCCCAGCATCTAGGACACCTTCAAAAGGAAATGACTCAAAAAGGTAGCATCCTTAATTAAGGACCCCCATCACCCAGGACATTGCCTTCTTCTCCTTGCTGTTTTCAAGGAGGAGGTCCCGGAGCCTGAAGACAATCAACACTTCAGGAACAGCTTCTTCCTCTCTGCCATCAGATTTCTCATGGACAATGAAGCTATGTACACTACCTCAGTAGTACAATAAGTAGTATAAATAAAAAACAAGTAGTGCAAAAACAGAGGGGAAAATACTGAGGTAGTTACGTTGGTTCAATAAGTAGTAATTTATAGTTTTTATTATTACGTATTGCAATGTTGCTGCAAAATGACAAATTTCACAACATATACCAGTGATATTAAACCTGATTCTGAGCAGAACACAGACATCCCCCCCCCCCTGCAAAAACTCATTTTAGGGAGGTAGCACCATCAATTTGCGGGAGACTTCCGGGAGAGGTGGGATGTCTGCAATAGAGTAGCTCCTTAGCAGCGAGTCAGCTAGTTTAAATAACGTTAGCTGTGCTAATGAATGAATGCCACCTGTTAAACTCACCTCAACATGTCATTTACAGTCTCAACCCACCATGGGCAATAGAAAAGTCACTGTTGCAAACAGTGCAGCGAGCAACACTGTCATTAATTTTGACCCCTATTAGACAGGGGTTCACTTTAGTGTAGTCTGGGGTGATGTACGTTTTATATTTTTTTGGAGCACTCTGCCATGGCGCACGCTCTCTCTCTCTTGCTCATAGTCGCTCGCGCACTCTCAAGTGCTCTCGCTTGCGTGCTCTCGCTCGCTTGCTTTCTCTCGCTTGCTCTCACGCTCTCTCTCACTCTCTCGCTTGCTCTCGCTCTTTCTCACGCCCACACGCTCTCTCTTGCTTTCTCTCGCTCGCTCTCAAAAAAATTGATTTCAGTGATATTGTATATAATTTGCGGGCATCAGGAAGCCACTATTCAAATGCGGGAGACTCCCGGAACTTCCAGGAGAGGTGGGATGTCTGAGAACAGGAGGTCATAGGTTAAGGGTGAAAGGTGAAATATTTAAGGGGAACCTGAGAGGGAACTTCACTCAGAGAGTGGTGAGTGTGGGGGACATGGGTTTGATTTCAAAACGAGAGAATTTTGCCTCAGCACAGAGATGGGAGGGCTATGGTTGAGGTACAGGTCAACGGGACTAGGCAGAATAATGGTTCAGGAGAGATTAGGTGGCCTGCACTAGCAGCTCCTGTGAGGTACTGGTCTATGATTGGGTGATTCTCTAACTGCACTGGGACTGTCTGGGTGAAGAGCTGCTTCCTCACAACACCTCAGCATCCGAGCTCTGTACATGCAGTTCATGCGTTCTCCTGCGACCGTATGTGCTTCCCCTGCTGGCCCTGGTTTCCTCCTACATCCCAAAGACCTGTGGCTTAATTGCCGAATGTAACTTGCTCCTATTGTGTGGGTAGAATCTGAGGGAATGTGAGAGAGAAAACTGATTGGAGGGAAGTAGAAGGACAGGACTGAAGAGATTGCACTGAGAAACCAGTATAGACTCGATGGACTGATTGGCTTTCCTGGTGAATTGAGGAGAAGAGGCTGGGTGCTGTGATCTGGGACGGACACTGATAAGGTGCCTCTCGTTCCAGATTACCAAACTGAAGATTGACCACAATCCTTTTGCCAAAGGATTCAGAGAGGCTGGATTTAACAATAAAAGGTAAATTCTGACCTTTTACTCTGCATGTTACATAAGGAGTGGGCCCCATGTGTTCTGTGTGCTGCTTCGTGCACGCAATGTGCTTTGCACTTTGACCTCTGAAATGCAGGAGACATTTTGGCTCCAGAGACCAGAGATCAAACCTGACCTCAGGCGCTGTGCTGTCTGTATGGAGTCTGCAGGCTTTTCCTGTGACCACCTCGGTTTCCTTGGGGGAAGATTGGTGGTCAATAGGCAGCTGTAATTTGGTGTGGAGTGGAAGAAAAAGTGGACTGATGGGATTGCTCTGAGAGTCAGTATAGATTCAATGGACCAAATGGTCTCCAAGGGAAGGGCGGGTGGGTGGGAGACGTCATTGGGCAAGTCCCACGACTCACCAGATCTACTCCCTTCACAGGCAGCGTGCAGCCAGGAGCCAGTCCAGCCAGAGCTCCAGCAGCAAGCGGACGAGGACAGAGGCGGGCAGCCCAGACCCCGGGCTGGGAGAGCTCGAGCAGGGCAGCACTGGTGAGATGTGTGTGGGGTCACAGGGGAGCGTGGGGAGCCTGATACAGGGAGAGTCAGGCACACAGAGAAGGAGAATTGATGACAGACGTTCAGTCCCAACCTCTGGTGCTATGTTTGTGTAATCTCCATGTGTCCATGTAAGTTTCCCTGCAAGCCCCCGTTTTCTCCGACATCTCAACGACATGCAGGTTGGTGGCTTATCACCCTAGATTATCCCCAGTGTGTGGGTGACTGGCGAGGAGCTGGTGGGTGAGGGACGAGAAGCTGGTGGGTGACGGGTGAGGAGCTGGTGGATGATGGGTGACGGGTGAAGAGCTGGTGGGTGTGTGGGTGACAGGTGAGGAGCTGGTGGGTGTGTGGGTGACGGGCGAGGAGCTGGTGGGTGTGTGGATGACGGGTGAGGAGCTGGTGGGTGACAGGTGAGGAGCTGGTGGGTGTGTGGGTGACGGGTGAGGAGCTGGTGGGTGTGCGGGTGATGGGTGAGGAGCTGGTGGGTGTGTGGGTGACGGGCGAGGAGCTGGTGGGTGACGGGTGAGGAGCTGGTGGGTGACGGGTGACAGGTGAGCAGCTGCTGGGTGTGTGGGTGACGGGTGAGGAGCTGGTGGGGATGACAATAGATGGGGAGGTTCTGAGAGCCAGCATATTGGACTGAATGGTTTTAGAGTGATATGGGGCTGATATTGGGAAGGGAACGATACGAGGAGAGTTTATGTGGGACTGTTCTGCAGATTCAGGCAGTGATAGTGAGGAAAGAACAACATTAGAATGAGTAAACTGTTGAGAGTGGATTGAGGGGTGGTAACACGAGGGGGCTGGCATAAGGAAGGATAAAACACTGGGGTCAGCAGGAAAATGGGCCGAGAGGAGAGCAGAGAAACTCAAATGGAGGGAGGGGGAAATATTAGATGGGAAGGGTCTTTCAGGGAGAGGCCATAGAGGAAACAGATAGAAGTGGGGGGTGATACCAGAGTGTAACAGTGGGAGGGGTAATTTCGGGAGAAGCAATACCAGAGGGGTAATGATGGGAGAGGTAATTCCAGGAGGGGTAGTACTAGGAAGGGTAATTCTGGAGGGTTGCTGGGGTTGAGGTCCAGTGCGGAGGGTGTGCTCTACCCACCTGTGATGTGGTAGTGTCAGCTGAGTGGGTGGGAGTGCATTGCCCAGCCATGGGAGGGGTTTGCCTGGAATCAATGTAGCCTACCAGCTCTGGGGTCCCAGGGTTCTTAATACCCCCCACGCCCAGATATCGATCGTTCCATATCACCCCTCTCCCCTAAACTCCCTGAGCCTATTTATACCGTCAGAAACAGGTGGGTCAGAGCTGGGGGGTGGAGTTGGGTTGGGTGTGTAAGGGAATCTGCCCAGCTATGGTGGTTAAATGGTGCCCTGCAAAGTCACAGCCCCATGGGATCACCATCCCTCTGTGTTCCTTCTCATCTGACCCAATGTTCGATGTCCCAATACACACCTCATCTAGATGCTGCTGAGTCCTTCCAGGAGATGAACAAGGTTGGAACGTGTGGACCAAAGGAGAGCCCCACCCTCTCGGAGCACGCTGGTCGATGGTACTTCCAGCGGGAAGGCGAAAAGCCGGAATGCTCAGTGACCACCAACACGCTCCATCCCAGGGAAGATGGGATCAGTGGAGCAGGGCAGCCACAGCCCACAACCACAGTCCCCTTTCTCCTCTACAGGTAAGGACAGCAGTTAGTCCCTAGTCTTCTCCAAGTCTCGTGGCAGTGGGAACCAGGAAACCAGATGGCCATTTGGCCCATCAAGCAGGCCCTGCCATTTGATATATTCCTCCCAACCCCATTCCCCTGCCTTCTCCTATAAACCCCTGGTTAAGCCACACTTGGGGTACTGTGTTCAGTTCGGGTCACCTCATTATTGGAAGGATGTGGAAGCTTTAGAGAGAGTGAGCAGGCCACTTACCAGGATGCCGCCTGGACCAGAGGATGAATGTGTCTTATGAGGAAAGGGTGAGTGAGCTGGGGCTTTTTCTCCTGGAGCAAAAGAGGATGAGAGGTGACTTGATAGAGGCATAACAGGCCTAGATAGGGTGGACAGCCAGAGACTCTTTCCCAGGGCAGAGGTGGTTAATATGAAAGGTCACAATTTTAAGCTGATTAATGGAAAGTATTGGGGGAGGGGGGCAATGTTACTGGTAAGAGGGCATGTGGAACACCCTTCCAGCCGTGGTGGTAGAGGCAGATACATTAGGGGCATTTAATATGTCATGTCCCACGATTAATTGAGAAATGGAGGGCTATTTGGGTGGGAAGGGTGAGAGGTTAAAAGGATGGCACAGTATTGTGGCTGAGGGGCCTGTATTGGGCTGTAATGACCTTCGTTCTATGTTAACCTCTGACTGACTAATGAAGAACCTATCAACATCCACTTTAAAGATGACCATTGACTGCTTCCACAGCATCTGACTTGGCACCCTCTGGATAAAGGAATTAATCCTTGTCTGGTATCTGGACAGAGAACCCCCACATTTCCACAAACACCTGATGTTGAGGTGTCCAGTATTTACCAGCATGGGTAAACTAAATGACAATTGTCATAACATTGTCTGCACTCTTAACTCTTACTTAGTGGATAACTGAAATAATCAGATTTCATCGAGGCCACCTGCTGCATCAAGCTGCCTGAGCTCCTGTCCCAAGTGCTGACTGTGCATGAACATGATCCCAGCCACAGAGCTCCAGCAGGGACTGTCTACCATCCCACAGGATGCCACGCTGGTCTCAGTCCCAGTCAGTGAGCTCCTACCAGCAGCTTTCAGGAGGCCCAGATGATGGATTAACCACTGAGGAAATCCTCTGGACAGCTCATGACACACCACTGGAATACTGGCCGATGTCTATGGAGTGGGAGGAGGCAGGGCCAGTTCCTAGACACCATGGGCATTATCATTCCAGGAGTCCTGGGAACAGTTTAACAGACACCTCCCTCTGTCTGGCACCCAGGGGTAGGTTGTTGGGTGTCTGATGTGCCAAACCCTCTCTGACTGGCATCCGGGGTAGGATGTTGGGTGTCTGATGTCCCTGAAACCCCTCTGACTGGCACCCAGGGGTAGGGTGTTGGGTGTCTGATGTCCCTGAACCCACTCTCACCGGCACCCAGGGGTAGGATGTTGGGCATCTGATGTGCCAGACCCACTCTGACTGGCACCCAGGGGTAGGATGTTGGGTGTCTGATGTCCCCAAACCCACTCTGACTGGCACCCAGGGGTAGGGTGTTGGGTGTCTGATGTCCCTGAACCCAGTCTTTCAGCATCAGAATGAGAATTGCTGATTTAGATAATATGAAATTAGTTGTTTTGTGGCAACAGTACTGTGTAAAGACAGGAAAGTTACTGCACAGTACAGGGCTTTCAGCTCACGATGTGCCAACCTTTTAACCCACTTTAAGATCAATACAGCCCTTCCCCACCTCTTCCAGTCACCCATGTGCCTGTCAGTAATGAGGCAACCAGAAATGAAGACGATATTCCAAGTGTGGTCTCACCAGGTTTAATAGAGCTGCAACATTACCTCACGGCTCCTGAGCTCCATCCACTGACAAATGAAGGCCAACATGCCATAACAACTCATTGTATGGGATCTTGCATAAGACCATAAGACATAGAAGCAGAATTAGGCCATTTGGTTCATCAAGTTTACTCCGCCATTCCATCATGACTAATTTATTATCCCTCTCAATCCCGTTCTCCTACCTTCTCCCCATAACTCTTGACACCCTTATTAAACAGACACCTATCAACCCCCACTTTAAATATACCCAATGACAGCCTCCATAACTGTCTATGGCAATGAACTCCACCGTTTCCAGCATTTTGACAGAGACTAAACATTAAAAGTTAACTCACTAAGTGGATTTATTTGGGGATTTGAGTTCTGGGGGCATTTACTTCCCATCTGGACAGGGTTCCCAACCTGGGGTTCACAGACGACTTGCTTAATGGCATTGGTCCATGGCATAAAAAAGGTTGGGAACCCCTGCACCCAGGTTTGCCCTGGGGTCTGCACCAAGACAGTGGGGGGGAGGGGGGGTCTATCACACTCAACCTTCTGGAGGAACTCAGCAGATCAGCCCGAAACATCGACTGCCTATTCACCTCCATAGATGCTGCCTGACCTGCTGAGTTCCTCCAGCATCTGCAGATTCTCTTGTGTCTCGGGGTAGAGCTGCTCCGTGAATGAGGGTTCTGGCGATGTGGGGACAGTCTCCTTCGCAAGTGTGTGGGGTTCCTGAATGCTCCAGACTGATGCCACCTGCCTCCCTTCACTCCACAGCAACGACCCGTGGTCCACGTCGGGGACAGAGTACAGAGGGCGGCCTGTCTCCGAGCCTCGGCCCCTCCTGGGGACGTCCGCCCGTGGACCCAGCCTGGACCCCAAAACAGCAGCAGCAGTGGAGGCTCCCGGCAGCTCACTGCCCACTTGCCGGCTAAGCCAGGACCTTGCGGGGGTCTTCAACATGACGGTGAACAGCGCACCCAAGGTGGGGACCGTGGGCTGCATTCACAGCCACACCGGAGGCAGTCCGAGCTCTTGGAACATCCCCAGGCAGCAGTTCAGTGAGTTCACCCCTGCCGCACACCCTTCACACCTCAGTGCCGATGTAGGCAGTCATGGGGTGGCCCCCTACCCAGCCGGGGCTAGTGTGGTGGAGTGGAGCCCCTACCCCCTGTTCCCCTACTCCTGTTGGTGAAGAGGATGTGTGAGCTGCCAGTGCTGGTGGGGCCCCCGGTGAGTGACCTGATTGACCCAGATCCCCCTGCCCAGCACCCAGTCGACCACCAACCAGGCAAGCAGGTGAGTCAGTGGGAGCCCCCCCACCCCAGATGGCACACGGAATAGCAGCCCCCACCCCGCCTGCTGCATCTAACATAACCAAGGTCGGGTTTAGACTGGCTTGACCCCTCTCTTCCGCTGTCTCCCTGCCCAAGACCAGGGTGGCTGATTCTCCCAGCCAGGACAGTCTGGGTCCCTATGGACACACCAAACAATTCAGGACATAGTGTCCCTGAATCCTGAGCCATGGCCCAGACGAGTTCTGGTCCTGATTTCTCTGGGCCAGGCTCTCCCCCACACACTCTGGAGCCCCTCATGTCTGAATGACCAGCTATAGGTGGCTGTTGGATGGGCACCTCAGGTGTCTGATGGATGGGCACCTCAGGTATCTGATGGATGGGCACCTCAGGTATCTGGATGGATGGGCACCTCAGGTGTCTGATGGATGGGCACCTCAGGTATCTGATGGATGGGCACCTCAGGTATCTGGATGGATGGGCACCTCAGGTATCTGACGGATGGGCACCTCAGGTATCTGGATGGATGGGCACCTCAGGTATCTGATGGATGGGCACCTCAGGTGTCTGATGGATGGGCACCTCAGGTATCTGATGGATGGGCACCTCAGGTATCTGGATGGATGGGCACCTCAGGTATCTGGATGGATGGGCACCTCAGGTATCTAATGGATGGGCACCTCAGGTATCTGATGGATGGGCACCTCAGGTGTCTGATGGATGGGCACCTCAGGTATCTGATGGATGGGCACCTCAGGTATCTGGATGGATGGGCACCTCAGGTGTCTGTTGGATGGGCACCTCAGGTGGCTGATGTGAGAGAGGAAGTGCCATAGGAACATGGAGACTTGGAATATCTCTAATAGCGGCTCCACCCCTGTCCCTGCAGAACTGTTCTGGACGCAGACCTCTAGAGCCTGCTGTGTTTCTCTCAGAGAACAGCCCTTACGCCAGCCCTTTCACCTCTGTCCCCAACAGAGGGGTCGAGTTACTGCAAACTGCTGTGTGTCTGAGGACCAGACCGGGCAAGTGGGGACAGGGGGACCAGTGCTGGTGAACAGCTACTGGGTTGTAAATACAGGAAATTATTTAATCTTTAGTTGTACATTTTAAGGGCAATTGATGATTTTTTTTTTTAACTAGGTCACTCCAGAGAACACGATTACCATAATACAAATGTTATAATCAAATAAATGTTCCGCACTGTATCTCTAAATAAAAATAAAAAGAAATAAGTGATTTCCCCAAGACCGAGAGTGTTTGGTCCAGGAGTGGGTATGTGGGCTGGGAGTGTGTGTCCAGTTTGGGAACGTGTCTAATGTTTGGGAATGTGCATCTGGTCTAAGGCTATGCCCACACTAGACCGGATAAATCTGTAACTGACGCTTACGGCCACACCGAAATGGCAATTTCCTCCCCCGAAAATGGAGATTTTCTAAAACGCCCTGCAGAGTGTGTAAATTTGAAAATGCCGATTGTGCAGAGCAGTGTGGACGGGGTAAACGGATATTTTTAAAAACACTGTCATGACGTGCCGGAACAGATGGCCGCAGCGCGGCGTTTCATCGTTTTCTTGAACGCAACCCCCCACATAACCTAACAATTTCAGAACAGACGGCAACGAGACTGAAGCCAGAAGAGTTAGAAATGTACTCACCAAATACTTTGACCCATAGCTTTCTGAATAAATAAGTATACTCACTTAGTCCTGTTTTCTGTCCTTGCTTGTATGAAGGTGGTTTACCTATTTATGCAAGTACTTCTCTGACAATAGATGTGTAACAGCCTAATGTAACATTGTGTGGAAATACAAGATAACACTGATGCAGACATGTTTTATACATTTAACAAGGCGCTGTATTTGTCATGGTCCCTTCTGGCAATCCCCCGCCTTACTATTTACCTCAGGAATTGGGCTTCAATCCCCTCGTTTAATTTCCAATCATTCTCCGGTTCCACTAACTACACACACCTGCTTTCCATCAGAAAATGCAGGATAAAGACCCTATGATCACAATAAGGAGCTGCCAGTTCGTTGGTCGACTCCGGTGTGAGTAACCTCGTTTCATGGTTCTTAGGGCTGTTAGTTCTAAGTCTAGCATCGCTCCTGGATTCTCTCCAAACCCAAAACTTCGGGTAAAGACTCTCCTGGAAACCGATTCCACCCTCGCTACGGCGATAACGCCTCCTGACTCTGGCCCCACGCCCATGTTCTGCACTTGGGTTCGTCCACCGCCACGCTTGTGTAACGTTATTAATGTATTGCTTGTGCAAACGTTCAATAGATGCAATTGTCACCTTTGCCCAGTAACTCGTTTTATTGCACATGTTAAATACAGCAAAATAATACACAAAGACATGGCAAAAATAAAGGCAAACAAATGAGGTAACAGCAAATTTCACTTTTGCCCAGTAACAAGCCTTATTGCATTTAGTTGTAGCTGTTGTCCCTTTCATCGGTGAAGAGACTATGGCTGTAGGAAATGGTTCTGGACAAACACGCACCAAGTCTTTTGTTTGGCAATTTCCTTTTAAGTTTTCCTAGTCTGTAACTGAACAAACGCGCACCAAGTACACCATTTCCTCTTCACTTGTTTTCTGTGTGCCCTGCGCAGGCCCAGTAGGAGGAGATTCGCCCAAGTATCCATTCCAATGTGGACGGAGGTATTTTGAAAAATGCCTGGTCTGGAAGCCTGTTATTTTTACTTGAAACCGGTGTTTTGAAAATTATCCGGTCTAGTGTGGACGTAGCCTTAGAAAGTGTGTCTGGTCTGTGAGAGTCTCTGATCTGGGAGTGTGTAATTGGTCTGGGAGAGTGTCAGGTCTGGGAGTTCGTGTCCGGATTAGATGGCCAGCTGCATGCCACACTCCACAGGTAGCTCTGGTCTCCTGAGACTTCCACAATCTCCGTGACTCCCCTTGGGGCTGGTGCTGTGACCCTCACAGTGGCTGTCCCTCCTCCAGACGGAGCCTCTTCCTTCACCTGTCCTACCATGAGGACAGGCTGCACAACAAGGCAGTGGAGAATATTAGGAAGCAGAGCACTGGGATAGATCAGTACCTTATCAGATGGAATGGCAAATGATGAGTGACAGATTGCGTGGAATGTCCATTGTCTCCTTTATTAGTTGAGTTGTGAACTGAGTCTCCAGTAACAGTGATTTGGAATACTGGAAGGAGACAGAGAGACTCATAACAACGTGACAACAGAAACGTCAACAAAACAAGAGCTGGTCATTGACTTGACGAAGGGGTTCAGTGCACACACTCCTGCCTCTGTCAATGGTGCTGTGATCCAGAGCTTCAGCTTCTTGGCAATGAACATGACTGCAAACAAAACTACAAAGAGTGTGGACACGGTACAGCATATTGTGGAGAGTATCCTCCCTACGTGGAATCTGTCTTCTTACTGCCTCGGTAAAACAAACAACACAACTAAAGACCCCACCCACCCCAGATATTCTCTTCTCACCCTGCCACTTCCAGCAGGCGGAAGGTATAATAATGTAAAATAAAGGAGGGGTCAGCCCAAGGCTATTTAATGGGCCTCTACAGTTCACAGGCCCTGTGGGACCTGGTCCCACTTACCGGTTTATACCTTATTAAAATACCTTACTAAAATGATGCCTGACGGGACTACGACCAGGCTCAATGACAATTTCTACTCCGCTGTTAGAATCAAAATCGGGTCCATTATCAATGTTTGCTCGTTGGGGCAGCAGTACAGTGGAATAGTGAGGTATTGCTCTTGGGTTGATGGACGGTTGAGAAATCTGGTGCACGGGGTGGGTTGTCAGCCTCCTGTACCTCTTCCCTCCTGGTAGTCATGAGAAGAGGGTCCTGAATGATAGACATTGCCTTTTGAAAATCTCTCGATGGTGGAAGCTCGTGCCTGTGATGGAGATGGCTACCCTACCCTCGGCAGACTCTTTCGATCCCGTGCTGTCAGCGGGCAGTGATGCAACCAGTCAGAAAGCATCGTACATCTACAGAAATTTGCTAGAGTTTGTGGTGATATACTAAATTTCCTCCAATTCCTAATAAGTAGAGCGGCCGTTGCAATTACATCAATATGTGGAGTCCAGGATAGAAACTCTTAGATGATGATGCCCAGGAACTTGAAACAGCTGATCCTTTCTGCTGCTGACTCCCTGATGAGAACTGGTGTGTGTTCCCACAACTTCCCCTTCCTGACTACTGGATGATGCACGAGGGTGAGATGGACTCTTAGCCTCACAACCTCCCTCATGATGGCCTTTGACATTATTGTCTACTGCCACTGCACTTCCTCCTGTAAAAGTTTCACTTTATTCTGCACTCTGTTATTGTACTACCCCAGTGGTATGCCAGACAATTTTCATTGCACCTTGGTACATGTGACAATAATCCTGTAAACCAATTTACCTTGTCAATCTGCATAGGACATGACTGCCGCAACTACAGACTCAGGCTCTTAGAGCCCGACACTGTCCCTCAATGCCACATCCTCTGCATGAACAATGTCTCTCCCGCTTTGATAGCTTGCAACACTGAGCAGATATTGGGACCTTCCATTTTCAATCCTGCAGGCCCCTCTCACTGCTGAGTGGTTAATCTCCTCGATCTCCCACTGTCCATTCCACGGTGATTATGTGTGGGCATTAACGATAGGGGATTTTGGTTCCTAAAATCAATGAAGGAGGGCTCGGCCCTGGGCTATTTAATGGGCTGCTGCAGTTCACAGGCCCCGTGGGGCTTGGTCCCACTTACTGGTTTATAGACGTCCTGACAAACGGTTGTAAAAGCAATGGGCAGCAGGGGGAGAGGGATCAATACTGAGGGCTGACAGGAGTGCAGGCTCCAGTCCCCAGAAAGCTCCCCCCACCCCCACTCAAGCTCAGTTTCCCAGGACACTCTTAGTTCCGTTAAGGCAAGTCAACCTTGGATTTTATTCAGACTCAGACTCAGTAACTTGTGGGCTCCACCTCTCCGGCAGAATGTTTCCAGTCTTCACTGGGGAACTACCCAGAGAATATCCCATCCAACCCAGCTTTCCCCTTAATATTTTTCAAATTCGTTAGGAGTTTGAGGAGACTTGGTATGTCAGCGAAGACTTACGAAATTTCGACAGATGTACTGTGAAGAGTGTTCTTTCTGATTGTGTCACCACCTGGTATATGTGGGCACCATTGCTCAGGAGCGGAGAGTTGTAGCCTCAGCCAGCTTCATCATGGGCTTCACCCTCCCCACCATCAAGGACATTTTCAAAAGGTGTGCCTCAAGAAGGTGACGTCGAACTCTCAATTTAACTCTCTCATTCTCACTCTCTGTCCCTTCTCACTCTCTGTCCCATTCTCACTCTCTCTGTCCCTTCTCACTCTCTGTCCCATTCTCACTCTCTGTCCCATTCTCACTCTCTCTGTCCCTTCTCACTCTCTGTCCCTTCTCACTCTCTGTCCCATTCTCACTCTCTGTCCCATTCTCACTCTCTCTGTCCCTTCTCACTCTCTGTCCCATTCTCACTCTCTCTGTCCCTTCTCACTCTCTCTGTCCCATTCTCACTCTCTGTCCCTTCTCACTCTCTGTCCCATTCTCACTCTCTCTGTCCCATTCTCACTCTCTGTCCCATTCTCACTCTCTGTCCCTTCTCACTCTCTCTGTACCATTCTCACTCTCTCTGTCCCATTCTCACTCTCTGCCCCATTCTCACTCTCTGTCCCTTCTCACTCTCTGTCCCATTCTCATTCTCTGTCCCTTCTCACACTCTGTCCCATTCTCACTCTTTGTCCCATTCTCACTCTCTCATTCTCACTCTCTGTCCCATTCTCACTCTCTGTCCCATTCTCACTCTCTGTCCCATTCTCACTCTCTCTGTCCCTTCTCACTCTCTGTCCCATTCTCACTCTCTGTCCCATTCTCACTCTCTCTGTCCCATTTTCACTCTGTGTCCCATCCCCACACTCTGTGTCACATTCTTACTCTCTGAGCCCCATTCTCACTCTACCTGCCCCATTCTCACTCTACCTGCCCCATTCTCACTCTCTGTCCCATTCTCACTCTCTCTGTCCCTTCTCACTCTCTGTCCCATTCTCACTCTCTCTGTCCCTTCTCACTCTCTGTCCCATTCTCACTCTCTGTCCCATTCTCACTCTCTCTGTCCCTTCTCACTCTCTGTCCCATTCTCACTCTCTCTGTCCCATTCTCACTCTCTGTCCCATTCTCACTCTCTGTCCCTTCTCACTCTCTCTGTACCATTCTCACTCTCTCTGTCCCATTCTCACTCTCTGCCCCATTCTCACTCTCTGTCCCTTCTCACTCTCTGTCCCATTCTCACTCTCTGTCCCATTCTCACTCTCTCATTCTCACTCTCTGTCCCATTCTCACTCTCTGTCCCATTCTCACTCTCTCTGTCCCTTCTCACTCTCTGTCCCATTCTCACTCTCTGTCCCATTCTCACTCTCTCTGTCCCATTTTCACTCTGTGTCCCATCCCCACACTCTGTGTCACATTCTTACTCTCTGAGCCCCATTCTCACTCTACCTGCCCCATTCTCACTCTACCTGCCCCATTCTCACTCTCTGTCCCATCCTCACTATCTGTGCCCCATTCTCACTTCTCTGTGCCCCATTCTCACTCTATGTCCTTTCCTCACTCCCTTTATGTCCTATTCTCACTTTCTGTGCTCCATTCTCACTTTCTGTGGGTCCCATTCTCACTCTGTGTCGCATTCTCACTCTCTGTGCCCAATTCTCACTCTGTGTCGCATTCTCACTCTCTGTGGGTCCCATTCTCACTCTGTGTCACATTTTCACTCTCTGTGGGCCCCATTCTCACTCTGTGTCGCATTCTCACTCTCTGTGGGTCCCATTCTCACTCTGTGTCGCATTCTCACTCTCTGTGGGTCCCATTCTCACTCTGTGTCTCATTCTCACTCTCTGTGGGTCCCATTCTCACTCTGTGTCGCATTCTCACTCTCTGTGGGTCCCATTCTCACTCTGTGTCGCATTCTCTCTCTCTGTGTTCCATTGCTTTTTCACACCCTGAGGGACCCGTTGCTCTTCCACTCCCAGAGGGACTCCTTCCGCTGCCTCCCACCACAGACTCCCCAGTCTCCAGAGTGAGAGGCTGTCTGATTGCTCTCGACAACAGGTCTCTCTACCTCCTGCCTCACAGTGGTTACCCTCTTTCCACACTCTCCTCCCCAAGCCTGTGCTATTCACGGACCTGCAACAGTTGTTGAGGTTGTTGGTGCTTCCTGGCCACAGACTGTCCAGGATGACCAGGACTCGGATGAAGGCTTTGTACCCCGAAATACCCCCATGACTCCTCAGAGGGAAAACTGTTCTCTTTCCCTCTCTTGCATCAACCGAGTAACAAGCTTCAGTGGTCCGTCAGGCCCCGTCATTAGCATCTTTTCCAGAGTAAACCACTCAGAACGTTCAGGAATTCTTTTGCCTGTGTAAATATTTTTGCGGCTGCTCCAGGGGCTGTCGGAGAGGTTCTAGGAAGGAATTCCCATCTTCTTCTCCAGGACCTGAAGGCTCAATCCAGGAATGAGCAGGAAGACGGAAGAGAGCTAATCCTCAGAAGGTGTGGAATTGGAAGGGAGTTGGGAAAGTAGGTAGGGGAGATTTGAAAAGAAGTCCTAACTAGTCAGGCCCAGTAGGGCCTTCGAATTAGGCCTTTTTGTGTTAGATCTGATTTGGAGATACATGAAGAACTGGTCTGGTTTTTCCAACATGTTTCTCCTGTGGCAGAATTACATGCCCTGATGGCATATGAACATTGGTTTCTCTACCTATGTCGTTATTTGGCTGTTTGTTTATTTACTAAACAGAAGAGGCTCTGCTGGCCCTTTGAGCCACACTGCCAACCAACCCCTGACAACCCCAACTTAACTCTGATCTAATCACAGGACAAGTTACAATGACAACTAACCGACCCCGGTACATTTGTGGAAGAAAACCAGAGGAGCCAGAGGAAGGCACGCATTCCATCGGGAGGATGTACGGACACCTTACAGGGGATGCCAGGGTTGAACTCTAACTCCCACACCCTGAGCTGTAATAGTGTTGCGCGAACCGTTACGTTACCGTGCCCCTCTGTTAGGATTCCTCTAACTTCCTGTAATTTCTCCCCACCCCTTTTTTCTTTTTCATTCCTCATCGTGGTTCCCATCTCACCCCTTCTCTTCTCCTCACCTGCCTCCTCCTTCCCTTGCTCCCATGGTCCACTCTCCTCTCCTACCAGATTCCTACTTCAGCTCTCTACCTCTGCTACCTATCACCTCCAGCTTCTTACTTCGTTTCCCCTCACCCACCCATCTATCTTCCTCTCACCTGGTCTTGCATCACCTGATAGCTTGTACGCCTTTCCCACCCCCATCTTCTTATTCTGGCCTCTCCTCCTTTCCTTTCCAGTCCTGATGAAGGATATTGGCCTGTTGACTGGTTAATCCCCTCAAAAGATGGTACCTGACTTGCTAAATTCCTCCAGAATTCTGAGTGTGTCAATATTTCCAGTACCTGCAGAATTCCTTGTGTGTGCCTATCCCTTGTCATACTTTCAGACATGGCCTGAAAGTTGATGTGGCTTTGTGCGGGAGAGCTCATGCCTGTTGCGTGAATGAAGTTACCGGAGAAAAGTACTGGCAGGTACAAAGCAGCTTCTTTATTTGACAAAAGCAAGTACAGCAGGCATCAAATGGAGACGCTTTTGGTTGAAAGGTCTGCTGGCCCAATGTGGGGCTCAATATTCTATGTGCTAAGCATCAATGGACAATTTCATATTCACAATGTATGGACAATTCTTTCTTTGACACACCAGCATCACACCTCCTGAGTCATACCCACACCACAGACATAGAAACCATATGTCACAGCACAGAAACAGGCCTTTTGGCCCTTCTTGGCTGTGCCTAACCATTTTCTGCCTAGTCCCACTGACCTGCACACGGATCATATCCCTCCATACACCTCCCATCCATGTATCTGTCCAATTCATTCTTAAATGTTAAAAAAGAACCCGCATTTACCACCTCGACTGGCAGCTCATTCCATATTCCCACCACTCTCTGAAGAAGCCCCCCCTAATGTTCCCTTTAAACTTTTCCCCCTTCACCCTTAGCCCATGTCCTCTGGTTTTTTTCTCCCCTTGCCTCAGTGGAAAAAGCCTGCTTGCATTCACTCTATCTATACCCATCATAATTTTATATACCTCTATCAAATCTCCCCTCATTCTTCTACGCTCCAGGGAATAAAGTCCTAACCTATTCAACCTTTCTCTGTAACTGAGTTTCTCAAGTCCCGGCAACATCCTTGTAAACCTTCTCTGCACTCTTTCAACCTTATTTATATCCATCCTGTAATTTGGTGACCAAAACTGAACACAATACTCCAGATTCAGCCTCACCAATGCCTTATACAACCTCATCATAACATTCCAGCTCTTATACTCAATACTTTGATTAATAAAGGCCAATGTGCCAAAAGCTCTCTTTACAACCCTATCTACCTGTGACGCCACTTTTAGGGAATTTTGTATCTGTATTCCCAGATCCCTCTGTTCCACTGCACTCCTCAGTGCCTTACCATTAACCCTGTATGTTCTACCTTGGTTTGTCCTTCCAACGTGCAATACCTCACACTTGTCTGTATTAAACTCCATCTGCCATTTTTCAGTCCATTTTTCCAGCTGGTCCAAGTCCCTCTGCAGGCTCTGAAAACCTTCCTCACTGTCTACTACACACCTCCAATCTTTGTATCATCAACAAATTTGCTGATCCAATTTACCACATTATCATCCAGATCATTGATATAGATGACAAATAACAATGGACCCAGCACTGATCCCTGTGGCACACCACTAGTCACAGGCCTCCACTCGGAGAAGCAATTCTCTACTACTACTCTTTGGCTTCTTCCATTGAGCCAATGTCTAATCCAATTTACCACCTCTCCATGTATACCTAGTGACTGAATTTTCCTAACTAACCTCCCATGCGGGACCTTGTCAAAGGCCTTACTGAAGTCCATGTAGACAATATCCACTGCCTTCCCTTCATCCACTTTCCTGGTAACCTCCTCGAAAAACTCCAATAGATTGGTCAAACATGACCTACCACGCACAAAGCCATGTTGACTCTCCCTAATAAGTCCCTGTCTATCCAAATGCTTGTAGATTCTGTCTCTTAGTACTCCCTCCAATAACTTACCTACTACCGACGTTAAACTTACTGGCCTATAATTTCCCGGATTACTTTTCGATCCTTTTTTAAACAACGGAACAACATGAGCCACTCTCCAATCCTCCGGCACCTCACCTGTAGACAGCGACATTTTAAATATTTCTGCCAGGGTCCCTGCAATTTCAACACTAGTCTCCTTCAAGGTCCGAGGGAACACTCTGTCAGGTCCCGGGGATTTATCCACTTTAAATTTCCCCAAGACAGCAAGGACCTCCTCCTTTTCAATTTGTGCAATGAACCAGAATTGATTAAAAAGCTTAAAGTAAAAGAACCCCTAGGAGCAACGATCATAATATAGAAACATAGAAAACCTACAGCACAATACAGGCCCTTTGCCCACAAAGCTGTGCCGAACATGTCCTTACTTTAGAAATTACCTAGGGTTACCCATAGCCCTCTATTTTTCTGAGCTCCGGGAGTCACTTAAAAGACCCTATCATATCCACCTCCACCACCATTACCGGCAGCCCATCCCACACACTCACCACTCTCTAAGTAAAAAAACTTACCCCTGACATCTCCTCTGTACCTGCTTCCAAGCACCTTAAAACTGTGCCCTCTCATGCTAGCCATTTCAGCCCTGGGAAAAAGCCTCTAACTATCCACACGATCAATGCCTCTCATCATCTTATACACCTCTATCAGGTCACCTCTCATCTTCTGTTGCTCCAAGAAGAAAAGATCCTGTTCACTCAACCTATTCTCACAAAGCATGCTCCCCAATCCAGGCAACATCTTTGTAAATCTCCTCTGCACCCTTTCTATGGTTTCCACATCCTTCCTATAGTGAGGCGACCAGAACTGAGCACAGTACTCCAAGTGAGGTCTGACCAAGGTCCTATAAAGCTGTAACATTACCTCTCGGCTACTAAACTTAATCCCACGATTGATGAAGGCCAATGCACTGTATGTCTTCTTAACCACACAGTCAACCTGCGCAGCAGCTTTGAGTGTCCTATGGACTCGGATCCCAAGATCCCTCTGATCTTCCACACTGCCAAGAGTCTTACCATTAATACTATATTCTGCAATCATACTTGACCTACCAAAATGAACCACCTCACAATTACCTGGGTTGAATCTGGGTTTTAATCTACAATTTGAGAGGGAGAAGGGAAGCTCAGAAGTGTCAGTATTACAGTTGAACAAAGGGAACTATGGTGCTATGAGGGAGGAGCTGGCCAAAGTTCAATGGAACAATACCCTAGCAGGGATGACAGTGGAACAGCAATGGCAAGTGTTTCTCGGAATAATGCGGAAGGTGCAGGATCAGTTCGTTGCAAAGAGGAAGAAAGATCCTAAGGGGAGTAAGGCGAGGCCGTGGCTGACAAGGGAAGTAATGGACAGCATAAAAATAAAAGAGAAGTATAACATAGCAAAGACAAGTGAGAAGCCGGAGAATTGGGAAACTTTTAAAGAGCAACTAAAGGTAACTAAAAAGGCAATACGTGGAGAAAAAATGAGGTACGAAGGTAAACCAGCCAAGAATATAAAGGAGGATAGTAAAAGCTTCTTTAGGTATGTGAAAAGGGAAAAAATAGTTAAGACCAAAATTGGGCCCTTGAAGACAGAAGCGGGTGAGTTTATTATGGGGAACAAAGAAATGGCAGATGAGTTGAACAGGTACTTTGGATCTGTCTTCACTAGGGAAGACACCAACAATCTCCCAGATGTAATAGTGGCCAAAAGACCTAGGGCAATGGATGAATTGAAGGAAATTTATATTGGGCGGGAAATGGTGTTGGATAGACTGTTGGGTCTGAAGGCTGATAAGTCCCCGGGACCTGATGGTCTGCATCCCAGGGTACTTAAGGAGGTGGCTTTAGAAATCGTGGATGCATTGGTAATCATTTTCCAATGTTCTATAGATTCAGGATCAGTTCCTGTGGATTGGAGGGTGGCTAATATTGACCCTCTCTTCAAGAAGGGAGGAAGAGAGAAAACAGGGAATTATAGACCGGTTAGCCTGACGTCAGTGGTGGGAAAGATACAGGAGTCAATTATAAAAGATGAAATTATGACACATCTGGATAGTAATAACAGGATTGGTCTGAGTCAGCATGGATTTACGAAAGGGAAATCGTGCTTGACTAATCTTCTGGAATTTTTTGAGGATGTAACTATGAAAATGGACAAGGGAGAGCCAGTGGATGTAGTGTACCTGGACTTTCAGAAAGCCTTTGATAAAGTCCCACATAAGAGATTAGTGGGCAAAATGAGGGCACATGGTATTGGGGGCAGAGTACTGACATGGATTGAAAATTGGCTGGCTGACAGAAAACAAAGAGTAGCGATTAACGGGTCCCTTTCAGAATGGCAGGCGGTGACCAGTGGGGTACCGCAGGGTTCAGTGCTGGGACCACAGCTGTTTACAATATGTATTAATGATTTAGATGAGGGAATTAAAAGTAACATTAGCAAATTTGTCGATGACACAAAGCTGGGAGGCAGTGTGAAATATGAGGAGGATGTTATGAGAATGCAGGGTGACTAGGACAGGCTGGGTGATTGGGCAGATGTATGGCAGATGCAGTTTAATGTGGATAAATGTGAGGTTATCCACTTTGGTGGTAAGAACAGGAAGGCAGATTATTATCTAAATGGAGTCAAATTAGGAAAAGGGGAAGCACAACGAGATCTAGGTGTTCTTGTACATCAGTCACTGAAAGCAAGCATGCAAGTACAGCAGGCAGTGAAAAAAGCTAATGGTATGCTGGCCTTCATAACAAGGGGAATTGAGTATATGAGCAAAGAGGTCCTTCTACAGCTGTACAGGGCCCTGGTGAGACCACATCTGGAGAACTGTGTGCAGTTTTGGTCTCCAATCTTGAGGAAGGACATTCTTGCTATTGAGGGAGTGCAGCGTAGGTTCACAAGGTTAATTCCCGGGATGGCGGGACTGTCATATGTCGAAAGATTGGAGCGACTGGGCTTGTATACTCTGGAATTTAGAAGGCTGAGAGGGGATCTTATTGAAACATATAAGATTATTAAGGGATTGGACACGCTGCAGGCAGGAAGCATGTTCCCGCTGATAGGTGAGTCCAGAACCAGAGGCCACAGACCTGGAATGGGTTAGTAAATTTGCTGATGACATAAAGGTTGGGGGTGTTGTGGATAGTGTGGAGGGCTGTCAGAGGTTACAGCAGGACATTGATAGGATGCAAAACTGGGCTGAGAAGTGGCAGATGGAGTTCAATAGACAATAGACAATAGGTGCAGGAGTAGGCTATTCGGCCCTTCGAGCCAGCACCGCCATTCACTGTGATCATGGCTGATCATCCACTATCAGTATCCAGTTCCTGCCTTATCCCCATAACTTTTGATTCCACTATCTTTAAGAGCTCTATCCATCTCTTCTTTGAAAGCATCCAGAAACTTGGCCTCCACAGCCTTCTGGGGCAGAGCATTCCATATATCCACCACTCTCTGGGTGAAAACGTTTTTCCTCAACTCCGTTCTAAATGGTCTACCGCTAAAATCACGAAGAGTAGTGGTCCCAGAACAGATCCCTGAGGCACACTATTGGTGACCGACCTCCGTGCAGAATATGACATGTCTACAACCACTCTTTGCCTTCTGTGGGCAAGCCAATTCTGGATCCACAAAGCAATGTCTCCTTGGATCCCATGCCTCCTTACTTTCTCAATAAGCCTTACATGGGGTACCTTATCAAATGCCTTGCTGAAATCCATATACACTACATCTACTGCTCTAACTTCATCAATGTGTTCAGTCACATCCTCGAAAAATTCATTCAGGCTTGTAAGGCACGACCTGCCTTACAAAGCCATGCTGACTATTCCTAATCATGTTATGTCTCTCAAAATGTTCATAAATCCTGCTTCTCAGGATCTTTTCCATCAACTTACCAACCATTGGATCATTGGGACCTCTTTTGGGGCAGGTGTGACCTGTACGAAAAGGACGGGTTGCACTTGAATCCCAGGGGACCAATATCCATTGGGGAAGTTTGCTCAGGCTGCTGGGGAGAGTTTAAACTAGAATTGCTAGGGGTGGCAACTGAACTGAAGAGACTGGGGAAGAGGAGGTTGACTCACAAATAGAGAAAGTTTGTAGACAGTGCAAGAGGGAGGATAGGCAGGTGATAGAGAAGGGATGTTCTCAGACCGAAGGTTTAAGAAGTGTCTATTTTAACGCAAGGAGTGTTGTGAACAAAGCAGATGAGCTTAGAGTGTAGATCAGTACTTAGAGCTATGATGTGGTGGCCATTACAGAGACTTGAATGGCTCAGGGACAGGAATGGTTACTTCAAGTGCCGGGTTTTAGATGTTTCAGAAAGGATAAGGAGGGAGGCAAAAGAGGTGGGGGCATGGTACTGTTGATCAGAGATAGCATCACGACTGCAGAAAAGGTGGACGCCATGGAGGGATTGTCTACGGAGTCTCTGTGGGTGGACGTTAGGAACAGGAAGGGGTCAATAACTCTACTGGGTGTTTTTTATAGGCCGCCCGATAGTAACAGGGACATCGAGGGGCAGATAGGGAAACAGATCCTGGAAAGGTGTAATAAGAACAGAGTTGTCGGGATGGGAGATCTTAAATTCCCAAATATTGATTGGCATCTCGCTAGAGCGAGGGGTTCAGATGGGGTGGAGTTTGTTAGGTGTGTTCAGGAAGGTTTCCTGACACAATATGTAGATAAGCCTACAAGAGGAGAGGCTGTACTTGATCTGGTATTGGGAAATGAACCTGGTCAGGTGTCAGATTTCTCAGTGGGAGAGCATTTTGGAGATAGTGATCATAATTCTATCTCCTTCACAATAGCATTGGAGAGAGATAGAAACAGACATTAGAAAAGCGTTTAATTGGAGTAAGGGGAATTATGAAGCTATCAGGCAGGAAATTGGAAGCTTAAATTGGAAACAGATGTTCTCAGGGAAAAGTACGGAAGAAATGTGACAAATGTTCAGGGGATATTTGTGTGGAGTTCTGCACAGGTATGTTCCAATGAGACAGGGAAGTTATGGTAGGGTACAGGAACCGTGGTGTACAAGGGCAGTAATAGATCTAGTCAAGAAGAAAAGAAAAGCTTACAAAAGGTTCAGAGAGCGAGGTAATGTTAGAGATCTAGAAGATTAAAAGGCTCATAGGAAGGAGTTTAAGAAGGAAATTAGGAGAGCCAGAAGGAGCCATGAGAAAACCTTGGTGGGTAGGATTAAGGAAAACCCCAAGGCATTCTACAAGTATGTGAAGAGCAAAAGGATAAGACGTGAAAGAATAGGACCTATCAAGTGTGACAGTGGGAAAGTGTGTATGGAACCAGAGGAAATATCAGGGGTACTTAATGAATACTTTACTTCAGTATCCACTATGGAGAAGGATCTTGGTGATTGTAGTGATGACTTGCAGCAGACTGAAAAACTTGAGCATGTAGATACTGAGAAAGGGGACATTGCTTTGTGGATCCAGAATTGGCTTGCCCACAGAAGGCAAAGAGTGGTTGTAGATGGGTCATATTCTGCATGGAGGTCAGTCACCAGTGGAGTGCCTCAGGGATCTGTTCTGGGACCCTTACTCTTCATGATTTTTATAAATGACCTGGATGAGGAAGTGGAGGGATGGGTTAGTAAGTTTGCTGATGACACAAAGGTTGGAGGTGTTGTGGATCGTGTGGAGGGCTGTCAGAGGTTACAGCAGGACGTTGATAGGATGCAAAACTGGGCTGAGAAGTGGCAGATGGAGTTTAACCCAGATAAGTGTGAAGTGGTTCATTTTGGTAGGTCAGATATGATGGCAGAATATAGTATTAATGGTAAAGACTCTTGGCAGTGTGGAGGATCAGAGGGATCTTGGGGTCCGAGTCCATACGATGCTCAAAGCAGCTGTGCAGGTTGACTCTGTGGGTAAGAAGGCGTACAGTATATTGGCCTTCATCAATCGTGGAATTGAATTTAGGAGCTGAGGGGTAATGTTGCAGCTATATAGGACCCTGTTCAGACCCCACTTGGAGTACTGTGCTCAGTTCTGGTTGCCTCACTACAGGAAGGATGTGGAAGCCATAGAAAAGATGCAGAGGAGATTTACAAGGATGTTGCCTAGATTGGGGGAACATGCCTTATGAGAATAGGTTAAGTGAACTCGGCCTTTCCTCCTTGGAGCGACGGAGGATGAGAGGTGACCCGATAGAGGTGTATAAGATGATGAGAGGCACTGATCGTGTGGATAGTCAGTGGCTTTTTTCCAGAGCTGAAATGGTTGCCACACGAGGACACAGGTTTAAGGTGCTGGGGAGTAGATACAGAGGAGATGACGGGGTAAGATTTTACTCAGAGAGTGGTGAGTGCGTGGGCTGCCGGTAACAGTGGTGGAGATGGATACAATAGGGTCTTCTAAGAGACTTTTGGATAGGTACATGGATCTTAGAAAAATAGAGGGCTATGGGTAAGCCTAGTAATTTCTAAGGTAAGGACATGTTCGGCACAACTTTGTGGGCCGAAAGGCCTGTATTGCGCTGTAGGTTTTCTATGTTCTATGTACTAACCAAAAGCTCCAGCACATCCTCTTTCTTAATATCTATATGCTCAAGCTTTTCAGTCCGAGTCACCCTGAAATTTGAGAAGGAGAAGCTAAAGTTAAAGGTATCAGTATCACAGTGGAGTAAAGAGAATTACTAAGGCATGAGCGAGGAGTTGGCCAGAATTGATTGAAAGAGAGCACTGGCAGGGATGACAGCAGAGCAGCAATGGCTGGAGTTTCTGGAAGCAATTTGGAAGGCACAAGATGTCTACATCCCAAAGAGCAAGGAGTATTCTTAAGGAAAGATGACACAACCATGGCTAATAAGAGAAGTCAAAGCCAACATAAAAGCCAAAGAGAATAGTGGGAAGTTAGAGGATTATGAAGCTTTTAAACACCAACAAATAAGACAATTAAAAAGCCCGGAGTTCTGAAAGAGGTGGCTGAAGAGATCGTGAAGGCATTAGACCTTTCAAGAATCACTAGATTCTGGAATGGTTTCAAAGTCTGGAAAATTGCAAATGTCACTCCACTCTTCAAGAAGTGGGTTGAGGTTCTAAACTGGAAAAAGGCCAAATTTGAAGAAATGAGAAAGGATCTAAAAAGCGTGGATTGGGACAGGTTGTTCTCTGGCAAGGATGTGATTGGTAAGTGGGAGGCCTTCAAAGGAAAAATTTTGAGAGTGCAGAATTTGTATGTTCCTGTCAGGATTAAAGGCAAAGTGAATAAGAATAAGGAACCTTGGTTCTCAAGGGATGTTGGAACTCTGATAAAGAAGAAGAGAGAGATGTATGACATGTATAGGAAACAAGGAGCAAATAAGGTGCTTGAGGAGTATAAAAAGTGCAAAAAAATACTTAAGAAAGAAATCAGGAGAGCTAAAAGAAGACAAGAGGTTGATTTGGCAGTCAAGGTGAAGGATAATCCAAAGAGTTTCTACAGGTATATTAAGAGCAAAAAGATAGTAAGGGATAAAATTGGTCCTCTTGAAGATCAGAGTGGTCGGCTATGTGTAGAACCAAAAGAAATGGGGGAGATCTTAAATGATTTTTTTGCATCTGTATTTACTAAGGAAACTGGCATGGAGTCAATGGAAATAAGTCAAACAAGTAGTGAGGTCATGGAACCTATACAGATTAAAGAGGAGGAGGTGCTTGCTATCTTGAGGCAAATCAGAGTAGATAAATCCCCAGGACCTGACAGGGTATTCCCTTGGACCTTGAAGGAGACTAGTGTTGAAATTGCCGGGGACCTGGCAGGTATATTTAAAATGTCAGTATCTCCGGGTGAGGTGCCGGAGGATTGGAGGATTGCTCATGTTGTTCTGTTGTTTAAAAAAAGACTTTGAAAGTAATCCGGGAAATTATAGGCCGGTAAGTTTGATATCGGTAGTAGGTAAATTATTGGAAGGAGTACTAAGAGATAGGATCTACAAGCATTTGGATAGACAGGGATTTATTAGGGAGAGTCAACATGGCTTTGTGCGTGGTAGGTCATGTTTAACTAATCTATTAGAGTTTTTCGAGGAGGTTACCAGGAAAATGGATGAAAGGAAGGCAGTGGATATTGTCTGCATGGACTTCAGTGAAGCCTTTGACAAGGTCCCTCATGGGAGGTTAGTTAGGAAGATTCAGTTGCTAGGTATACATGGAGAGGTAGTAAATTGGATTAGACATTGGCTCAGTGGAAGAAGCCAGAGAGTGGTAGTGGAGGATTGCTTCTCTGAGTGGAGGCCTGTCACTAGTGGTGTACCACAGGGATCAGTGCTGGGTCCATTGTTATTTGTCATCTATATCAATGATCTGGATGATAATGTGGTAAATTGGATCAGCAAATTTGCTGATGATACAAAAATTGGAGGTGTAGTGGACACTGAGGAAGGTTTTCAAAGCTTGCAGAGGGATTTGGACCAGCTGAAAAAATGGGCTGAAAAATGGCAGATGGTGTTTAATACAGACAAGTGTGAGGTATTGCACTTTGGAAGGACAAACCAAGGAACAACGTACAAGGTAAATGGTAGGGCACTGAGGAGTGCAGTAGAACAGAGGGATCTGGGAATACAGATACAAAATTCCCTAAAAGTGGTGTCATAGGTAGATAGGGTCATAAAGAGAGCTTTTGGTACATTGGCCTTCATAAATCAAAGTACTGAGTATAAGAGTTGGAATGTTATGGTGAGGTTGTATAAGGCATTGGTGAGGCCGAATTTGGAGTATTGTGTGCTGTTCTGGTCACCAAATTACAGGAAGGGTATTAATAAGGTTGAAAGAGTGCAGAGAAGGTTTACAATGATGTTGCCGGGACTTGAGAAACTCAGTTACAGAGAAAGGTAGAATAGGTTAAGACTTTATTCCCTGCAGCATAGAAGAATGAGGGGAGATTTGACAGAGGTATATAAAATTATGATGGGTATAGATAGAGTGAATGCAAGCAGGCTTTTTCCACTGAGGCTAGGGGAGAAAAAAAAAACAGAGGACATGGGTTAAGGGTGAAGGGGGAAAAGTTTAAAGGGAACATTGCAGGGGGTGCTTCTTCAGACAGAGAGTGGTGGGTGTGTGGAATGAGCTGCCAGATGAAATGGTAAATGCGGGCTCACTTTTAACATTTAAGAAAAACTTGGACAGGTACATGGATGAGAGGTATGTGTAGGGATATGGTCCAGGTGCAGGTCAGTGAGACTAGGCAGAAAAAATGGTTCGGCACAGCCAAGAAGGGCCAAAAGTCCTGTTTCTGTTCTGTAATGTTCTATGGTTCTATGGTTCTAAGAGAGAGAGACAGAAGAAAGGAAACTATAGGTCAGTTAGTCTGACATCAGCGGTTGGGAAGATTTTGGAATTGATTATTAAGGATGAGGTCGCAAGGTATTTGGAGACACATGGTAAAGTAGGCCATAGTCAGCATGGTTTCCTCAAGAGAAAATCCTGCCTGATAAATCTGTTGGAATCCTTTGAAGAAATAACAAGCAGGATAGACAAGGAGAATTGTGTACTTGGATTTTTAGAAGGTCTTTGACAAGGTGCCATACACGAGGCTGCTTAACAAGCTTCGAGCCCATGGTATTTCAGAAAAGATTATTGCATGGATAAAGCAGTGGCTGATTGGCAGGAGGCAAAGTGTGGGATAAACGGGAGCCTTTTCTGACTGGCTGCCAGTGACTAGTGGTGTTCCGCAGGGGTCCATGTTGGAACCAATGCTTTTTTATGATATTTGTCAATGATTTGGATGAAGAAATTAACGGCTTTTTTGAAAAGTTTGCAGATGACCAGTGGTGTTCCACAGGGGTCTGTGGTGGGGCCGCTTCTTTTTACATTGTACATCAACGATTTGGATTGTGGAATAGATGGCTTTGTGGCTAAGTTTGCTGACGATACGAAGATAGGTGGAGGGGCCGGTAGTGCTGAGGAAACGGAGAGTCTGCAGGGAGACTTGGATAGATTGGAAGAATGGGCAAAGAAGTGGCAAATGAAGTACAATGTTGGAAAGTGTATGGTTATGCACTTTGGCAGAAGAAATAAATGGGCAGACTATTATTTAAATGGGGAGAGAATTCAAAGTTCTGAGATGCAACGGGAATTAGGAGTCCTCATACAGGATACCCTTAAGGTTAACCTCCAGGTTGAGTCAGTGGTGAAGAAGGCGAATGCAATGTTGGCATTCATTTCCAGAGGAATAGAGTACAGGAGAAGGGATGTGACGTTGAGGCTCTATGAGACGCTGGTGAGACCTCACTTGGAGTACTGTGGGCAGTTTTGGTCTCCTTATTTAAGAAAGGATGTGCTGACATTGGAGAGGGTACAGAGAAGATTCACTAGAATGATTCTGGGAATGAGAGGGTTAACATATGAGGAACGTTTGTCCGCTCTTGGACTGTATTCCTTGGAGTTTAGAAGAATGAGGGGAGACCTCATAGAAACATTTTGAATGTTGAAAGGCATGGACAGAGTGGATGTGGCAAAGTTGTTTCCCATAATGGGGGAGTCTAGTACAAGAAGGCATGACTTAAGGATTGAAGGGCGCCCATTCAGAACAGAAATGCGAAGAAATTTCTTTAGTCAGAGGGTGGTGAATCTATGGAATTTGTTGCCACAGGCGGTAGTGGAGGCCGAGTCATTGGGTGTATTTAAGGCAGAGATTGATAGGTATCTGAGTAGCCAGGGCATCAAAGGTTATGGTGAGAAGGCGGGGGAGTGGGACTAAATGGGAGAATGGATCAGCTCATGATAAAATGGTGGAGCAGACTCAATGGGCCAAATGGCCTAATTCTGCTCCTATATATTACATATATTCATGTTGGTGTGTGGCCAAGTGGTTAAGGCGTCGGTCTAGTGATCTAAAGGTCGCAGTTCGAGCCTCAGCTGAGGCAGCGTGTTGTGTCCTTGAGCAAGGCACTTAACCACACATTGCTCTGTGATGACACCGGTGCCAAGCTGTATGGGTCCTAATGCCCTTCCCTTGGACAACATCGGTGGTGTGGAGAGGGGGGACTTGCAGCATGGGCAACTGCCAGTCTTCCATACAACCTTGCCCAGGCCTGAGCCCTGGAAACCTTCCAAGGCGCAAATCCATGGTCTCACGAGACTAACGGATGCTTATAATAAATCTTATATTCAGATGTGAAGATTAGAAGCCAAGGTCATTTGCTAAATGTAATTGTGCTAAACCCAAAAATTGTTCTAACAATACCTTGCAAGATTGATTGTTTTTTATAGTAGGTGACAAAGGTGTTTGATAAGGGTAAGGCAGTGGACCTTTTCTATATGGACTGAGATAAGTCGTTTGATAAGGTTTCTCCTGGTAGTTTGATTCAGATGGGATCCAGAGTGAAATGCAGAGAGTTGGGTGGAAGGTTGTTATTCTGTCTGGAGATCCGTGACCAGTGGTGCTCCGCAGGTTTGGGTACTGGGACCGCTCTTGTTTGTGACATATATCAATGATTTGGATGAAAATGTAGATGGGTGGATTTTTAAGTTTATCAATAACACCAAGATTGGTCGAGTTGTGGATGGTGTAAAGGACAGTGTGATAGAGGTGTGGCCAAAAAAGTGGCAGATGGAATTTAATTATGGTAAGTGTGAGATGTTGCACCTTGGGTGGTCAAATGAAAGGAGAAAGTACACCGAGGTAGAGAGGGATCTTGGCATCCAGGTCATTGCCCACTGGAAGTGGCTACACAAGTGGATGAGTTTGTGAAGACGGCAAGTGGCATGCTTGTCTTCATTGGTAGGAGTGTTGAATATGAGAGTATGCGGTCATGCTACAGCTCTATAAAAGTTGGGGTATTATGTGAAGTTTTGACCACCCCATTATAGGAAGGACGTGGAGATTGTGGAAACAGTGCAAAAGGGATTCACCAGGATGCAGTATAACACGAGAGGGTGGACAATGTGAGTTGTTCTCATTAGAGCACCGGAAGCTTATGGGAAATCTGATGGATCTTTGGTTCTATCCTGGGCCCAATATATCGATGCAGTTACCAGAAGGCATGACAGAAGCTACATTTCATTTAGAGTTTGAGGAGATTTGGTATGTCACAAAAGACACTCGCAACTTTCTACAAACTAACTGGCTGTACCACTGTCTGGTATGGGGGGAGGGGAAGGATCAAAATAAGCTGCAAAAAGTTGCGAACTCAGTCAGCTCCATCATGGGCACCTTACTGCCAGTTAGAATGCTTCCCCAGTACACTTGAAATTTGCGAGTGTCTTTTGTGATATACCAAATTTTCTCATCTCCTAATGATACGTAGCCGCTGCATCAGTATGTTGGGCCCAGGATAGAAAGCGAAGTCTCAGGAAGGTGACATTCATCGTTAAAGACCCCAACGCAGGACATGCCCTCTTCTGCCATCAGGACAGAGGCACAGAAGCCTGAAGGCACACTCTCAAAGATTCAGGAACAGCTTCTTCCCCTCTGCCATCTGATTTCTGAATGGACACTGAACCCATGAACACTACCTCATTACTTTTGTTTCCCTCTTTATGCACTACTTACTTAATTTAACTTTTCAAAAATATATACCTCACTGTAATTTACAGTTTTTATTATTATGTATTGCAATGTACTGCTGCCTCGGAACCACAAATCTCACGACATGCTGGTGATGTGAAACTCAAATCTGATTCGGATTAGATTATGAGAGGCACAGATACGGTAGACGGTGAGAATCCGTTCACCAGGGTAGAAATGATAAACATCAGAGTTAGAAGGGGGAGGTGTAACGATGATGTGAGGAGGAAGTTTTCTTTACACAGAGGGTGGTGGGTGCCTGGAATGAGTTACTAGGGGCAGTAGTGAAGCAGGCAGTTTGGTAAAATTTATAAGGCTTTTAGATGGACAGCCACATAACTCTGAGGGGAATGGGGGATATGGATGATACACAGGAGGAGGTTATCTATTATAACTTGGATCAAGATTGGTACAGCATTGTCAGCCAAATGCTTGCTCAGTGCTAAACTGTTCTACATTCAAAATGCTCATTATAGTTACCAGGCAGTGTTTGGCCTCTCCTCCTCCCCCACACCAAACTTCACACCCCAGTATTGAATCCCTTTGTACTCATGAGCCCTGTCCCTCCCCCCACCAAAGCAGCACACATTTGTCTACTTCCCAAATCTGTCCATGGTCTCTTCTCTCCTAACTCTCCAGCTCCCAAGCCCTCCAAGGTCCGAGGTTTCTACATGCACACTCCATCTTCTTGGTCATTTGTTAGTCTTTGTTTATGTCACAAAACACATCATCCTCTCCAATGTCCACCATCTCCAAAGGGATCCTACAAACTGAACATATCTTTACGACCACCTCACCACTTTACACAGGGATCGCTCCCTCTGTGATTCCCTTGTCCATTCGCCTGAACCAGCTAATCTCCCTCCTGGCACTTACCCCTGCAACCAGCCCAAGTGCAACACCTGCCCATTCACCTCCTCCCTCACCCCTGTTCGGGACTCCAAAACAGTCCTTCCAGGTGAATCTGTGAACTTCACCTGTGAATCTGCTGGGGTCGTCTATTGTCTCCGGTGCTCCCGATGCAGCCCCTCTACAATGGTGAGACCCCTCGTAAGTTGGGGACTGCTTCATAGAGCACCTCCGCTCCATCTGCCAAAAGCAGAATTTCCTGGTGGCCAAACATTTTAATTCTGATTCCCATTCCCATTCTGACATGCCAGTCTATGGCCTTGCCTTGTGCCACAATGAGGCCGCCCTCAGGATGGATTAGCAACACTTCTATTGCTCTTGGGTAGCCTCCAACCTAATGGCATGAATGTTGATTTTTACTTCCAGTTAATTTTTTCCCTTCCCCTCCCCTCTGGCCTTTTATCTCTTCTCACCTGCCTATCAGTTCCCCCAGGTGCCCCTCTTCCTTCCCTTTATCCTATGGTCCACTCTCCTCTCCTATCAGGTTCCTTCTTCTCCAGCCCTTGACCTTTTCCACCCACCTGGCTTCACCTATCACCTTCCAGTTTGCTTCTTTCCACCCCCCCACCTTTTTATTCCAATGTTTACCCCCTTTCTTTTCAGTCCTGAAGCAGGGTCTCGGCCCAAAATGCCAACAGTTTATTCATCTCCAGAGATGCTGTCTGACCTGCTGAGTTCCCTCTGCGTTGCTCTCGATTTTCAGCATCTGCAGAATCCCTTCTTTATGATTTGTTTACATATAGTTTTTAAAAAAATAATTTCTATTCTATTTCTTTGTTTTCCCATAAATATCTGTTAAAACATTAATCTGGAGTTATCATATGGTGACAAACACATACTATAATGTTAAATCACAGGAGGAGTTCATACACTCACTCCAGCATTCAGAGAGACCTGGGCTGATCCTGACTGTAACCCAGTGATGCAGTGGGTAGAGCCTCCTGAGATCCTGGTTCAGTGGGGTACTGTCTATGTGGAGTTTGCAAGGTGATCATGTGGGTTTCCTCTGGGTGCTCTCGTTTCCTCCCACATCCTGTGATTTGATAGGTTAATTGGCTTCCATATAGGTGGGGGTGGGGGCAGAGTCAGCAGGGAGGGGTGTTTGTGAGGAATGTGAGGGAAATAAGGATCAGTGTAAATGGTTGGTTGGTGGCCAGTTCAGGACAGTTGGGCTGAAGGACCTCTTTACCTGCTGGGTCTCTCACCTTCCCCAGCTCCACTTCATTACCATTTAGTATGCATCAGGAAGGTATCAACAGGATTGACAGAGTGCAAAAACATTGCAGGGATGTTGCTGGGACTTAAAGGCCTGAGTTATAGGAAAAGATTGAATAGGTCCGGACTTTACTCCCTGGAGCGTAGGAGACTGAGAGGAGATTTGATAGAGGTATACTAAATTATGAGGGATATGGATAGGGTAAATGCAAGCAGGCTTTCTCCACTGGGGTTGAGTGTGACTAAAACAAGAGGTCATGGGTTAAGGGTGAAAGGTGAAATATTTAAAGGGGGAACTTCTTCACTCAGAGGACAGTGTCAGTGTGGAATGAGTTGCCAGCGGAAGAGGTTCAACTTCAACAGTTAAGAGAAACTTGGACAGGTACATGAATGGAAGGGGTTTGGAGGGCTATGGGACCAGGCGGGATAATAGTTTGGAAAGGATTAGGTGGGCTGAAGGGCCTGTTTATATTCTATTACTATGAGATAATTCTGACTGACTGCATCACATGGATGGAAAGATGTTGCCGAAAGATACGGGCTTCATGATCTCCATTACAGGCACAACCCGCCCCACAATCTATACCTGTGCAAATCCCTACATTATCGGATGACCCTGTGATACCTGCCTCAGAGCACAGCATCAGAACATTCCTCAAGGGTTTGAACACCTTCATAAGGTACCAGGCCCAAAGGTGTACCTGGCAAGGCACAGAAAAGCAGTGCCAACCAACTGGCTGGCGTGTTCCAGGGCACCTTCAACCTCCTACTGCTGCAGGCTGAGATTCCCACCTGCTTCAGAATGGAAGAAAACCTACAGCACAATACAGGCCCTTTGGCCCACAAAACTGTGCTGAACATGTCCTCACCTTAGAAACTACCTCGGATTTTCAAAAAGATAAGGGTAAGCCACCTCAATGACTATCACCCTGTAGCACTCACCCCTACAGTGGTGAGGTGCTTTGAGCAGTTGGTCATAGCTAGAATTAAATCCTGCCTGAGCAAGGATTGGACACAATCCAACTTGCCTATCATCATAACAGGTCTGGAGTGAATGGAATCTCACTGACTCTCCACTCGGCCTTGACCACCTGGACAAAGGCAATACCTACATCAGGCTGCTGTTTATTGATTACAGCTCAGCATTCAACACCATCATCCTCTCAGTACTAGTTAACAAGCTTCAAAGTCTTGCCTCTGTATCACCTTCCGTAACTTCCTGAAACAAGAGAAAATCTGCAGAGCAGCACGAAATGCTGGAGGAATTCAGCAGGTCAGGCAACATCTACGGAAAAAACATTCAGTGTAAGACCCTTCATCAGGACTGCCTTTTTTCAGAGGAGATATCAGGGAGAGAAGGTGGTGGGAGGGGCGGTAGAAGTACAAGGTGGTAGGTGATAGGTGAAACCAAGAGAGGGGAGTGGGAAAGTAAAGAGCTGTGAAGTTGATTGGTGAAAGAGATAAAAGATTGGAGAAGGGGGAGGATAGAAGACCATGGATGAAAGGTAAGGAGGAGAAGCACCAGAGGGAAGTGGTGGGCAGGTATGGAGATAAGGTGAGAGAGGGAAACAAGAATAGGGAATGGTGAAGGGGGTGGGGAGACCATTACCAGAAGTTTGAGAAATCGATATTCATGCCATCAGGTTGGAGGCTACCCAGATGGAATACAAGGTGTTGTTCCTCCAACATGAGTGTGGCCTCAGTGCGACAGTAGAAGAGGACATGGGCTGGCACGTCGGAATGGGTATGCAAAATAGGATTGAAATAGGTGCCAAAGGGAGGTCCTGCTTTTTCTGGTGGACAAGCAGTTTCCCTATCTATGTTGGGTCTCACCGATACACAGGAGGCCACACTGGGAGCACCAGATCTAAGAGACTCACAGGTGGTGTTGCCTCACCTGGAAGGGACTGTTTTGGACCCTGAATGGTAGTGAGGGAGGAGGTGCAGGGGCAGCTGTAGCACTTGCTCCGCTTGCAAGGATAAGTACCAGGAGGGAGATCAGTGGGAATGGACGAATGGACAAGGGAGTCACATTGGGAGCAATCCTGTGGAAAATGGGGTGGAGGGAAAGGTGTGTGTGTTGGTGGGATCCTGTTGGAGATGGTGGAAGTTATGGAGGATTATGTGCTGGATGTGGAGGCTGGTGAGGTGGTGGGTGAGGACATGAGGAAACCTATCCATGGTGGGGTTGTAGGAGGATGGGATGAGGGCAGACATGCGTGAAATTAAGGAGATGCAGGTGAGGGCATCATTGATGGTGGAGGAAGGGAAGCCCCTCTCTTTGAAGAAGGAGGACATCTCAGTAGTTCTGGAATGAAAAGCTTCATCCTGAGAGCAGATGTGGCAGAGATGAAGGAACTGAGAGAAGACGATGGCATTTTTACAAGTAACCTGGTGGGAAGAGATGTAGTCCAGGTAGCCATGAGAGTCAGAGTTGATTTCCTCCTCGGGAGACCACAGTCAGTATGGATCGAAATAACATCTCCTCCTTGCTGACAATCAATACTGGCGCATCTCAAGGAATTGTGCTTGGCCCACTGCTCTACTCTCTCTACATTCATGACTGTGTGGTTAGGCCCAGCTCAAATGCCATCTATAAATTCACTAATTACACAACTGTGTTGGCAGAATCTCAGATGGTAATGAGTATGTGTATTGGAGTGAGATAGGTTGGCTAGGTGAGTGGTGTTGCAACAATAACCTTGCACTCAATATCAGAAAGACTAAAGAATTGATTGTGGGCTTCAGGAAGGGGATCATAGACCAGACCTCATCAGCTGATAGGGTGAGCTTCAAGTTTCTGATTGTCAATATTTTTGAAGATCTATCCTGGGGCCAACATATTGATGCAATTACATAAAAGGCACAACAGTGAGTACGTTTCATTGGAGTTTAGGTGTTTTACCAAAGATGCTAGCAAGTGTGGACCTACCTGGCACATTGCCACAATTCTTTAGTGAAAGAAGATGGTTGTTGAGGAAGTGCAGCGACAAGAAGAGTCAGACAGAAGTGCGAAGGTTGTCTACCTGGCGAAGCAGGGGCAATGGATGAGAGGAGGGAAATCATCTGGAAGGACAAATGGGACAAGGAAGCAAACAGACTTAGCTTTCTCATCAGAGCTGCATGTGATGTACTTCCCTCACAAAAACCTCCACCACTGGTTTGGTGAGGACATAGCTTCAGCCCTGTGCCTGATTCCAGCAACCCTCAAGCATATCCTGGCAAACTAGATAACCAGCCTCCCACAAGGAAGATACACGTGACGTTACAACCAGGTCTTGAAGAGTCTGGCAGCAGCAATTGAGACCAAAAGGATAGCAACCAACTCTTTGCCCTCCTAGAACAACCAATGCTCTGACACCAGCAGCATTTGTCCGGGAGGGAGGGAAAAGACCAACTAATCTCCCTCCTAAGCCAGAAACAGGACAGAAGAATGTGGCCCGAGACTGGAAAATGCTGGTGAATGTCAATAAACAACTCATCTTTCCACTGGAAATTGATAGCATCAACCTTAGGCCAGACTTAGTTCTCTGGTCCAGTTCATTATAGAAGGGCTACATCATGGAACTCACAGTCCTGTGGGAGGATTCAGTGGCTGCAGTATAGGAGCACAAGAGGCTACGCTCTACAGATCTAGCAGCTGAAGTTCAGCGACGGGGCTGGAAACCCAAAGTTTGTTCTGTGGAAGTGAGTTGTAGGAGATTTATAGCCACATCCACCATCAAATTGCTGAAGGAGCTGGGATCCATGGTCAGACTCTACGGCAAACCATCAGAGCCAAATCAGAGACAGCAAAAAGAAGCAGTCACTGACTTTGGATCAAGAAAGCATCGGGGGGGGGGGGGGCTCAACAGGAGGTGACTCTGGGATTCCAGAAGTCATCGTCAAGCCCTACAGAGATGTTATAGAAACATAGAAACATAGAAAATAGGTGCAGGAGTAGGCCATTCGGCCCTTCGAGCCTGCACCGCCATTTATTATGATCATGGCTGATCATCCAACTCAGAACCCAGCCTTCCCTCCATACCCCCTGACCCCTGTAGCCACAAGGGCCATATCTAACTTCCTTTTAAACATAGCTAATGAACTGGCCTCAACAGTTTGCTGTGGCAGAGAATTCCACAGATTCACCACTCTCTGTGTGAAGAAGTTTTTCCTAACCTCGGTCCTAAAAGGCTTCCCCTCTATCCTCAAACTGTGACCCCTCGTTCTAGACCTCCCCAACATCGGGAACAATCTTCCTGCATCTAGCCTGTCCAATCCCTTTAGGATCTTATACGTTTCAATCAGATCCCCCCTCAATCTTCTAAATTCCAACGAGTACAAGCCCAGTTCATCCAGTCTTTCTTCATATGAAAGTCCTGCCATCCCAGGAATCAATCTGGTGAACCTTCTTTGTACTCCCTCTATGGCAAAGATGTCTTTCCTCAGATTAGGGGACCAAAACTGCACACAATACTCCAGGTGTGGTCTCACCAAGGCCTTGTACAACTGCAGTAGTACCTCCCTGCTCCTGTACTCGAATCCTCTCGCTATAAATGCCAGCATACCGTTCGCCTTTTTCACCGCCTGCTGTACCTGCATGCCCACTTTCAATGACTGGTGTATAATATCGAGGAAGGAGGGTGCCCACTTGAAAACTCCGTGTCAACTTCCATCATCAAGGCAGTCTCGAGCAAGTGCTCATGACCCATTGGCACGAGGGATATTAACATCTCATTCTGTGTTTTTTCTGATTTTTTACAGATCAGAATCAGAATCAGGTTTAACATCACTGGCATATGTTGTGAAGTTTGTAAACTTAGTGGCAGCAATTCAATGCAATACATGATGAATGTGGAAAAAACTGAATTAGAAAACTGTATATTAAATAGTTGAATTAAAATAAATAGTGCAAAAACAGAAATTAAAAAAGTAGTGTGGAAGTGTTTATAGGTTCAGTGTCCATTTAGAAATTGGATGGCAGAAGGGAAGAAGCTGTACTTGAATCACTGAGTGTGCGCCTTCAGGCTTCTGTACCTCCTTCCTGATGGTAACAATGGAAAGAGGACATGGTCTGGGTGGTGGGGGCCCTTAATGATGGGCTCTGCCTTTCTGAGGCATTGCTCTGTGAAGATGTCTTGGATACTATGGAGGCTAGTACCCAAGATGGAGCTGACTAATTACACCACTCTCTGGAGTTTACTTCAATCTGTGCAGTACCACCCCCCGCCCCCCATAGCGGACGGTGATGCAGCCTGTCAGAATGCTCTCCACTGTAGATCTGTACAAGTACCATGCAGAGTATCACCATCTGGAGTAGAGGCACCAATGCACAGGATTGGAAAAACCTGCAGACGGTTGTAAACTCAGCCAACTCCAAAATGGGACGAGTCTCCTCATCATCAAGGACATCTTTAAAAGGCAATGTCTCAGGAAGACAGCATCCTTCGTGAAGACCTTCACCATCTTCTTATTTCTCACCATGGAGAAGGTACAGGAGCCTAAAGACAGACTCAGTGTTTTAGGATCAGCCTCTTCCCCTTTGCCATCAGATTTCTGAACAGTCCACAAACCATGAACATGACATACTATTCCTCTTTTACACTATTTATTTATTTTGGTCATTAATTCAGAGAAGGCAAAAGGTGGCGGTCTGTGTTCCATGATAAACTCTTTGTGATGCTCGGACGCAGTGGTCCTGTCACACCCCTAACCTGGAACATCTGACGATTAAGTGCCAACCATTCTGCTTACCAAGGGAGCTCTCTTCCCTGACCCTGACTGCGGTTTACATACTGCCAAAGGCACTCGATGTATTCAATGCAATGATTAGCAAACAAGAAACAGCTGACCCTGATGCCTTTCCAATCATTGTCGGGGACTTCAATCAGGCTTGTTTGAAGAAACTTCAGCCCAATTATCATCAGTATATCAGCTGCAGCTCCAAGGGCCCCAACACACTCGACCACTATTAGACTACAATGAGGAATGCCTACCATTCCCTGCTTGGACCGCTTTTCGGGAAATCTGATCATGGCTGTCTTGCTCCTATCTGCATCTACTCAGAGCAAGGTTCCAGAGTTAGGGACAACAAGGAGGTTGTCGCAGGGGCCTGAGAAGCAGTTACGGGATTGCTTTGAGTCGGTACTGTGGGCCGTGTTCAAGGACTCATTACACTACGGTTGGGCCGGAATTTATAACAACAGGTGTAGACGAGTGTGTCCCACACAAAATCATTCAGTGTCTTCATTAATCAGAGGCCCTGGATGAACTGTGAGATCCGCAATCTGCTGAGGCCCAGAACAGAGGCACGCAGGTCTGGTGACCATGTTAAATACAAGAGATCTTCAGAAAGCTACCTTACGTGCAAAGTGGCAATTCTGAAGCAAACTTGCATCTTGGATGCTCGACAGCTCTGGTGTTATCACCTCCTACAAAGTGAAACCTAGTGACAAGCTTCATTCCCAAATGAGCTTAATTCCTTTTATGCTCAATTTGACCATCAAAACATGGAGGCACCTTCACGAACTCCCACAGTCCCGATGATTTCAGTCTCTGAGGCCAACGTGAGAGCATCCTTCAGGAGGGTGAACCCATGGAAAGTATCGGATAGGTACCTGGCCGAGTACTACAGACCTGTGCTGACCAGCTGGCTGGAGTGTTTGCCAATATCTTGCTTCAGCAGTCTGGGGTACCCACTTGCTTCAGCAGGCTTCAACTATAAGAATGGTGTGGTGACCTGTCTCAATGACTATCATCCAGTAGCACTTAAATTCACTGTGATGAAGTGCTTTGAGAGGTTGATGATGAAACATATCAACTCCTGCCCAAGGAGTGACTTGGATCCGTTGCAATTTGCCTACCATCACAACAGGTCAACAACAAATACCATTTTATTGGCTCTTCACTCAATCACTGGAAGATCTGGACAGCAAAGATGCATACATACAGATACTTTTTATTGACTACAGCTCAACATTCAATACTATCATCTTCTCAAAAAATAACCATAAGCTTCAAGTCCTAGGCTTCAATATCAACAAGATCAAGGAGATGATTATTGACTTCAGGAGGAGGAAACCAGAGGTCCATGAGGCAGATCTCATCGGGGGATCAGAGGTGGAGAGGTCAGCAACTTATAAATCCCTCGGTGTTATCATTTCAGAGGATCTGTCCTCGGTCCAGCATGTAAGTGGAATCACAAAGAAAGCACAGCAATGCCTCTGCTTCCTTAGGTGCTTGGACAGACTTGGCATGACTTCTGAAACTTTGACAAACTTTAACAGATGTGTGGTGGAGAGTATATGGACTATTTGCTTCACAGCTTGGTATGGAAACACCAATGACCTTGGACGGAAAATCCTCCAGAAAAGTAGTGGATACGGTCCAGACCATCACGGGTAAAGGCCTCTCTGCCTTTGAGCACATCTACACAGAGCATTGTCGCAGGAAAGCAGCATCTATCATCAGGGACCAACAACATCCCAGGCCAAACTCTCTTCTCACTGCTGCCATCAGGAAGTAGGTACAGGAGCCTCAGGACCAACACCACCAGGTTCAGGAACAATTATTACCCCTCAATCATCAGGCTCTTGAACCAGAGGGGATAACCTCACTCAACTTCATGCCCATCACTGAACTGGATTCACTTCAAGGAGTCTTCATCTCATATTCCTGATATATTTGTTGCTTATTTATTTATTTGTTTGTTTGTTTATTAATAATTAAAATTTCTATTTTTCTTCTTTCTTTTTGACTTGCACAGTTTTGTTGTTTTCTTTTGCATATTAGTTGTTTGTCTGTCCTGTTGGATGTGGTCTTTCATTGATTCTATCGTGCTTTTTAATACCTACTGTGTATGCCTGCAAGAAGATGAATCTCAGGGTAGTATATGTACCTTGATAATAAATTTACTTTGAAGTTGAACATAGTAAGTAATTTTTATTTCTTCACTGTTCTGGTGCCGAATAACAACATATATCAGAGATAATAAATCCATTTCTAATTCTAACCTTTCATTCCTCAGTTCCCAAAAATTTCTCCTCTTCTGCCTTAAAAATATTCACAGATTAGTCATAGTCATAGTCATAGTCATACTTTATTGATCCCGGGGAATTCTGCCTCCATGTCCTCTGAAGAAGGGAATGCCAAAGATTCACAATCCTTCAAGGGAAAAAAATGTCACCTAATTTCTATCTTATTTTAAATATCCACCTGCCTTTTTTAAAGAGAGACCCCTACTTTTAGATTCCTCTCTAAAGCAGACATCCTTTCTGTACCCTGAATCTAAAGCAGACGTCCCCTCCGTACCCTGAATCCAATTCCCCTTCAACTGCCCACTCCAGGTCAAATACGCCACCTCCCATCTACTCGTAAAGCATTAACACCTTTGCTTAAATCAGAGATCAATACCCTCTGAGTTCAACTTCCCACTTTAGTATTCGGCAATAAATGAAAATAAATCAGAGATCAATACCCTCTGACCACTGAGTTCAACTTCCCACTTTAGTATTCAATTCCCCGACAGTAAATGAAAATAACATCTGCTCTTCAGTGGCTTGCTGTGACGTTTGGTTAAAGGTGCTGTGCAAATACTGACTAATTTTAAACTTTGCTGCTTACATGGATTTATGACTGTTTCCTGGACGGACATTCACTATAATGTTTTTATAATGCTGTTTACATGCTGGTATTTATGCACATTTTAGTCCAATTCTGTACTTTAACCGTTTTTATATCATTCTTTACTCTTTATAATTGTTGAATTCCCCTTTTGCTGCATGACACACTGACCAACACACCACAGCAAATTCCTCACATATATAAATGCACGTTCTCTCTTTGAATGGCGTCTCCCTATTTTATGAAGCTATTTTACATTGCAGCAAATGGCCATCTCTGTGCCTGGGAATGACCAGCAGCAGAAATCCCAAAATGCAACCTTGGGCTCTTCTTCACCTTGGGAATTTTCTATTAACTAAGTGTCTTCCGGAAGGACGAGCCTCTTGTGATGGTGGGGTGTCTACACGTGGAGTTCCAAGACCTGGGAACTGAATGTACCCTCTGCTCTGCCGGCTGGAGGCCAGACCCTCAGTGCACTCACATCAGGCCCAGCTCCCACTCAGCAGCAGGGAAGCTGTGCTCAGGCCTTTTCCCACAGATAAACAAATCCCCAGCAATTCATGGGGCTGACTGTAGGTTGAAGAGTCTATTAAGGAGTAGATGAAGCAGCTGCTGACTATTTAGGCTGTCAGGCCCGCCCCACTGGGACACCAAACAGTCCCAAGCACTTGCAAGAATGGTGCTTTCAAACATTTCAGAGTAAATAGACCCCAGGCACTCATTAGGCCCCAATCTCACACACATTTCCACCTTCTGCTGAGATCTTTAACACTACAAAGAGGCTATTGATCCCTAAGTGCCTGCATAATGGCAAGAAAAAAGCTTCTAATCAAATGAAGCCAATAAAACTGCAGTTGGTAGTTTGGTGTAAGTGACAAGCCTCCCATTTAATTGCAGACTGCCCCAGTGTAATTCAAATGAGATGTTTCTGCAGTTTAGTGATGAGAGACAGGTCTGAGCAACAATTCCTGATTCCACAATCCAGGTTTGGAAAACTGATCTCACAGACTGGGGTCAAGGTCTGATCCCATTTTATAGGTTCGGGGACCGGTTCCACCAACCAGGATCAGGGATCGGGGGTCTGATCCACAGTTGAAGGTTGGGGGTCTGATCCCACAGACCAGGATCAGGGGTCGAGGGTCTGATCCCACAGACCAGGATCAGGGGTCAAGGGTCTGATCCACAGATGAGGGTCAGGGTTCAGGTGTTTGATCCCACAGACCAGGATTGGGGGTCGGGGGTCTGAAATGCAATAAATTTAAGAAGAACAATATATACACAAAGACTGACAAACAAACAATGTGCACAAGACAAGAAACTTAGGAAAAACAAACAAATAATGCCGAGAACACGAGTCCTGGACAGTGAGTCTGTAGGCTGTGGAATTAGTCCTGAGTTGAGGTGAGTATAGTCAGCACGTTCCCTGGGTGGAGAGCGCCATGTTCTGGGGATCAGTGGAGGGTGGGGCTGTAGAGCTGGTGCACTGAGGCTGAGGGCTGTGCTTTCTACCCACAGCCAGTCTGGATATTAATGATAACTATCAGACTCAGCACTCTGCCTAAAGGCTGATTTATACTTGTGCGTCAAATGGATGCCGTAACCTACGCAAGTGGCCGACGCGAGTTGTGAGCATTTCTACTTGTGCGTTGGTGTGTCTGCGTCGCTCTGCAATTCAGGCGCGTCGTGCATGTGCACAAGCCCGTGCAAGGCTGCATGGTCATGGTAGTCCTTCTCGAGGTAAACAAGTTTAAAGCGAGCGTCTTTTTTCATAAAAGCGAAATGTGTCCTCCATAATTTCGGAGGTCTGTAAAGCTTTATGGAAAGCATTGCAGCCAGAGTTCCTTCCCTGCGTTTCAGTCGCCCAATGGGAAGCTATTGCAGCGTATAGGAGGAAATGCGATGCTACCAAGCAGACCAATCACAGTTGTTGCGGTCTGCGTTGCGGTGACAATAGACAATAGGTGCAGGAGTAGGCCATTCGGCCCTTTGAGCCAGCACCGCCATTCACTGTGATCATGGCTGATCATCCACTATCAGTATCCAGTTTCTGCCTTATCCCCATAACCTTTGAGTCCACTATCTTTAAGAGCTCTATCCATCTCTTTTTGGAAAGCATCCAGAGACTTGGCCTCCACAGCCTTCTGGGGCAGAGCATTCCATATATCTACCACTCTCTGGGTGAAAAAGTTTTTCCTCAACTCCGTTCTAAATGGCCTACCCCTAATTCTTAAACTGTGGCCTCTGGTTCTGGACTCACCCATCAGCGGGAACATGCTTCCTGCCTGCAGCGTGTCCAATCCCTTAATAATCTTATATGTTTCAATAAGATCCCCTCTCAGCCTTCTAAATTCCAGAGTATACAAGCCCAGTTGCTCCAATCTTTCGACATATGACAGTCCCACCATCCCAGGAATTATCCTTGTGAACCTACGCTGCACTCCCTCAATAGCAAGAATGTCCTTCCTCAAATTTGGAGACCAAAACTGCACACAGTACTCCAGGTGTGGTCTCACCAGGGCCTTGTACAGCTGCAGAAGGACCTCTTTGCTCTTATACTCAATTCCCCTTGTTATGAAGGCCAGCATACCATTAGCGTTTTTCACTGCCTGCTGTACTTGCATGCTTGCTTTCAGTGACTGATGTACAAGAACACCTAGATCTCGTTGTGCTTCCCCTTTTCCTAACTTGACTCCATTTAGATAATAATCTACCTTCCCGTTCTTACCACCAAAGTGGGTAACCTCACATTTATCCACATTAAACTGCATCTGCCATTCATCTGCCCAATCACCCAGCCTGTCCTAGTCACCCTGTGTTCTCATAACATCCTCCTCATATTTCACACTGCCTCCCAGCTTTGCGTCATTGGCAAATTTGCTAATGTTACTTTTAATTCCCTCATCTAAATAATTAATATATATTGTAAACAGCTGCGGTCCCAGCACTGAACCCTGCGGTACCCCACTGGTCACCACCTGCCATTCTGAAAGGGACTCGTTAATCACTACTCTTTGTTTTCTGTCAGCCAGCCAATTTTCAATCCATGTCAGTACTCTGCCCCCAATACCATGTGCCCTAATTTTGCCCACTAATCTCCTATGTGGAACTTTATCAAAGGCTTTCTGAAAGTCCAGGTACACTACATCCACTGGCTCTCCCTTGTCCATTTTCATAGTTACATCCTCAAAAAATTCCAGAAGGTTAGTCAAGCATGATTTCCCCTTCGTAAATCCATGCGACTCGGACCGATCCTGTTACTGCTTTCCGGATGTGTCGTAATTTCATCTTTTATAATTGACTCCAGCATCTTTCCCACCACCGACGTCAGGCTAACCGGTCTATAATTCCTTGTTTTCTCTCTTCCTCCCTTCTTGAATAGAGGGACATTAGCCACCCTCCAATCCACAGGAACTGATCCTGAATCCATAGAACATTGGAAAGTGATTACCATTGCGTCCACGATTTCTAAAGCCACCTCCTTAAGTACCCTGGGATGCAGACCATCAGGTCCCGGGGACTTATCAGCCTTCAGACCCAACAGTCTATCCAACACCATTTCCCGCCCAATATAAATTTCCTTCAATTCATCCATTGCCCTAGGTCTTTTGGCCACTATTACATCTCGGAGATTGTTTGTGTCTTCCCTAGTGAAGACAGATCCAAAGTACCTGTTCAACTCATCTGCCATTTCCTTGTTCCCCATAATAAACTCACCCGCTTCTGTCTTCAAGGGCCCAATTTTGGTCTTAACTATTTTTTTCCTTTTCACATACCTAAAGAAGCTTTTACTGTCCTCCTTTATATTCTTGGCTAGTTTACCTTTGTACCTCATTTTTTCTCCGCGTATTGCCTTTTTAGTTACCTTCTGTTGCTCTTTAAAAGTTTCCCAATCCTCCGGCTTCCCATTCGTCTTTGCTATGTTATACTTCTTCTCTTTTATTTTTATGCTGTCCATTACTTCCCTTGTCAGCCACAGCCTCCCCTTACTCCCCTTAGAATCTTTCTTCCTCTTTGGAACGAACTGATTCTGCACCTTCCGCATTATTCCCAGAATTAGGGTATTGTTCCATTGAATTTTGGCCAGCTCCTCCCTCATAGCACCTTTGTTCAACTGTAATACTGACACTTCCGAGTTTCCCTTCTCCCTCTCAGATTGCAGATTAAAACTTATCATATTATGGTCACTACCTCCTAATGGCTCCTTTACCTTGAGGTCCCTGATCAAATCCGGTTCATTGCACAACACTAAATCTAGAATTGCGTTCTCTCTGGTAGGCTCCAGTATAAGCTGTTCTAAGAATCCATCTCGGAGGGACTCCACAAACTCCCTTTCTTGGGGTCCAGTACCAACCTGATTCCTCCAGTCTACCTGCATGTTGAAGTCCCCCATAACAACTGTAGCATTACCTTTGCGACACGCCAATTTTAACTCTTGATTCAACTTACACCCTACATCCAGACTACTGTTTGGGGGCCTGTAGGTAACTCCCATTAGGGTCTTTCTACCCTTAGAATTTCTCAGTTCTATCCATACTGACTCTATGTCCCCCCTCGCAAGGGACTGAATATCATTCCTCACCAACACAGCCACCCCACCCCCTCTGCCCGTCAGTCTGTCCTTTCGATAGGACGTATATCCTTGAATATTCATTTCCCAGGCTCTGTCCACTTGAAGCCATGTCTCTGTTATTCCCACAACATCATACTTACCAATTTCCAACTGAGCCTCAAGCTCATCCACTTTATTTCTTATACACCGTGCATTCATATACAATACTTTTAATTCATTACTCCCCTCACCTCCCATATCAATTCCTGTTTCACTTGACGTGTAGTTACATTTTGGGAGAGGTGTGCGTCAGGCTACGGTGTAGGGATGTGCTTAGGCTCTGCGTAGGGTTCGCGGCAACACCGTACCCATAGCGTTGATTTGACGCAGAAGTATAAATCAGCCGTTACACAGGCAAACAGAGGCACTGCCGGGCTCTCAGCAGGTCTGGACAAAACCACAGCTCCACCCCCTCCGGCTGGTGGGGCAATCTGAGCCCGCTCGGGAGGGGGTCTTTGGCAGTGGTGTGTGACCTTTCTCAGCTCCTCTCTATATTGTGTATGAACAGGATGCTAGACCTCAGCAGTGAGGCCTGTGTACTCCACAGGGGTAGCCAGCTTCCACACCTCTCCTTCTATCCCACACCCCCACCCACCCCCGCAAACCCCAGGCCCAATACCCAGTGCTCCCCTCCCTCAGCTCTGTAACCTCATGTGGGTCCTCTCCTGGTGAGGTGAGGGGTGAGGGGGCAATAGGTGGTAGGAATTATGAGTTGAGAGCTGAAGTGGGGGGATGAGGGTTGAGGGAAGTGAGGGGTGGGGGAGGTGAGGAGTAAGGGAGCTGAGGGGTGAGGGAGGTGAGGAGTAAGGGAGCTGGGGGTCAGGGAGGTGAGGAGGGAGGGAGGAGTGAGGGGTGAGAGGGGTGAGGGAGGTGAGAAGTGAGGGAGCTGAGGGGTGTGAGGGAGGTGTGGGGTGAGGGAAGGAGGGGGTGGAGGAGAGAGTGAGAGATGAGAGCTAAGGGGGTGTGGGTGGAGGGGGTTGAAGGGGATGAGGGAGCTAAGGGGTGAAAGGTGGTAAGAGGGATGTGCAGTGGGGCAGTATTTGGGGAAATGAGCTAGGACTGGGAGCTGGCCCTGTGACCCTGCTTCTCTAACCCTCTCTCCCCATTGCCAGTTGTATGTTGGGGTCCCTGCTCACCAGTGTTTCTGTGTTTCTCCCCTAGCAGCCCCTACCTCTGCCCGAGCCCTGAGCTGGCAGGGGAGGGACTCCGTCTGTGGATGCCCTGGCTCTGCCTCCCAGCGGGTACAGCTCAGGACCCTGTCCCCTCTCAGAAACCGCTTCACCAGGGAGGGGGAGACCCCAACTGATCCTAACCTCTGGGCTGTCGGAGATCTGGAGCTGGAACCATGGAGGACTGAGGGGCAGGTGCTCATCGTGGGCAGAGAGGTGGGGGTGGCGGACGGGTAGAGATAGTGTGGGGTTAGGGGTAGCTGTTCCCTCACTCCCACCCCTCCCCTCACTTGTCAACTTTCCCTCACTCCCTCCCCTTGCCCTCACACCCCAACCGAGCAGTAATCCACCCCGCTTGCTTGCAGTGCACCTACAGATGATGCAGTGACAGGGGTCACCTGTCATCACTCCCACTTCCCCAGAGCTCCACCGAGCCCCAGCCCCAGCTCCTGCCTGAGATCCATCAGGGGTTTGCAGGAGTCTGAGGTGGTTAATGGGGTTTGATCGGTTGTGAGGGCCCATGGGGTTCTGTGGAAGCCTGGGAAGGTCGATGGGGATCTGTGAGGCTCTGTGGCAATCAGTGGGAATCCAAGAAGGTCTGTGGCACTCTTGTGAAAGTCTATGGAGTCTGTGAGGGTCTGTGGGAGTCTAAGATGGCCGTCTATGGGAGTCTAAGATGGCCTGTGGGAGTCAGTGAGGGTCAGGGGTTGTCTGTGGGGGTCTGTAGGAAGTTTGCGAGGGTCTAGGGGGTCTGTAAGATTCTATAGGAGTCTTTGAAGGTCTGTGGGAGTCAGTAGGGGCTGTTTTTCTGTGGGTGTCTTTGGGAATCTGGGATTCAGTGGGACTCTGGAAGGTTATGTGGGAGTCTGAAAAGGTCTGTGGGCTTCTATTGGAGTCTGGGATGCAGTGGGAGTCTGAGAGGGTCTGCGGGTGTCTGTGGGGTCTGTGCGTGTCAGTGGGTGTCTGTGGGAGTCTTGCCTCCAGTGGGCAGAGATGGCAGGGCGGCACACTCGATTGATTACCCAGAATACTTGCCTCACCCATGGGGTCAGCGGTTTCCCATAATAACAGCACGGGTAGCCTCCAGCCTCATGGCATGAACATTGATTTCTCCATCTTCCGGTAACCACCCCCACCTCTCCGTTTCTATTCCCCATTTTGGTTATCCTCTCAGCTGTCCCGTCTCCTCACCTGCCTATCACCTCCCTCTCTTCCTCCTCTTCCTTCACTCTCTTCCATGTCCTCTCCCATCAGATGCCTTTTCCTTCAGCCTTTATCTCTTCTGCTTATCACCTGCCAGATTGTACTTCATCCTACTTTTCCTCTTCACCTGCCGTATCTATCACCTGCCAGCTTCTTACCTCATCCTAACTTTCCTCTTCACCTGCCAGCTTGTACTCCTTCCCATTTCCCTTTTCTGCACTTGCTAAGTTCCTCCAGCGTTTTGTGTTTCAATCTCAAGGGCATCAAATCAGAGTAAAGTTTACTATCAGTGTTGTTTTGTGGCAGCAAGACGTCACGTTATTAAACCTGACAGTAACTAAATGAATAAATGTTCCAAGGGTAATAGCCAGGTAGTGTTCACAAATTTGATGGCAAGGGGAAGAAGCTATTTCTAAAAAGTTGAGTGTGGGTCTTCAGGCTCCTGCACCTCCTCCTTAATGGTAGTAACACCAAGAATGCATGTCCCAACCCTGAGGGTCCTTGCTGATGCAGCTGCCCTCTCGATGGTGGGGGTGGGGGTGGTTTGTGTCCATGATGGGGGTGGGGGTGGTTTGTGTCTGTGATGGGGGTGGGGGTGGTTTGTATCCGTGATGCGGGTGGGGGTGGTTTGTGTCCATGATGGGGGGTGGGGGGTTGTGTCCGTGATGAGGGGTGTGGGTGATTTGTGTCCGTGATGTGGGTGGGGGTGGTTTGTGTCTGTGTTGGGGGTGGGGGTGGTTTGTGTCCGTGATGGGGGGGGGTGGGGGTGCTTTGTGTCTGTGTTGGGTGGCTTGTACCAGGCAGTGATGTAACCAGATCGAATTTGGTCTGCTGTACATCTGTAGAAATTTGCCAGTTCAGGTGAGAGGAAGGAGGTGTATGATGTATGTGACAACAGTACGTGTTCTGGCACCGCTGGTCACTGGCCTCCATCCACAAAACCAACTGTCCAAGCCCTGTGCCCCACTAACAAGAAAATCTCAGGCCAGTTGCCTTCAATCCCAAGGCCTCTAATCCTTTGGGCAAGTCTCCCATGTAGGATGTTATTAAAGATGTGGTAAATGTGATAAACTGGATCATCAGATTTGTGGGTACCACCAAGACTGCGGGAGCAGCGGAGAGCAAAGATATTTGCAGTGGAACCTGGATCCGCTGGAAAAATGAGCTGAGAACTGACAAGTGGAATTAGATGCAAACAGGTGTGAGGTGCTGCACGTCAGGAGAACAAAGCAGCTAGGTCTTGCACAGTGAATGGTAGGGTATTGAGGAATACAGATGCATAATTCATTGAAAGTAGTGTCATAAGTAGATAGGGTCATAAAGAGACATTTTGGCATGTTGCCCTTAATAAATCAATGTATTGAGTACAGGAGTTGGGATGTCATGTTGAAGTTGTATAAGATGTTGATGAGGCCAAATCTAGAGAATTATGTGCAGTTTTGGTCACCTACCTACTGTATTGTACGTGATAGGTGATAGACCTTCCCTACTGAAGAGCTCAGAGAGAATTTACAGGGATGTTGCAGGGACGTGAGAGCCTGAGATACAGGGAAAGTTTGAATAAGTTTGGACTTTATTCCCTGGAGCATAGGAAGATGGAGCAGATTTGATAGAGGTATACAAAATCATAAGGGGCATAGATAGAGTAAATGCAAGCAGGCTTTTTCCACTGAGGTGAGATCTAGAAGCCATAATAGATGAAATGTTTAAGGGGGACCTGAGGGGAATTTCTTCACTCAGAGGCATTGAGTTCCCACCCCACAATGTCCCAGGACATCCCAAGCTGACCACTGCCTGAAGGACTTGTGGTCAAAGGAGTTGGTCAGGGGAAACTCTTCCACAAAGGAGAGGTGGTGCAGCAACGTCCAGCTGACTGGGATGTTGCGCAGTGACAGGTTTGGACTCATCATCCACAACGCCAGGGACAGGTAGGACTTCAGCACATGGTGACACTTGATGCCCACATACCTCGGGCACAAACATTGAATGATGGAGCCACACATGAAGGTTAGGGCAACGTTGGGTATACTTTTGCCCCCATTCTCAGGAGACATGTACTGTGTCCCATCAGACTCACTCCTAGACTACATCACTGCCCATATCAATATATTTAGCTATCTGCACAAAACTGTGTACATACATCTACTCAAACACGAGGAATTCTGCAGATGCTGGAAATTTAAGCAACACACATCAAAGTTGCTGGTGAACGCAACGCGCCAGGCAGCATCTCCTGACGAAGGGTCTCGGCCCGAAACGTCGACTGTACCTCTTCCTAGAGATGCTGCCTGGCCTGCTGCGTTCACCAGCAACTTTGATGTGTGTTACATACATCTACTGATGCCTCTGGACACATCTTCAGTGATGTTTCTGGAATCATCAGGTGTTTTGGGTCTTTCAACATCATACACCCTCCTCCAGGTGACCCAGCCGGGGCTGATCAGACCCTAGCTTGTGTCCAGATGGCTAGCTACTTATGACTCCATGGCTCCCCTCTTTTGAGCCACAGCCATCTTGAGGCCCTCTCTGCTGCATTTACCCACCACTGACGTCAAACTCGTTATATTCCTCGAGCACCTCATTAACTCCAAGCTGCCTATATTTATTGAAGATACCTCTCTTTTTCCGAACCAAGTTTCCAATATCCCTTGAAAACCATGGCTCTCTCAAACTTTTAACCTTTCCTTTCAACCTAACAGGAACATAAAGATCCTGCATCCTCAAAATTTCACCTTTAAATGACCTCCATTTCTCTATTACATCCTTCCCATAAAACAAATTGTCCCAATCCACTCCTTGTAAATCCTTTCGCATCTCCTCAAAGTTAGCCTTTCTCCAATCAAAAATCTCAACCCTGGGTCCAGCCCTATCCTTCTCCATAATTACACTGAAACTAATGGTATTGTGATCACTGGACCCGAAGTGCTCCCCAACACATATCTCTGTCACCTGCCCTATCTCATTCCCTAACAGGAGATCCAACACCCCTTCTCTAGTTGGTACCTCTATGTATTGCCCCAAAAAGCTGTCTTACACACATTTGACAAACTCCGAACCATCCAGCCCTTTTACAGAATGGGCTTCCCAGTCTATGTGTGGAAAACTTAAATCTCCCACAATCACAACCTTGTGCTTACTACAAATATCTGCTATCTCCTTACAAATTTGCTCCTCCAGTTCTCAGTCCCCATTAGGTGGTCTATAATAACCCCTATAAGCGTCACAACACCTTTCCTATTCCTCAATTCCACCCAAATAGCCTCCCTAGTCGAGTCCACTAATCTATCCTGCCAGAGCACCGCTGTTATATGTTCTCTGACAAGCAATGCAGCACCTCCCCCTCTTGCCCCTCCTATTCTATCACACCTGAAGCAACGAAATCCTGGAATATTTAGTTGCCAATCACACCCCTCCTGCAGCCACGTTTCACTAATAGCTACAACATCATATTTCCAGATATCAATCCATGCTCTAAGCTCATCCACCTTTCTTACAATGCTCCTAGCATTAGAGTAGATGCATTTAAGAAACTCTCCACCTCCCACTCTCTGTTTATCCTTAATGGAGCAAACAACTTTGTTATCTTTTTCTTCCTTCTCCCCTACATCTTTGGTCTGATTGATCCTGATCTCTGTCCCCTGCCTATCCTTCCTCACACACCGCCTACCTGTCTTCTCTATTTGTGAACCAACCTCCCCTCTCTTAGTCTCCTTAGTTTGATTCCCTGCCCCCAACCATTCTAGTTTAAAGTCACCCCAGTAGCCCTCGCAAATCTCCCCGCCAGGATATTGGTCCCCCTAGGATTCAAGCGTAACCCGTCCTTTTTGTACAGGTCATGCCTGCGCTAATAGAGATCCCAATGATCCAAAAACTTGAATCCCTGCCCCCTGCTCCAATCCCTCTGCCACGCAATTATCCTCCACCTCATTGCATTCCTACTCTCACTGTCGCGTGGCACAGGCAGTAATCCCGAGATTACTACCTTTGCGGTCCTTTTTCTCAACTCCCTTGCTAACTCCCTATATTCTTCTTTCAGGACCTCTCCCCTTTTCCTACCTATGTCATTGGTACCTATATGTACCACGACCTCTGGCTCCTCTCCCTCCCACTTCAGGATCTCTTGGACGCGATTAGAAACATCCCAGACCCTGGCACCAGGGAGGCAAACTACCATCTGGGTCTCTGGACTGCATCCACAGAGTCGTCGATCTGACCCCCTAACTATCGAGTCCCCTATTACTACTGCCCTCCTCTTCATTTCCATACCCTTCTGAGCTACAGGGCCAGACTCTGTGCCGGAGGCTCGGCCACTGTCGCTTCCCCCGGGTAAGCTGTCCCCCCCAACTGTACTCAAACAGGAGTACCTGTTGTCAAGGGGCAAGTCACATGTCACCCCTCCCCGCTTCCTAACAGTTTCCCTGCATACCCTTTTGCCTCTTAGTTTACTTTGAAAATACCTTGAAATTATCATTAATCTAAACTACAAATGATATCTTGTGGCCCCATTTTGTCTCCTCACCGCCACTGATTTTTTATGAAGCACTCTTTCAACTCCTTGTACTCCTTTGTCTTTAGTGACATCAGTCAAAGTACATTTATTATCAAAGTACATGTATGTCACCATCTATAACCTTCAGATTCATTTTCTTGCAGGCATTTACAGGAAAAGAAAGAAATATGACAGGATTTAAGAAAAGCTATACATAAACAAAGACTGACAAACAACCAATGTGCAAAAGAAGTCAAACTATTCAAATAAAAAAAAACACACAATACCGAGAACATGAGTGCTTGAACGCGAGTCTGCAGATTGTGAAATCAGTTCAGAGCCAAGATGAGTAAAGTTATCCACGCGGGTTCAGGAGCCTGATGGTTGTAGGTTAACAACTGTTCTTGAACCTGGTGGTGTGAGAGTTAGACTCCTGTATCTCCTGCCCGATGGTGGTGTGAGACGTCAGACTCCAGTACCTCCTGCCCGATGGTGATGTGAGACGTCAGACTCCAATACCTCCTGCCCGATGGGAGTAGGGAATTACCTGTAGCTCCTGCCCAATGGGAGTAGGGAATTACCTGAATCTCCTGCCCAATGAGAGTAGGGAATTACCTGTAGCTCCTGACCAATGAGAGTAGGGAATTACCTGTACCTCCTGCCCAATGAGAGTAGGGATATACCTTACCTCCTGCCCAATGGGAGTAGGGAATTACCTGTATCTCCTGCCCAATGAGAGTAGGGAATTACCTGCATCTCCTGCCCAATGGGCGTAGGGATATACCTTACCTCCTGCCCAATGGGAGTAGGGAATTACCTGTAGCTCCTGCCCAATGGGAGTAGGGAATTACCTGTATCTCCTGCCCAATGGGAGTAGGGATATACCTTATCTCCTGCCCAATGGGAGTAGGGAATTATCTGTAGCTCCTGCCCAATGGGAGTAGGGAATTACCTGCATCTCCTGCCCAATGAAAGTAGGGATATACCTTACCTCCTGCCCAATGGGAGTAGGGAATTACCTGTATCACCTGCCCAATGGGAGTAGGGATATACCTTACCTCCTGCCCAATGAGAGTAGGGAATTACCTGTAGCTCCTGACCAATGAGAGTAGGGAATTACCTGTACCTCCTGCCCAATGAGAGTAGGGATATACCTTACCTCCTGCCCAATGGGAGTAGGGAATTACCTGTATCTCCTGCCCAATGAGAGTAGGGAATTACCTGCATCTCCTGCCCAATGGGCGTAGGGATATACCTTACCTCCTGCCCAATGGGAGTAGGGAATTACCTGTAGCTCCTGCCCAATGGGAGTAGGGAATTACCTGTATCTCCTGCCCAATGGGAGTAGGGATATACCTTATCTCCTGCCCAATGGGAGTAGGGAATTATCTGTAGCTCCTGCCCAATGGGAGTAGGGAATTACCTGCATCTCCTGCCCAATGAAAGTAGGGATATACCTTACCTCCTGCCCAATGGGAGTAGGGAATTACCTGTATCACCTGCCCAATGGGAGTAGGGATATACCTTACCTCCTGCCCAATGGGAGTAGGGAATTACCTGTATCACCTGCCCAATGGGAGTAGCGATATTTCTTACCTCCTGCCCAATGGGAGTAGGGAATTACCTGTATCTCCTGCCCAATGAGAGTAGGGATATACCTTATCTCCTGCCCAATGAGAGTAGGGATATACCTTACCTCCTGCCCAATGGGAGTAGGGAATTACCTGTATCTCCTGCCCAATGGGAGTAGGGATATACCTTACCTCCTGCCCAATGGGAGTAGGGATATACCTTACCTCCTGCCCAATGAGAGTAGGGATATACCTTACCTCCTGCCCAGTGGGAGTAGGGAATTACCTGTTTCTCCTGCCCAGTGGGAGTAGGGAATTACCTATACCTCCTGCCCAATGAGAGTAGGGAATTACCTGTATCTCCTGCCCAATGAGAGTAGGGATATACCTTACCTCCTGTCCATGAGAGTAGGGAATTACCTGTATCTCCTGCTCAATGAGAGTAGGGATATACCTTACCTCCTGCCCAGTGGGAGTAGGGAATTACCTGTTTCTCCTGCCCAGTGGGAGTGGGGATATACCTTACCTCCTGCCCAGTGGGAGTAGGGAATTACCTGTTTCTCCTGCCCAGTGGGAGTGGGGATATACCTTACCTCCTGCCCAATGGGAGTAGGGAATTACCTGTATCTCCTGCCCAATGGGAGTAGGGAATTACCTGTATCTCCTGCCCAATGAGAGTAGGGATATACCTTACCTCCTGCCCAATGAGAGTAGGGAATTACCTGTATCTCCTGCTCAATGAGAGTAGGGGTATACCTTACCTCCTGCCCAGTGGGAGTAGGGAATTACCTGTATCTCCTGCCCAGTGGGAGTGGGGATATACCTTACCTCCTGCCCAATGGGAGTAGGGAATTACCTGTATCTCTTGCCCAATGGGAGTAAGGATATACCTTACCTCCTGCCCAATGGGAGTAGGGATATACCTTACCTCCTGCCCAATGGGAGTAGGGAATTACCTGTATCTCCTGCCCAATGGGAGTAGGGATATACCTTACCTCCTGCCCAATGGGAGTAGGGATATACCTTACCTCCTGCCCAATGAGAGTAGGGATATACCTTACCTCCTGCCCAAAGGGGAGTAGGGAATTACCTGTAGCTCCTGCCCAATGGGAGTAGGGATATACCTTACCTCCTACCCAATGGGAGTAGGGAATTACCTGTATCTCCTGCCCAATGGGAGTAGGGATATACCTTACCTCCTGCCCAGTGGGAGTAGGGAATTACCTGTAGCTCCTGCCCAATGGGAGTAGGGAATTACCTTACCTCCTGCCCAATGGGAGTAGGGATATACCTTACCTCCTGCCCAATGGGAGTAGGGAATTACCTGTAGCTCCTGCCCAATGGGAGTAGGGAATTACCTGTATCTCCTGCCCAATGGGAGTAGGGATATACCTTACCTCCTGCCCAATGGGAGTAGGGAATTACCTGTAGCTCCTGCCCAATGAGAGTAGGGAATTACCTTATCTCCTGCCCAATGGCAGTAGGGAATTACCTGTATCTCCTGCCCAATGGGAGTAGGGATATACCTTACCTCCTGCCCAATGGGAGTAGGGAATTACCTGTATCTCCTGCCCAGTGGGAGTGGGGATATACCTTACCTCCTGCCCAATGGGAGTAGAGAATTACCTGTAGCTCCTGCCCAATGGGAGTAGGGAATTACCTGTATCTCCTGCCCAATGGGAGTAGGGATATACCTTACCTCCTGCCCAATGGGAGTAGGGATATACCTTACCTCCTGCCCAATGGGAGTAGGGAATTACCTGTATCTCCTGCCCAATGGGAGTAGGGATATACCTTACCTCCTGCCCAATGGGAGTAGGGATATACCTTACCTCCTGCCCAATGAGAGTAGGGATATACCTTACCTCCTGCCCAATGGGAGTAGGGAATTACCTGTATCTCCTGCCCAATGGGAGTAGGGATATACCTTACCTCCTGCCCAATGGGAGTAGGGAATTACCTGTAGCTCCTGCCCAATGGGAATAGGGAATTACCTGTAGCTCCTGCCCAATGGGAGTAGGGAATTACCTTATCTCCTGCCCAATGGGAGTAGGGATATACCTTACCTCCTGCCCAATGGGAGTAGGGAATTACCTGTAGCTCCTGCCCAATGGGAGTAGGGAATTACCTTATCTCCTGCCCAATGGGAGTAGGGATATACCTTACCTCCTGCCCAATGGGAGTAGGGAATTACCTGTATCTCCTGCCCAATGGGAGTAGGGAATTACCTGTATCTCCTGCCCAATGGGAGTAGGGAATTACCTGTATCTCCTGCCCAATGGGAGTAGGGATATACCTTACCTCCTGCCCAATGGGAGTAGGGAATTACCTGTATCTCCTGCCCAATGGGAGTAGGGATATACCTTACCTCCTGCCCAATGGGAGTAGGGCAATAGAAACATAGAAAACCTTCGGCCCACAAAGCTGTGCTGTAGATGTACTTTAGAAATTAGCTAGGGCTACCCATAGCCCTCTATTTTTCTAAGCTCCATGTACCTATCCAGGAGTCTCTCATAAGAAGCTATGGTTTCTGCCTCCACTACGGTCCCGGCAGCACATTCCACATGCTCAGCGCTCTCTGTGTAAAAAACTTACCCTGACATCTCCTCTGTACCATCTTCCAAGCACCTTAAACCTGTGCCCCTCTTGTTAGCCATTTCAGCGCTGGGAAAAAGCCTCTGACTATCCACCATGATCAATGCCTCTCATTATCTTATACACCTCTCATCCTTCACCGCTCCAAGGAGAAAAGGCCAAGTTCACTCAACCTGTCTTCATAAGACATGCTCCCCAATCCAGGCAACGTCCTTGTAAATCTCCTCTGCACCCTTTCTATAGTTTCCACATCCTTCCGATAGTGAGGTGAGCAGAACTGAGCACAGCACTCCAAGTGGGGCCTGACCAGGGTCGTATAAAGCTGTAAGTTATCTCTGCTCTTAAACTCAATCCCATGATTGATGAAGGCCAACTATACTGAGTTGACCAGAACTGAATTCTGGTACTACCAGTCATACCAGTGCCTGCTGCTCAATGGGAATAGGATACTACCTGTACCTCCTGCCCATTGGCAGTGGGGTTATACCTTACCTCCTGCTTGATGGGAGTAGGGCATTACCTGTACCTCCTGCCCAATGGGAGTAGGGATATACCTTACCTCCTGCCCAATGGGAGTAGGGCATTACCTGTACCTCCTGCCCAATGGGAGTAGGGCATTATCTGTACCTCCTGCCCAATGGGAGTAGGGCATTACCTGTACCTCCTGCCCAATGGGAGTAGGGCATTATCTGTACCTCCTGCCCAGTGGGAGTAGGGTTATACTGTACCTCGTGCCCAATGACAGTAAGGTTATACCTTACCTCCTGCCCAATGGGAGTAGGGCATTACCTGTACCTCCTGCCCAATGTGAGTAGGGAATTACTGTGCCCAATGGGAGTATGCTGTTGCCTATACCTACTGCCTATTGGGAGCCATCACTTTCATTACACTACTCTGCCATACCATCATGGCTAATTTATTATCCCTTCCAATCCCATTATCTGTCAGTCCTGCACATACAGACATCTTCCAGTCTCCACCCAGCTAATAGAAGTCACCTGCTACTTGTTTCCAACTCAACTCATCACCTGCAGCCTATTTAAACCCAGCTTTTATTCACAATCCTTGTTCACACCTACAAACAAGGCAGCCTCAGTCAGTTGCTCCTAGCCTTAATTACCTGTTCTCTCTTGTTTTTGTGACCCCACAGCGGCTTGTTATTTTGCAGTGAATAATTATGTTTATTGCTCACTGCTACCATCTCCAATGCTCTGTATTTGTATCAAGTATCTTCTCTATTTCCCAACATGATGAGTGAACCAATATTGAGCCAGAAACGTATGCTCACCTGAAGGAAGTTGTCCGTCGGCAGGAGCTCACACTCCAAAAGCAGCAGAAAACCATTAACCATCTGCTCGCTACTCTCAACAAACTCTCCATCTCAGTATCGTAATACTGCACCAGTCTATCTCCTCCCTGAGAGCACTGCATTCTGCAGCCTAAACAATTTGTGGGTTCCCAACCTGATGCTACAACTTCATGTCAGAGCATCTACACTTCAAGCTACACCTCTGTCTGTTTGTGTTCTATCATCTGAACCAAGATTACCTTAATCAACTCTCTTTGTTTCGGCAAGCTCTGATCTGAGCCACTGCTAAATGCGACACTAAAACAACAATTTGCAATAAATATGAGGAAATCTTTGCTGAGGTTCACCGGGTTTTCAAACATCCAGGAAATGGAAGGGGGACAATGGATTCGATACTTCACCTGTGTCAAGGCTCACTGTTGGTCCTGGATCACACTGTGAAACTCATGACCCTCGTTGTGGATCGCACTGTGGAATTCATGACCCTTGGGATGGATGAGACTGTGGAATTGAGGACCCTCATGTTGAATCAGACTGTGGAATTGAGCACCCTCGTGATGAATCAGGCTGTCGAATTCAGACCCTCTTCATGGATCAGACTGTGGAATTGACGACCCTCGTGATGAATCAGACTGTCGAATTTAGACCCTCATCCTGGATCAGACCTGGAATTGACGGGTCACCAGTTGTTGGAAGGTGGAACGTGGTTCGGTGTACACGGTTCACCAGTTGTTGGATGGTGGAACGGATGTGAAGTGCCTGGTCGACTGGGAAGGGTACAACCCAGAGGAGAGGTCTTGGGTGCCATCGAGGAGTTCCACCAGAACCTCTTCTGGACCCTCCCCAATGTCAGCAAGTCTTTTCTTTGGTAAGGGGCCCAAAACTGCTCACATTACTCCATGTGTGGTCTGACCAATGCCTTAGAAAGCCTCAGAATTATATTCTTGCTTTTATGTTCTAGTCCTCTTGGAATGAATGCTAACATTGTATTTGCCTTCCTTACCAGCATTTCAACCTGCAAGCTAACCTTTAGGGAATCCTGCACAAGGACTCCCAAGTCCCTTTGTGCCTCTGATTTTTGAATTTTCTCTCCTTTATGAAAATGGTCCATGCCTTTATTCCTACTACTAAAGTGCAGGACCATACACTTCCTTTGCACTATATTTCATCTGCCACTTTGCCTTTTCTCCTAATCTGTCTAAGTCCTTTTGCAGCTCCTCTCCTTCCTCAATACTACCGACCTCTCCACATATCTCTGTATCATGTGCAGACTTAGCCACAAAGCTGTCAATTCCATCATCCAAATCATTGACATCTAATGTAAAAAGAAGTGGTCCCTGCACCAAACCCTGCAGAACACCACCAGTCACCAGCAGCCAACCCCAAAAGTCCCCTTTTTTTCAGATTAGATTAGATTATGAGGACATGCAGTCCTCTTTTATTGTCATTTAATAATGCATGCATTAAGAAATGATATAATGTTTCTTCAGAACGATATCACAGAAACACATGACAAACCAACTGAAAAACTGACAGAAACCACAAAATTATAACATATAGTTATAACAGTGCAAAGCAATACCATAATTTGATAAAGAACAGACCATGGGCACGGTAAAAAGTCTCAAAGTCTCTCAAAAGTCCCATCATCTCACGTAGATGGTGAACCTCCAGCACCGCAAACTTGCCAATGCAGCATCCTGGAAGCATTCAACCACAGTCTGACTCCGAGTCCGTCCAAAAACTCCAAGCCTTCGACCAGCTCTCTGACACCAAGCACTGAGCACCATCTCTGCCAAGCGCTCTGACCCCGGCCCCGGCAACAGGCAATAGGCAAAGCCAAGGATTTGGGGCCTTCCCTCCGGAGATTCTCAATCGCACAGTAGCAGCGGCAGCGAAGTGGGCATTTCAGAAGTTTCTCCATTTATTGCCAATCTTTGCCTCCTGCCAGTCAGACAATTTTCTATCTATTCTAATATCTTCCCTGTAACACAATGGTCCCTTACTTTGTTAAGCAGATCATGTGTGGTACCTTGTGAAAGGCATTCTGAAAATCCAAGTAAACAACATCCACTGGCTCTCCTTTGTCTATCCTGCTTGTTATTTCCTCAAAGAATTCCAACAGATCTGTCAGGCAAGATTTCTCCTTAAGGAAACCATGTTGCCTTTGGTTTATTGTATCACGTGCCTCCAAGTACCCTGAAATTTTATCTTTAATAATGGACTCCATCATCTTCCTAACCACTGAAGTCAGGCTAACAGGTCTATAATTTCTCTTCTTCTGCCTCCCTCCCTTCTTACGGAGGGGAGTGACATTCAATTTTCCAGTCTTCTGGAATCATGCCAGAATCTAGTGATTCTTGAAAGATCATAAATAATTCCTGCACAACCTCTTCAGCAGCTTAATTATTTGTAAATTTTCTTTTAGGTTTGTAAAGATGGTTTCAGGGACAGATTAGGCTTTAAGCACAGGGATGTGGGGGAATTAAAGATCAGGCAGGAATCTAAATCTCTGTTCCGCGTTCGAAGTCCAATAATGCAGAAGTGGGAAATCTGTGACTGGATGTTGGGCCATCAGAAAATTGTCGAGGACACCCCCCTCGGTCAGTAGATTCCAGAGTTGGAGTTCTGTGCAGAAGGAACAAGTTCCGATGACCTCTTGGGTTTGTGAATAGGTGAGGTCAGAGTTCAAAGCCAAATGTTCGGTAATCGGCATGTACAAGATGCGATGCCTGGGGCTCGAACCGGAAGTCAAGGCCCATTGGTCAGGGCAGCGTCTCTGAGTATGTGCATGGGTGGGAGGGAGGAACTTATTTGTCTTGCTGTTGTTGTTTTGTCGCTTGTTGTGTTCTGTGTTGTTACCAAGCATTGTGGGCATGCAATGTTGGCACCAGAATGTGTGGCAACATCTGCGGACGGCTCCCAGCACATCCACCCTTGGTGGGGTGGGCGCGGTACAGTTTGTAAAAGCAAACGATCCACTTCACTGCACTGTCTGTTTCAATATCCATGCCAGAAATAAACTTGAATTTTGAATCAATTTCTCTTGAAAACCAGAGTTGCATGGACTTGCCCAGCTTACTTTTTACCTTTACTGGAATGCATTGGCTGTGAACTCTCACCATTTCACTTTGAATTGTCTCCAACTTCCCGGTATCAGTTTACCAGTCTGACTCCAGTCTCCTGCGTCCTGTCTGACTCCAGTCTCCAACCCCTGTCTGATTCTAGTCTCCTGCCCCTGTCTGACTCCAGTCTCCTGGCCCCTGTCTGATTCCAGTCTCCTGTGCCCCTGTCTGAGTGCATTCTCTTGTGCCCCTGTCTGATTCCAGTCTCCTGCGCCCTGTCTGATTCCATTCTTCTGCCAGTGTCTGATTACAGACTCCTGAGCCCTGTCTGTTTCCAGTCTTCTGTGCCCCTGTCTGATTCCAGACTCCTGCGCCCTGTCTGATTCCAGTCTCTTGGGCCCTGTCTGATTCCTGTTTCCGGCCCCTGCCTGATTGCAGTCTCTTGCTCCCTGTCTGATTCCAGTCTCTCATACTCTGTCTGATTCCAGTCTCCGGCCCCTGTCTCATTCCAGTCTCCTGGCCCCTGTTTGATTCCAGTCTCCTGCCCGTGTCTGATTCCAGTCTCCTGCACCCTGTCTGATTCCAGTCTCCTGCACCTTGTCTGATTCCAGTCTCCTGCACCCTGTCTGATTCCAGTCTCCTGCGCCCTGTCAGATTCCAGTCTCCAGTGCCCCTTTCTGATTCCAGTCTCCTGTGCCCCTGTCTGATTCCACTCTCCTGTGACCTGTCTGATTCCACTCTCCTCTGCCCTGTCTGATTGCAGTCTCCTGGCCCCTGACTGATTCCAGACTCGAGCTCCCCGTCTGATTCCAGTCTCCTGGCTCCTGTCTGATTCCAGTCTCCTGGCCCCTGTCTGATTCCAGTGTCCAGGCCCCTGTCTGATTCCAGTATCCAAGCCCCTGTCTGATTCCCATCTCCTGTGCCCCTGTCTGATTCCCGTCTTCTGTGCCCCTGTCTGATTCCAGTCTCCTGTGCCCCTGTCTGATTTAAGTCTCTTGCCCCTGTCTGATTCCAGTCTCCTGCCCTTGTCTGATTCCAGTCTCCTGTGCCCTGTCTGATTCCAGTCTCCTGGCCCCTGTCTGATTCCAGTCTCCTGTGCCCCTGTCTGATTCCAGTCTCTTGCCCCTGTCTGATTCCAGTCTCCGGCCCCTGGAGGATTCCAGTCTCCTGTGCCCCTGTCTCATTCCATTCCCCTGGATCCTGTCTGATTCCAGTCTCCTGCCCTTGTCTGATTCCATTCTCCTGTGCCCTGTCTGATTCCAGTCTCCTGCCAGTGTCTGATTCCAGTCTCCTGGCCCCTGTCTGATTCCAGTCTACTGTGCCCTTGTCTGATTCAAGTCTCCTGTGCCCCTGTCTGATTCCAGTCTCCTGTGGCCCTGTCTGATTCCAGCCACCTGTGCCCCTGTCTGATTCCAGTCTCCAGCCCCTGTCTGATTCCATTCCCCTGGGTCCTGTCTGATTTCATTCCCCTAGCTACTGGTTGATTCCATTCCCCTTGCTCCAGTCTGATTCCAGTCTCCTGCCCGTGTCTGATTCCAGTCTCCTGCCCCTGTCTGACGCCAGTCTCCTGTGTCCCTGTCTGATTCCAGTCACTTGACCCATGTCTGATTCAAGTTTCCTGCTCCCTGTCTGATTCCAGTCTCCTGCCCCTGTCTGTTTCCAGTCTCCTGTGACCTGTCTGATTCCAGTCTCCTGTACCCTGTCTGTAGGTCCCCTACAGACAGAAACAGGTGAATTGATTATGGGGAGCAAGGACATGGCAGACCAATTGAATAATTACTTTGGTTCTGTCTTCACTAAGAAGGACATAAGTAATCTTCCAGAAATAGTAGGGGACAGAGAGTCCAGTGAGATGGAGGAACTGAGCGAAATATATGTTAGTAGGGAAGTGGTGTTAGGTTAATTGAAGGGATTAAAGGCAGATAAATCCCCAGGGCCAGGTGATCTGCATTCCAGAGTGCTTAAGGAAGTAGCCCAAGAAATAGTGGATGCATTAGTGATAATTTTTCAAAACTCTTTAGATTCTGGACTAGTTCCTGAGGATTGGAGGGTGGCTAATGTAACCCCACCTTTTAAAAAAAAGAGGGAGAGAGAAACCGGGTAATTATAGACCGGTTAACCTAACGTCGGTGGTGGGGAAACTGCTGGAGTCAGTTATCAAAGGTGTGATAAGAGCACATTTGGAAAGCAGTGAAATCATCAGACAAAGTCAGCATGGATTTGTGAAAAGAAAATCATGTCTGATGAATCTCATAGAATTTTTTGAGGATGTAACTAGTAGAGTGGATAGGGGAGAACCAGTGGATGTGGTATGTTTGGATTTTCAAACAGCTTTTGACAAGGTCCCACACAGGAGATGAGTGTGCAAACTTAAAGCACACGGTATTGGGGGTAAGGTATTGATGTGGATAGAGAATTGGTTAGCAGACAGGAAGCAAAGAGTGGGCATAAACGGGACCTTTTCAGAATGGCATGCAGTGACTAGTGGGGTACCGCAAGGCTCAGTGCTGGGACCCAAGTTGTTTACAATATATATTAATGACTTGGATGAGGGAATTAAATGCAGCATCTCCAAGTTTGCGGATGACACGAAGCTGGGCGGCAGTGTTAGCTGTGAGGAGGATGCTGAGAGGATGCAGGGTGACTTGGATAGGTTAGGTGAGTGGGCAAATTCATGGCAGATGCAATTTAATGTGGATAAATGTGAAGTTATCCACTTTGGTGGCAAAAATATTATCTGAATTGTGGCCGATTAGGAAAAGGGGAGGTGCAACGAGACCTGGGTGTCATTATACACCAGTCATTGAAAGTGGGCATGCAGGTACAGCAGGCGGTGAAAAAGGCAAATGGTATGCTGGCATATATAGCGAGAGGATTCGAGTACAGGAGCAGGGAGGTACTACTGCAGTTGTACAAGGCCTTGGTGAGATCACACCTGGAGTATTGTGTGCAGTTTTGGTCCCCTAATCTGAGGAAAGACATCCTTGCCATAGAGGGAGTACAAAGAAGGTTCACCAGATTGATTCCTGGAATGGCAGGACTTTCATATGAAGAAAGACTGGATGAACTAGGCTTGTACTCGTTGGAATTTAGAAGATTGAGGGGGTATCTGATTGAAACGTATAAAATCCTAAAGGGATTGGACAGGCTAGATGCAGGAAGATTGTTCCCAATATTGGGGAAGTCCAGAACGAGGGGTCACAGTTTGAGGATAAAGGGGAAGCCTTTTAGAACTGAGATTAGGAAAAACTTCTTCACACAGAGAGTGGTGAATCTGTGGAATTCTCTGCCACAGGAAACAGTTGAGGCCGGTTCATTGGCTATATTTAAGAGGGAGTTAGATATGGCCCTTGTGGCTACGGGGATCAGCGGGTATGGAGGGAAGGCTGGTGCAGGGTTCTGAGTTGGATGATCAGCCATGATCATAATAAATGGGGGTGCAGGCTCGAAGGGCCGAATGGCCTACTCCTGCACCTATTTTCTATGTTTCTATGTTTCTATGTCTGATTCCAGTCTCCTGGCCCCTGTTTGATTCCAGTCTCCTGTGCCCCTGTCTGATTCAAGTCTCCTGGCCCCTGTCTGATTCCAGTGTCCAGGCCCCTGTCTGATTCCCGTCTCCTGTGCCCCTGTCTGATTCTCGTCTTCTGTGCCCCTGTCTGATTCCAGTCTCCTGTGCCCCTGTCTTATTTAAGTCTCTTGCTCCTGTCTGATTTCATTCTCCTGGCCCCTGTCTGATTCCAGTCTCCTGTGCCCCTGTCTGATTGCCGTCTCCAGCCCCTGTCTGATTCCATTCCCATGGCTCCAGTCTGATTCCATTCCCCTGGCTGCTGTCTGATTCCAGTCTCCTGTGCCACTGACTGATTCCAGTCGCCTGCCCCTGTCTGATTCCAGTCTCCTGCTCTTGTCTGATTCCAGTCTCCTGTGCGCTGTCTGATTCCAGTCTCCAGTGCCCATGTCTGATTCCAGTCTCTTGCCCCTGTCTGATTCCAGTCTCCTGCCCTTGTCTGATTCCAGTCTCCTGTGCCCCGGTCTGATTCCAATCTCTTGCCCCTGTCTGATTCCAGTCTCTTGAACTATGTATGATTCCTGTCTCCTGTGCCCCTGTCTGATTCCACTTTCCTGTGACCTGTCTGATTCCACTCTCCTGTGATGTGTCTGATTCCAGTCTCCTCAGCCTTGTATGATTGCAGTCTCCTGGCCCCTGTCTGATTCCAATCTCCTGACCCCTGTCTGATTCCAGTCCCCTGTGCACTGTCTGATTCCAGTCTCCAGCCCCTGTCTGATTCCAGTCTCCAGCCCCTGTCTGATTCCAGTCTCCAGACCCTGTCTGATTCCATTAAGCTGGCTCCTGTCTGATTGCAGTCTGCTGTGCCCTGTCGGATTCCAGTCTCCTACCCCTGTCTGATTCCAGTCTCCTGCCCCTGTCTGATTCCAGTCTCCTGGCCCATGTTTGATTCCAGTCTCCTGTCCCTGTCTGATTCCTGTCTCCTGTGCCCTGTCTGATTCCAGTCTCCTGCCCCTGTCTGATTCCAGTCTCCTGCTCCTGTCTGATTCCAGTCTCCTGGCCCCTGTCTGATTCCAGTGTCCAGGCTCCTTGTCTGATTCCAGTGTCCAAGTCCCTGTCTGATTCCCGTCTACTATGCCCCTGTCTGATTCCCGTCTTCTGTGCCCCTGTCTGATTCCAGTCTCTTGTACTCTGTCTGATTGCACTCTCCTGCCCCAGTCTGATTCCAGTCTCCTGGCCGCTGTCTGATTCCACTCGCTTGACTCTATCCGATTGCACTCCCCTGGCTCCTGTCTGATTCCAGTTTCCTGTGACTTTTTTGATTCCAGTCTCCAGCGCTGTGTCTGATTCCAGACTGCTGCACCCTGTCTGATTCCAGTCTCTTGCTCCCTGTCTGATTCTAGTCTCTTGCTCCCTGTCTGATTCCAGACTCTTGTGCCCTGTGTGATTCCAGTCTTCGGACCAAGCCTGAATGCAGTCTCTTGCTCCCTGTCTGATTCCAGTCTCTTGTACTCCGTCTGATTCCAGTCTCCAGCCCCTGTCTGATTCCAGTCTCCTGGCCCCTGTTTGATTCCAGTCTCCTGCACCCTGTCTGATTCCAGTCTCCTGTGCCCTGTCTGATTCCATTCTACTGCCAGTGTCTGATTCCAATCTCCTGCCTGTGTCTGAATCCTGTCTCCTGCGCCCTGCCTGATCCAATTCTCCTGCGCCATGTCTGAATTTAGTCTCCTGCGCCCTGTCTGATTCCAGTCTCCAGCACCGTGTCAGATTCCAAACTCCTGTGCCCTGTCTGATTCCAGTCTCTTGCTCCCTGTCTGATTCCAGTCCCTTGGGCCCTGTCTGATTCCTGTCTCCGGCCCCTGCCTGATTGCAGTCTCTTGCTCCCTGTCTGATTCCAGTCTCTTGTACTCTGTCTGATTCCAGTCTTCTGCCCCTGTCTGATTCCAATCTCCTGTGCCCTGTCTGAGTCCACTCTCCTGATCCTGTCTAATTGCATTCCCCTGGCTCCTGTCTGATTGCAGTCTGCTGTGCCCTGTCGGATTCCAGTCTCCTACCCCTGTCTGATTACAGTCTCCTGCCCCTGTCTGATTCCAGTCTCCTGTGCTCTGTCTAATTCTATTCTCCTACCAGTTTCTGATTCCAGTCTCTTGCCCGTGTCTGATTCCAGTCTGATGCCCATGTCTGATTCCAGTCTCCTGCACCCTGTCTGATTCCAGTCTCCTGTGCCCTGTCTAATTCTATTCTCCTACCAGTTTCTGATTCCAGTCTCCTGCCCATGTCTGATTCCAGTCTGATGCCCATGTCTGATTCCAGTCTCCTGCACCCTGTCTGATTCCAGTCTCCTTGGCCCCTGTCTGATTCCAGTCTCTTGTACTATGTCTGATTCCTGTCTCCTGTGCCCCTGTCTGACTCCACTTTCCTGTGACCTGTCTGATTCCACTCTCCTGTGACGTGTCTGATTCCTGTCTCCAGTGCCCCTGTCTGATTCCAGTCTCCTGCTCCTGTCTGATTCCAGTCTCCTGGCCCCTGTCTGATTCCAGTGTCCAGGCTCCTTGTCTGATTCCAGTGTCCAAGTCCCTGTCTGATTCCCATCTACTGTGCCCCTGTCTGATTCCCATCTTCTGTGCTCCTGTCTGATTCCAGACTCTTGCGCCTTGTCTGATTCCAGTCTCCTGCGACTTTTTTGATTCCAGTCTCCAGCACCGTGTCAGATTCCAGACTACTGCGCCCTGTCTGATTCCAGTCTCTTGCTCCCTGTCTGATTCCAGTCTCCTGCCCCTGTCTGATTCCAGTCTCTTGTGCCCTGTTTGATTCCAGTCTCCGGCCCAAGCCTGATTGCCGTCTCTTGCTCCCTGTCTGATTCCAGTCTCTTGTACTCCGTCTGATTGCACTCTCCTGCCCCAGTCTGATTCCAGTCTTCTGGCCGCTGTCTGATTCCACTCACTTGACTCTATCCGATTGCATTCCCCTGGCTCCTGTCTGATTCCAGTTTCCTGTGCCCTGTGTGATTCCAGTCTCCGGCCCAAGCCTGAATGCAGGCTCTTGCTCTCTGTCTGATTCCAGTCTCTTATACTCCGTCTGATTCCAGTCGCCTGCCCCTGTCTGATTCCAGTCTCCTGTGCCCTGTCTGATTCCATTCTCCTGCCAGTGTCTGATTCCAATCTCCTGCCCGTGTCTGATTCCAGTCTCCTGCACCCTGTCTGATCCAATTCTCCTGCGCCATGTCTGATTTTAGTCTCCTGCGACTTTTTTGATTCCAGTCTCCAGCGCCGTGTCTGATTCCAGACTGCTGAACACTGTCTGATTCCAGTCTCTTGCTCCCTGTCTGATTCTAGTCTCTTGCTCCCTGTCTGATTCCTGTCTCCGGCCCCTGTCTGATTCCAGTCACTTGTACTCTGTCTGATTCCAGTCTCCTGCCCCTGTCTGATTCCAGTCTCCTGTGCCCTGTCTGAGTCCAGTCTCCTGATCCTGTCTGATTGCATTCCCCTGGCTCCTGTCTGATTGCAGTCTGCTGTGCCCTGTAAGATTCCAGTCTCCTACCCCTGTCTGATTACAGTCTCCTGTCCCTGTCTGATTCCAGTCTCCTTTGCCCTGTCTAATTCTATTCTCCTGCCAGTTTCTGATTCGAGTCTCCTGCCCGTGTCTGATTCCAGTCTGATGCCCATGTCTGATTCCAGTCTCCTGTACCCCTGTCTCAGTCTAGTCCCCTCTGCACTGTCTGATTCCAGTCTCCTGTGCCCTGTCAGATTTCAGTCTCCTGCACCTGTCTGATTCCAGTCTCCTGCTCCTTGTCTGATGGCAGTCTCCTGCCCCTGTCTGATTCCAGTATCCAGCCCCTGTCTGATTCCATTAAGCTGGCTCCTGTCTGATTCCAGTCTCCTTTGCCACTGACTGATTCCAGTCGCCTGCCCGTGTCTGACTCCAGTCTCCTGCCCCTGTCTGATTCCAATCTCCTGCCCCTGTCTGATTCCAGTCTCCTGTGTCCTGTCTGATTCCAGTCTCCTGCCCCTGTCTGATTCCTGTCTCCAGTGCCCCTGTCTGATTCCAGTCTCCTGCCCCTGTCTGATTCCAATCTCCTGCTCCTGTCTGATTCCAGTCTCTTGTACTCCGTCTGATTCCAGTCTCCTGCCCCTGTCTGATTCCAATCTCCTGCAACTGTCTGATTCCAGTCTCCTGCACCCGTTCTGATTCCAGTCTCCTGGACCCCTGTCTGATTCCAGTCTCTTGCACTATGTATGATTCCTGTCTCCTGTGCTCCTGTCTGATTCCACTTTCCTGTGCCCTGTCGGATTCCAGTCTCCTACCCCTGTCTGATTCCAGTCTCCTGTGCCCCTGTCTGATTCCACTTTCCTGTGACCTGTCTGATTCCACTCTCCTGTGACGTGTCTGATTCCAGTCTCCTCAGCCTTGTATGATTGCAGTCTCCTGGCCCCTGTCTGATTCCAATCTCCTGACCCCTGTCTGATTCCAGTCCCCTGTGCACTGTCTGATTCCAGTCTCCAGCCCCTGTCTGATTCCAGTCTCCAGCCCCTGTCTGATTCCAGTCTCCAGACCCTGTCTGATTCCATTAAGCTGGCTCCTGTCTGATTGCAGTCTGCTGTGCCCTGTCGGATTCCAGTCTCCTACCCCTGTCTGATTCCAGTCTCCTGCCCCTGTCTGATTCCAGTCTCCTGGCCCATGTTTGATTCCAGTCTCCTGTCCCTGTCTGATTCCTGTCTCCTGTGCCCTGTCTGATTCCAGTCTCCTGCCCCTGTCTGATTCCAGTCTCCTGCTCCTGTCTGATTCCAGTCTCCTGGCCCCTGTCTGATTCCAGTGTCCAGGCTCCTTGTCTGATTCCAGTGTCCAAGTCCCTGTCTGATTCCCGTCTACTATGCCCCTGTCTGATTCCCGTCTTCTGTGCCCCTGTCTGATTCCAGTCTCTTGTACTCTGTCTGATTGCACTCTCCTGCCCCAGTCTGATTCCAGTCTCCTGGCCGCTGTCTGATTCCACTCGCTTGACTCTATCCGATTGCACTCCCCTGGCTCCTGTCTGATTCCAGTTTCCTGTGACTTTTTTGATTCCAGTCTCCAGCGCTGTGTCTGATTCCAGACTGCTGCACCCTGTCTGATTCCAGTCTCTTGCTCCCTGTCTGATTCTAGTCTCTTGCTCCCTGTCTGATTCCAGACTCTTGTGCCCTGTGTGATTCCAGTCTTCGGACCAAGCCTGAATGCAGTCTCTTGCTCCCTGTCTGATTCCAGTCTCTTGTACTCCGTCTGATTCCAGTCTCCAGCCCCTGTCTGATTCCAGTCTCCTGGCCCCTGTTTGATTCCAGTCTCCTGCACCCTGTCTGATTCCAGTCTCCTGTGCCCTGTCTGATTCCATTCTACTGCCAGTGTCTGATTCCAATCTCCTGCCTGTGTCTGAATCCTGTCTCCTGCGCCCTGCCTGATCCAATTCTCCTGCGCCATGTCTGAATTTAGTCTCCTGCGCCCTGTCTGATTCCAGTCTCCAGCACCGTGTCAGATTCCAAACTCCTGTGCCCTGTCTGATTCCAGTCTCTTGCTCCCTGTCTGATTCCAGTCCCTTGGGCCCTGTCTGATTCCTGTCTCCGGCCCCTGCCTGATTGCAGTCTCTTGCTCCCTGTCTGATTCCAGTCTCTTGTACTCTGTCTGATTCCAGTCTTCTGCCCCTGTCTGATTCCAATCTCCTGTGCCCTGTCTGAGTCCACTCTCCTGATCCTGTCTAATTGCATTCCCCTGGCTCCTGTCTGATTGCAGTCTGCTGTGCCCTGTCGGATTCCAGTCTCCTACCCCTGTCTGATTACAGTCTCCTGCCCCTGTCTGATTCCAGTCTCCTGTGCTCTGTCTAATTCTATTCTCCTACCAGTTTCTGATTCCAGTCTCTTGCCCGTGTCTGATTCCAGTCTGATGCCCATGTCTGATTCCAGTCTCCTGCACCCTGTCTGATTCCAGTCTCCTGTGCCCTGTCTAATTCTATTCTCCTACCAGTTTCTGATTCCAGTCTCCTGCCCATGTCTGATTCCAGTCTGATGCCCATGTCTGATTCCAGTCTCCTGCACCCTGTCTGATTCCAGTCTCCTTGGCCCCTGTCTGATTCCAGTCTCTTGTACTATGTCTGATTCCTGTCTCCTGTGCCCCTGTCTGACTCCACTTTCCTGTGACCTGTCTGATTCCACTCTCCTGTGACGTGTCTGATTCCTGTCTCCAGTGCCCCTGTCTGATTCCAGTCTCCTGCTCCTGTCTGATTCCAGTCTCCTGGCCCCTGTCTGATTCCAGTGTCCAGGCTCCTTGTCTGATTCCAGTGTCCAAGTCCCTGTCTGATTCCCATCTACTGTGCCCCTGTCTGATTCCCATCTTCTGTGCTCCTGTCTGATTCCAGACTCTTGCGCCTTGTCTGATTCCAGTCTCCTGCGACTTTTTTGATTCCAGTCTCCAGCACCGTGTCAGATTCCAGACTACTGCGCCCTGTCTGATTCCAGTCTCTTGCTCCCTGTCTGATTCCAGTCTCCTGCCCCTGTCTGATTCCAGTCTCTTGTGCCCTGTTTGATTCCAGTCTCCGGCCCAAGCCTGATTGCCGTCTCTTGCTCCCTGTCTGATTCCAGTCTCTTGTACTCCGTCTGATTGCACTCTCCTGCCCCAGTCTGATTCCAGTCTTCTGGCCGCTGTCTGATTCCACTCACTTGACTCTATCGGATTGCATTCCCCTGGCTCCTGTCTGATTCCAGTTTCCTGTGCCCTGTGTGATTCCAGTCTCCGGCCCAAGCCTGAATGCAGGCTCTTGCTCTCTGTCTGATTCCAGTCTCTTATACTCCGTCTGATTCCAGTCGCCTGCCCCTGTCTGATTCCAGTCTCCTGTGCCCTGTCTGATTCCATTCTCCTGCCAGTGTCTGATTCCAATCTCCTGCCCGTGTCTGATTCCAGTCTCCTGCACCCTGTCTGATCCAATTCTCCTGCGCCATGTCTGATTTTAGTCTCCTGCGACTTTTTTGATTCCAGTCTCCAGCGCCGTGTCTGATTCCAGACTGCTGAACACTGTCTGATTCCAGTCTCTTGCTCCCTGTCTGATTCTAGTCTCTTGCTCCCTGTCTGATTCCTGTCTCCGGCCCCTGTCTGATTCCAGTCACTTGTACTCTGTCTGATTCCAGTCTCCTGCCCCTGTCTGATTCCAGTCTCCTGTGCCCTGTCTGAGTCCAGTCTCCTGATCCTGTCTGATTGCATTCCCCTGGCTCCTGTCTGATTGCAGTCTGCTGTGCCCTGTAAGATTCCAGTCTCCTACCCCTGTCTGATTACAGTCTCCTGTCCCTGTCTGATTCCAGTCTCCTTTGCCCTGTCTAATTCTATTCTCCTGCCAGTTTCTGATTCGAGTCTCCTGCCCGTGTCTGATTCCAGTCTGATGCCCATGTCTGATTCCAGTCTCCTGTACCCCTGTCTCAGTCTAGTCCCCTCTGCACTGTCTGATTCCAGTCTCCTGTGCCCTGTCAGATTTCAGTCTCCTGCACCTGTCTGATTCCAGTCTCCTGCTCCTTGTCTGATGGCAGTCTCCTGCCCCTGTCTGATTCCAGTATCCAGCCCCTGTCTGATTCCAATCTCCTGCATCTGTCTGATTCCAGTCTCCTGTGTCCTGTCTGATTCCAGTCTCCTGCCCCTGTCTGATTCCTGTCTCCAGTGCCCCTGTCTGATTCCAGTCTCCTGCCCCTGTCTGATTCCAATCTCCTGCTCCTGTCTGATTCCAGTCTCTTGTACTCCGTCTGATTCCAGTCTCCTGCCCCTGTCTGATTCCAATCTCCTGCAACTGTCTGATTCCAGTCTCCTGCACCCGTTCTGATTCCAGTCTCCTGGACCCCTGTCTGATTCCAGTCTCTTGCACTATGTATGATTCCTGTCTCCTGTGCTCCTGTCTGATTCCACTTTCCTGTGCCCTGTCGGATTCCAGTCTCCTACCCCTGTCTGATTCCAGTCTCCTGTGCCCCTGTCTGATTCCACTTTCCTGTGACCTGTCTGATTCCACTCTCCTGTGACGTGTCTGATTCCAGTCTCCTCAGCCTTGTATGATTGCAGTCTCCTGGCCCCTGTCTGATTCCAATCTCCTGACTCGTGTCTGATTCCAGTCCCCTGTGCACTGTCTGATTCCAGTCTCCTGCCCCTGTCTGATTCCAGTCTCCTGCTCCTGTCTGATTCCATTAAGCTGGCTCCTGTCTGATTGCAGTCTGCTGTGCCCTGTCAGATTCCAGTCTCCTACCCCTGTCTGATTCCAGTCTCCTGCCCCTGTCTCATTCCAGTCTCCTGGCCCCTGTTTGATTCCAGTCTCCTGCCCGTGTCTGATTCCAGTCTCCTGCACCCTGTCTGATTCCAGTCTCCTGCACCTTGTCTGATTCCAGTCTCCTGCACCCTGTCTGATTCCAGTCTCCTGCGCCCTGTCAGATTCCAGTCTCCAGTGCCCCTTTCTGATTCCAGTCTCCTGTGCCCCTGTCTGATTCCACTCTCCTGTGACCTGTCTGATTCCACTCTCCTCTGCCCTGTCTGATTGCAGTCTCCTGGCCCCTGACTGATTCCAGACTCGAGCTCCCCGTCTGATTCCAGTCTCCTGGCTCCTGTCTGATTCCAGTCTCCTGGCCCCTGTCTGATTCCAGTGTCCAGGCCCCTGTCTGATTCCAGTATCCAAGCCCCTGTCTGATTCCCATCTCCTGTGCCCCTGTCTGATTCCCGTCTTCTGTGCCCCTGTCTGATTCCAGTCTCCTGTGCCCCTGTCTGATTTAAGTCTCTTGCCCCTGTCTGATTCCAGTCTCCTGCCCTTGTCTGATTCCAGTCTCCTGTGCCCTGTCTGATTCCAGTCTCCTGGCCCCTGTCTGATTCCAGTCTCCTGTGCCCCTGTCTGATTCCAGTCTCTTGCCCCTGTCTGATTCCAGTCTCCAGCCCCTGGAGGATTCCAGTCTCCTGTGCCCCTGTCTCATTCCATTCCCCTGGATCCTGTCTGATTCCAGTCTCCTGCCCTTGTCTGATTCCATTCTCCTGTGCCCTGTCTGATTCCAGTCTCTTGCCAGTGTCTGATTCCAGTCTCCTGGCCCCTGTCTGATTCCAGTCTACTGTGCCCTTGTCTGATTCAAGTCTCCTGTGCCCCTGTCTGATTCCAGTCTCCTGTGGCCCTGTCTGATTCCAGCCACCTGTGCCCCTGTCTGATTCCAGTCTCCAGCCCCTGTCTGATTCCATTCCCCTGGGTCCTGTCTGATTTCATTCCCCTAGCTACTGGTTGATTCCATTCCCCTTGCTCCAGTCTGATTCCAGTCTCCTGCCCGTGTCTGATTCCAGTCTCCTGCCCCTGTCTGACGCCAGTCTCCTGTGTCCCTGTCTGATTCCAGTCACTTGACCCATGTCTGATTCAAGTTTCCTGCTCCCTGTCTGATTCCAGTCTCCTGCCCCTGTCTGTTTCCAGTCTCCTGTGACCTGTCTGATTCCAGTCTCCTGTACCCTGTCTGTAGGTCCCCTACAGACAGAAACAGGTGAATTGATTATGGGGAGCAAGGACATGGCAGACCAATTGAATAATTACTTTGGTTCTGTCTTCACTAAGAAGGACATAAGTAATCTTCCAGAAATAGTAGGGGACAGAGAGTCCAGTGAGATGGAGGAACTGAGCGAAATATATGTTAGTAGGGAAGTGGTGTTAGGTTAATTGAAGGGATTAAAGGCAGATAAATCCCCAGGGCCAGGTGATCTGCATTCCAGAGTGCTTAAGGAAGTAGCCCAAGAAATAGTGGATGCATTAGTGATAATTTTTCAAAACTCTTTAGATTCTGGACTAGTTCCTGAGGATTGGAGGGTGGCTAATGTAACCCCACTTTTTAAAAAAAGAGGGAGAGAGAAACCGGGTAATTATAGACCGGTTAACCTAACGTCGGTGGTGGGGAAACTGCTGGAGTCAGTTATCAAAGGTGTGATAAGAGCACATTTGGAAAGCAGTGAAATCATCAGACAAAGTCAGCATGGATTTGTGAAAAGAAAATCATGTCTGATGAATCTCATAGAATTTTTTGAGGATGTAACTAGTAGAGTGGATAGGGGAGAACCAGTGGATGTGGTATGTTTGGATTTTCAAACAGCTTTTGACAAGGTCCCACACAGGAGATGAGTGTGCAAACTTAAAGCACACAGTATTTAGGGTAAGGTATTGATGTGGATAGAGAATTGGTTAGCAGACAGGAAGCAAAGAGTGGGCATAAACGGGACCTTTTCAGAATGGCATGCAGTGACTAGTGGGGTACCGCAAGGCTCAGTGCTGGGACCCAAGTTGTTTACAATATATATTAATGACTTGGATGAGGGAATTAAATGCAGCATCTCCAAGTTTGCGGATGACACGAAGCTGGGCGGCAGTGTTAGCTGTGAGGAGGATGCTGAGAGGATGCAGGGTGACTTGGATAGGTTAGGTGAGTGGGCAAATTCATGGCAGATGCAATTTAATGTGGATAAATGTGAAGTTATCCACTTTGGTGGCAAAAATATTATCTGAATTGTGGCCGATTAGGAAAAGGGGAGGTGCAACGAGACCTGGGTGTCATTATACACCAGTCATTGAAAGTGGGCATGCAGGTACAGCAGGCGGTGAAAAAGGCAAATGGTATGCTGGCATATATAGCGAGAGGATTCGAGTACAGGAGCAGGGAGGTACTACTGCAGTTGTACAAGGCCTTGGTGAGATCACACCTGGAGTATTGTGTGCAGTTTTGGTCCCCTAATCTGAGGAAAGACATCCTTGCCATAGAGGGAGTACAAAGAAGGTTCACCAGATTGATTCCTGGAATGGCAGGACTTTCATATGAAGAAAGACTGGATGAACTAGGCTTGTACTCGTTGGAATTTAGAAGATTGAGGGGGTATCTGATTGAAACGTATAAAATCCTAAAGGGATTGGACAGGCTAGATGCAGGAAGATTGTTCCCAATATTGGGGAAGTCCAGAACGAGGGGTCACAGTTTGAGGATAAAGGGGAAGCCTTTTAGAACTGAGATTAGGAAAAACTTCTTCACACAGAGAGTGGTGAATCTGTGGAATTCTCTGCCACAGGAAACAGTTGAGGCCGGTTCATTGGCTATATTTAAGAGGGAGTTAGATATGGCCCTTGTGGCTACGGGGATCAGCGGGTATGGAGGGAAGGCTGGTGCAGGGTTCTGAGTTGGATGATCAGCCATGATCATAATAAATGGGGGTGCAGGCTCGAAGGGCCGAATGGCCTACTCCTGCACCTATTTTCTATGTTTCTATGTTTCTATGTCTGATTCCAGTCTCCTGGCCCCTGTTTGATTCCAGTCTCCTGTGCCCCTGTCTGATTCAAGTCTCCTGCTCCTTGTCTGATGGCAGTCTCCTGCCCCTGTCTGATTCCAGTATCCAGCCCCTGTCTGATTCCATTAAGCTGGCTCCTGTCTGATTCCAGTCTCCTGTGCCCCTGTCTGATTCTCGTCTTCTGTGCCCCTGTCTGATTCCAGTCTCCTGTGCCCCTGTCTTATTTAAGTCTCTTGCTCCTGTCTGATTTCATTCTCCTGGCCCCTGTCTGATTCCAGTCTCCTGTGCCCCTGTCTGATTGCCGTCTCCAGCCCCTGTCTGATTCCATTCCCATGGCTCCAGTCTGATTCCATTCCCCTGGCTGCTGTCTGATTCCAGTCTCCTGTGCCACTGACTGATTCCAGTCGCCTGCCCCTGTCTGATTCCAGTCTCCTGCTCTTGTCTGATTCCAGTCTCCTGTGCGCTGTCTGATTCCAGTCTCCAGTGCCCATGTCTGATTCCAGTCTCTTGCCCCTGTCTGATTCCAGTCTCCTGCCCGTGTCTGATTCCAGTCTCCTGTGCCCCGGTCTGATTCCAATCTCTTGCCCCTGTCTGATTCCAGTCTCTTGAACTATGTATGATTCCTGTCTCCTGTGCCCCTGTCTGATTCCACTTTCCTGTGACCTGTCTGATTCCACTCTCCTGTGATGTGTCTGATTCCAGTCTCCTCAGCCTTGTATGATTGCAGTCTCCTGGCCCCTGTCTGATTCCAATCTCCTGACCCCTGTCTGATTCCAGTCCCCTGTGCACTGTCTGATTCCAGTCTCCAGCCCCTGTCTGATTCCAGTCTCCAGCCCCTGTCTGATTCCAGTCTCCAGACCCTGTCTGATTCCATTAAGCTGGCTCCTGTCTGATTGCAGTCTGCTGTGCCCTGTCGGATTCCAGTCTCCTACCCCTGTCTGATTCCAGTCTCCTGCCCCTGTCTGATTCCAGTCTCCTGGCCCATGTTTGATTCCAGTCTCCTGTCCCTGTCTGATTCCTGTCTCCTGTGCCCTGTCTGATTCCAGTCTCCTGCCCCTGTCTGATTCCAGTCTCCTGCTCCTGTCTGATTCCAGTCTCCTGGCCCCTGTCTGATTCCAGTGTCCAGGCTCCTTGTCTGATTCCAGTGTCCAAGTCCCTGTCTGATTCCCGTCTACTATGCCCCTGTCTGATTCCCGTCTTCTGTGCCCCTGTCTGATTCCAGTCTCTTGTACTCCGTCTGATTGCACTCTCCTGCCCCAGTCTGATTCCAGTCTCCTGGCCGCTGTCTGATTCCACTCGCTTGACTCTATCCGATTGCACTCCCCTGGCTCCTGTCTGATTCCAGTTTCCTGTGACTTTTTTGATTCCAGTCTCCAGCGCTGTGTCTGATTCCAGACTGCTGCACCCTGTCTGATTCCAGTCTCTTGCTCCCTGTCTGATTCTAGTCTCTTGCTCCCTGTCTGATTCCAGACTCTTGTGCCCTGTGTGATTCCAGTCTTCGGACCAAGCCTGAATGCAGTCTCTTGCTCCCTGTCTGATTCCAGTCTCTTGTACTCCGTCTGATTCCAGTCTCCAGCCCCTGTCTGATTCCAGTCTCCTGGCCCCTGTTTGATTCCAGTCTCCTGCACCCTGTCTGATTCCAGTCTCCTGTGCCCTGTCTGATTCCATTCTACTGCCAGTGTCTGATTCCAATCTCCTGCCTGTGTCTGAATCCTGTCTCCTGCGCCCTGCCTGATCCAATTCTCCTGCGCCATGTCTGAATTTAGTCTCCTGCGCCCTGTCTGATTCCAGTCTCCAGCACCGTGTCAGATTCCAAACTCCTGTGCCCTGTCTGATTCCAGTCTCTTGCTCCCTGTCTGATTCCAGTCCCTTGGGCCCTGTCTGATTCCTGTCTCCGGCCCCTGCCTGATTGCAGTCTCTTGCTCCCTGTCTGATTCCAGTCTCTTGTACTCTGTCTGATTCCAGTCTTCTGCCCCTGTCTGATTCCAATCTCCTGTGCCCTGTCTGAGTCCACTCTCCTGATCCTGTCTAATTGCATTCCCCTGGCTCCTGTCTGATTGCAGTCTGCTGTGCCCTGTCGGATTCCAGTCTCCTACCCCTGTCTGATTACAGTCTCCTGCCCCTGTCTGATTCCAGTCTCCTGTGCTCTGTCTAATTCTATTCTCCTACCAGTTTCTGATTCCAGTCTCTTGCCCGTGTCTGATTCCAGTCTGATGCCCATGTCTGATTCCAGTCTCCTGCACCCTGTCTGATTCCAGTCTCCTGTGCCCTGTCTAATTCTATTCTCCTACCAGTTTCTGATTCCAGTCTCCTGCCCATGTCTGATTCCAGTCTGATGCCCATGTCTGATTCCAGTCTCCTGCACCCTGTCTGATTCCAGTCTCCTTGGCCCCTGTCTGATTCCAGTCTCTTGTACTATGTCTGATTCCTGTCTCCTGTGCCCCTGTCTGACTCCACTTTCCTGTGACCTGTCTGATTCCACTCTCCTGTGACGTGTCTGATTCCTGTCTCCAGTGCCCCTGTCTGATTCCAGTCTCCTGCTCCTGTCTGATTCCAGTCTCCTGGCCCCTGTCTGATTCCAGTGTCCAGGCTCCTTGTCTGATTCCAGTGTCCAAGTCCCTGTCTGATTCCCATCTACTGTGCCCCTGTCTGATTCCCATCTTCTGTGCTCCTGTCTGATTCCAGACTCTTGCGCCTTGTCTGATTCCAGTCTCCTGCGACTTTTTTGATTCCAGTCTCCAGCACCGTGTCAGATTCCAGACTACTGCGCCCTGTCTGATTCCAGTCTCTTGCTCCCTGTCTGATTCCAGTCTCCTGCCCCTGTCTGATTCCAGTCTCTTGTGCCCTGTTTGATTCCAGTCTCCGGCCCAAGCCTGATTGCCGTCTCTTGCTCCCTGTCTGATTCCAGTCTCTTGTACTCCGTCTGATTGCACTCTCCTGCCCCAGTCTGATTCCAGTCTTCTGGCCGCTGTCTGATTCCACTCACTTGACTCTATCCGATTGCATTCCCCTGGCTCCTGTCTGATTCCAGTTTCCTGTGCCCTGTGTGATTCCAGTCTCCGGCCCAAGCCTGAATGCAGGCTCTTGCTCTCTGTCTGATTCCAGTCTCTTATACTCTGTCTGATTCCAGTCGCCTGCCCCTGTCTGATTCCAGTCTCCTGTGCCCTGTCTGATTCCATTCTCCTGCCAGTGTCTGATTCCAATCTCCTGCCCGTGTCTGATTCCAGTCTCCTGCACCCTGTCTGATCCAATTCTCCTGCGCCATGTCTGATTTTAGTCTCCTGCGACTTTTTTGATTCCAGTCTCCAGCGCCGTGTCTGATTCCAGACTGCTGAACACTGTCTGATTCCAGTCTCTTGCTCCCTGTCTGATTCTAGTCTCTTGCTCCCTGTCTGATTCCTGTCTCCGGCCCCTGTCTGATTCCAGTCACTTGTACTCTGTCTGATTCCAGTCTCCTGCCCCTGTCTGATTCCAGTCTCCTGTGCCCTGTCTGAGTCCAGTCTCCTGATCCTGTCTGATTGCATTCCCCTGGCTCCTGTCTGATTGCAGTCTGCTGTGCCCTGTAAGATTCCAGTCTCCTACCCCTGTCTGATTACAGTCTCCTGTCCCTGTCTGATTCCAGTCTCCTTTGCCCTGTCTAATTCTATTCTCCTGCCAGTTTCTGATTCGAGTCTCCTGCCCGTGTCTGATTCCAGTCTGATGCCCATGTCTGATTCCAGTCTCCTGTACCCCTGTCTCAGTCTAGTCCCCTCTGCACTGTCTGATTCCAGTCTCCTGTGCCCTGTCAGATTTCAGTCTCCTGCACCTGTCTGATTCCAGTCTCCTGCTCCTTGTCTGATGGCAGTCTCCTGCCCCTGTCTGATTCCAGTATCCAGCCCCTGTCTGATTCCATTAAGCTGGCTCCTGTCTGATTCCAGTCTCCTTTGCCACTGACTGATTCCAGTCGCCTGCCCGTGTCTGACTCCAGTCTCCTGCCCCTGTCTGATTCCAATCTCCTGCATCTGTCTGATTCCAGTCTCCTGTGTCCTGTCTGATTCCAGTCTCCTGCCCCTGTCTGATTCCTGTCTCCAGTGCCCCTGTCTGATTCCAGTCTCCTGCCCCTGTCTGATTCCAATCTCCTGCTCCTGTCTGATTCCAGTCTCTTGTACTCCGTCTGATTCCAGTCTCCTGCCCCTGTCTGATTCCAATCTCCTGCAACTGTCTGATTCCAGTCTCCTGCACCCGTTCTGATTCCAGTCTCCTGGACCCCTGTCTGATTCCAGTCTCTTGCACTATGTATGATTCCTGTCTCCTGTGCTCCTGTCTGATTCCACTTTCCTGTGCCCTGTCGGATTCCAGTCTCCTACCCCTGTCTGATTCCAGTCACCTGTGCCCCTGTCTGATTCCACTTTCCTGTGACCTGTCTGATTCCACTCTCCTGTGACGTGTCTGATTCCAGTCTCCTCAGCCTTGTATGATTGCAGTCTCCTGCCCCTGTCTGATTCCAATCTCCTGCATCTGTCTGATTCCAGTCTCCTGTGTCCTGTCTGATTCCAGTCTCCTGCCCCTGTCTGATTCCTGTCTCCAGTGCCCCTGTCTGATTCCAGTCTCCTGCCCCTGTCTGATTCCAATCTCCTGCTCCTGTCTGATTCCAGTCTCTTGTACTCCGTCTGATTCCAGTCTCCTGCCCCTGTCTGATTCCAATCTCCTGCAACTGTCTGATTCCAGTCTCCTGCACCCGTTCTGATTCCAGTCTCCTGGACCCCTGTCTGATTCCAGTCTCTTGCACTATGTATGATTCCTGTCTCCTGTGCTCCTGTCTGATTCCACTTTCCTGTGCCCTGTCGGATTCCAGTCTCCTACCCCTGTCTGATTCCAGTCTCCTGTGCCCCTGTCTGATTCCACTTTCCTGTGACCTGTCTGATTCCACTCTCCTGTGACGTGTCTGATTCCAGTCTCCTCAGCCTTGTATGATTGCAGTCTCCTGGCCCCTGTCTGATTCCAATCTCCTGACTCGTGTCTGATTCCAGTCCCCTGTGCACTGTCTGATTCCAGTCTCCTGCCCCTGTCTGATTCCAGTCTCCTGCTCCTGTCTGATTCCATTAAGCTGGCTCCTGTCTGATTGCAGTCTGCTGTGCCCTGTCAGATTCCAGTCTCCTACCCCTGTCTGATTCCAGTCTCCTGCCCCTGTCTCATTCCAGTCTCCTGGCCCCTGTTTGATTCCAGTCTCCTGCCCGTGTCTGATTCCAGTCTCCTGCACCCTGTCTGATTCCAGTCTCCTGCACCTTGTCTGATTCCAGTCTCCTGCACCCTGTCTGATTCCAGTCTCCTGCGCCCTGTCAGATTCCAGTCTCCAGTGCCCCTTTCTGATTCCAGTCTCCTGTGCCCCTGTCTGATTCCACTCTCCTGTGACCTGTCTGATTCCACTCTCCTCTGCCCTGTCTGATTGCAGTCTCCTGGCCCCTGACTGATTCCAGACTCGAGCTCCCCATCTGATTCCAGTCTCCTGGCTCCTGTCTGATTCCAGTCTCCTGGCCCCTGTCTGATTCCAGTGTCCAGGCCCCTGTCTGATTCCAGTATCCAAGCCCCTGTCTGATTCCCATTTCCTGTGCCCCTGTCTGATTCCCGTCTTCTGTGCCCCTGTCTGATTCCAGTCTCCTGTGCCCCTGTCTGATTTAAGTCTCTTGCCCCTGTCTGATTCCAGTCTCCTGCCCTTGTCTGATTCCAGTCTCCTGTGCCCTGTCTGATTCCAGTCTCCTGGCCCCTGTCTGATTCCAGTCTCCTGTGCCCCTGTCTGATTCCAGTCTCTTGCCCCTGTCTGATTCCAGTCTCCAGCCCCTGGAGGATTCCAGTCTCCTGTGCCCCTGTCTCATTCCATTCCCCTGGATCCTGTCTGATTCCAGTCTCCTGCCCTTGTCTGATTCCATTCTCCTGTGCCCTGTCTGATTCCAGTCTCCTGCCAGTGTCTGATTCCAGTCTCCTGGCCCCTGTCTGATTCCAGTCTCTTGCACTATGTATGATTCCTGTCTCCTGTGCTCCTGTCTGATTCCACTTTCCTGTGCCCTGTCGGATTCCAGTCTCCTACCCCTGTCTGATTCCAGTCTCCTGTGCCCCTGTCTGATTCCACTTTCCTGTGACCTGTCTGATTCCACTCTCCTGTGACGTGTCTGATTCCAGTCTCCTCAGCCTTGTATGATTGCAGTCTCCTGGCCCCTGTCTGATTCCAATCTCCTGACTCGTGTCTGATTCCAGTCCCCTGTGCACTGTCTGATTCCAGTCTCCTGCCCCTGTCTGATTCCAGTCTCCTGCTCCTGTCTGATTCCATTAAGCTGGCTCCTGTCTGATTGCAGTCTGCTGTGCCCTGTCAGATTCCAGTCTCCTACCCCTGTCTGATTCCAGTCTCCTGCCCCTGTCTGATTCCAGTCTCCTGGCCCATGTTTGATTCCAGTCTCCTGTCCCTGTCTGATTCCTGTCTCCTGTGCCCTGTCTGATTCCAGTCTCCTGCCCCTGTCTGATTCCAGTCTCCTTTGCCCTGTCTAATTCTATTCTCCTGCCAGTTTCTGATTCGAGTCTCCTGCCCGTGTCTGATTCCAGTCTGATGCCCATGTCTGATTCCAGTCTCCTGTACCCCTGTCTCATTCTAGTCCCCTCTGCACTGTCTGATTCCAGTCTCCTGTGCCCTGTCAGATTTCAGTCTCCTGCACCTGTCTGATTCCAGTCTCCTGCTCCTTGTCTGATGGCAGTCTCCTGCCCCTGTCTGATTCCAGTATCCAGCCCCTGTCTGATTCCATTAAGCTGGCCCATGTCTGATTCCAGTCTCCTGCACCCTGTCTGATTCCAGTCTCCTTGGCCCCTGTCTGATTCCAGTCTCTTGTACTATGTCTGATTCCTGTCTCCTGTGCCCCTGTCTGACTCCACTTTCCTGTGACCTGTCTGATTCCACTCTCCTGTGACGTGTCTGATTCCTGTCTCCAGTGCCCCTGTCTGATTCCAGTCTCCTGCTCCTGTCTGATTCCAGTCTCCTGGCCCCTGTCTGATTCCAGTGTCCAGGCTCCTTGTCTGATTCCAGTGTCCAAGTCCCTGTCTGATTCCCATCTACTGTGCCCCTGTCTGATTCCCATCTTCTGTGCTCCTGTCTGATTCCAGACTCTTGCGCCTTGTCTGATTCCAGTCTCCTGCGACTTTTTTGATTCCAGTCTCCAGCACCGTGTCAGATTCCAGACTACTGCGCCCTGTCTGATTCCAGTCTCTTGCTCCCTGTCTGATTCCAGTCTCCTGCCCCTGTCTGATTCCAGTCTCTTGTGCCCTGTTTGATTCCAGTCTCCGGCCCAAGCCTGATTGCCGTCTCTTGCTCCCTGTCTGATTCCAGTCTCTTGTACTCCGTCTGATTGCACTCTCCTGCCCCAGTCTGATTCCAGTCTTCTGGCCGCTGTCTGATTCCACTCACTTGACTCTATCCGATTGCATTCCCCTGGCTCCTGTCTGATTCCAGTTTCCTGTGCCCTGTGTGATTCCAGTCTCCGGCCCAAGCCTGAATGCAGCGCTCTTGCTCTCTGTCTGATTCCAGTCTCTTATACTCCGTCTGATTCCAGTCGCCTGCCCCTGTCTGATTCCAGTCTCCTGTGCCCTGTCTGATTCCATTCTCCTGCCAGTGTCTGATTCCAATCTCCTGCCCGTGTCTGATTCCAGTCTCCTGCACCCTGTCTGATCCAATTCTCCTGCGCCATGTCTGATTTTAGTCTCCTGCGACTTTTTTGATTCCAGTCTCCTGTGCCCTGTCTGATTCCATTCTCCTGCCAGTGTCTGATTCCAGTCTCTTGCTCCCTGTCTGATTCTAGTCTCTTGCTCCCTGTCTGATTCCTGTCTCCGGCCCCTGTCTGATTCCAGTCACTTGTACTCTGTCTGATTCCAGTCTCCTGCCCCTGTCTGATTCCAGTCTCCTGTGCCCTGTCTGAGTCCAGTCTCCTGATCCTGTCTGATTGCATTCCCCTGGCTCCTGTCTGATTGCAGTCTGCTGTGCCCTGTAAGATTCCAGTCTCCTACCCCTGTCTGATTACAGTCTCCTGTCCCTGTCTGATTCCAGTCTCCTTTGCCCTGTCTAATTCTATTCTCCTGCCAGTTTCTGATTCGAGTCTCCTGCCCGTGTCTGATTCCAGTCTGATGCCCATGTCTGATTCCAGTCTCCTGTACCCCTGTCTCAGTCTAGTCCCCTCTGCACTGTCTGATTCCAGTCTCCTGTGCCCTGTCAGATTTCAGTCTCCTGCACCTGTCTGATTCCAGTCTCCTGCTCCTTGTCTGATGGCAGTCTCCTGCCCCTGTCTGATTCCAGTATCCAGCCCCTGTCTGATTCCATTAAGCTGGCTCCTGTCTGATTCCAGTCTCCTTTGCCACTGACTGATTCCAGTCGCCTGCCCGTGTCTGACTCCAGTCTCCTGCCCCTGTCTGATTCCAATCTCCTGCATCTGTCTGATTCCAGTCTCCTGTGTCCTGTCTGATTCCAGTCTCCTGCCCCTGTCTGATTCCTGTCTCCAGTGCCCCTGTCTGATTCCAGTCTCCTGCCCCTGTCTGATTCCAATCTCCTGCTCCTGTCTGATTCCAGTCTCTTGTACTCCGTCTGATTCCAGTCTCCTGCCCCTGTCTGATTCCAATCTCCTGCAACTGTCTGATTCCAGTCTCCTGCACCCGTTCTGATTCCAGTCTCCTGGACCCCTGTCTGATTCCAGTCTCTTGCACTATGTATGATTCCTGTCTCCTGTGCTCCTGTCTGATTCCACTTTCCTGTGCCCTGTCGGATTCCAGTCTCCTACCCCTGTCTGATTCCAGTCTCCTGTGCCCCTGTCTGATTCCACTTTCCTGTGACCTGTCTGATTCCACTCTCCTGTGACGTGTCTGATTCCAGTCTCCTCAGCCTTGTATGATTGCAGTCTCCTGGCCCCTGTCTGATTCCAATCTCCTGACTCGTGTCTGATTCCAGTCCCCTGTGCACTGTCTGATTCCAGTCTCCTGCCCCTGTCTGATTCCAGTCTCCTGCTCCTGTCTGATTCCATTAAGCTGGCTCCTGTCTGATTGCAGTCTGCTGTGCCCTGTCAGATTCCAGTCTCCTACCCCTGTCTGATTCCAGTCTCCTGCCCCTGTCTCATTCCAGTCTCCTGGCCCCTGTTTGATTCCAGTCTCCTGCCCGTGTCTGATTCCAGTCTCCTGCACCCTGTCTGATTCCAGTCTCCTGCACCTTGTCTGATTCCAGTCTCCTGCACCCTGTCTGATTCCAGTCTCCTGCGCCCTGTCAGATTCCAGTCTCCAGTGCCCCTTTCTGATTCCAGTCTCCTGTGCCCCTGTCTGATTCCACTCTCCTGTGACCTGTCTGATTCCACTCTCCTCTGCCCTGTCTGATTGCAGTCTCCTGGCCCCTGATTGATTCCAGACTCGAGCTCCCCGTCTGATTCCAGTCTCCTGGCTCCTGTCTGATTCCAGTCTCCTGGCCCCTGTCTGATTCCAGTGTCCAGGCCCCTGTCTGATTCCAGTATCCAAGCCCCTGTCTGATTCCCATTTCCTGTGCCCCTGTCTGATTCCCGTCTTCTGTGCCCCTGTCTGATTCCAGTCTCCTGTGCCCCTGTCTGATTTAAGTCTCTTGCCCCTGTCTGATTCCAGTCTCCTGCCCTTGTCTGATTCCAGTCTCCTGTGCCCTGTCTGATTCCAGTCTCCTGGCCCCTGTCTGATTCCAGTCTCCTGTGCCCCTGTCTGATTCCAGTCTCTTGCCCCTGTCTGATTCCAGTCTCCAGCCCCTGGAGGATTCCAGTCTCCTGTGCCCCTGTCTCATTCCATTCCCCTGGATCCTGTCTGATTCCAGTCTCCTGCCCTTGTCTGATTCCATTCTCCTGTGCCCTGTCTGATTCCAGTCTCCTGCCAGTGTCTGATTCCAGTCTCCTGGCCCCTGTCTGATTCCAGTCTCTTGCACTATGTATGATTCCTGTCTCCTGTGCTCCTGTCTGATTCCACTTTCCTGTGCCCTGTCGGATTCCAGTCTCCTACCCCTGTCTGATTCCAGTCTCCTGTGCCCCTGTCTGATTCCACTTTCCTGTGACCTGTCTGATTCCACTCTCCTGTGACGTGTCTGATTCCAGTCTCCTCAGCCTTGTATGATTGCAGTCTCCTGGCCCCTGTCTGATTCCAATCTCCTGACTCGTGTCTGATTCCAGTCCCCTGTGCACTGTCTGATTCCAGTCTCCTGCCCCTGTCTGATTCCAGTCTCCTGCTCCTGTCTGATTCCATTAAGCTGGCTCCTGTCTGATTGCAGTCTGCTGTGCCCTGTCAGATTCCAGTCTCCTACCCCTGTCTGATTCCAGTCTCCTGCCCCTGTCTCATTCCAGTCTCCTGGCCCCTGTTTGATTCCAGTCTCCTGCCCGTGTCTGATTCCAGTCTCCTGCACCCTGTCTGATTCCAGTCTCCTGCACCTTGTCTGATTCCAGTCTCCTGCACCCTGTCTGATTCCAGTCTCCTGCGCCCTGTCAGATTCCAGTCTCCAGTGCCCCTTTCTGATTCCAGTCTCCTGTGCCCCTGTCTGATTCCACTCTCCTGTGACCTGTCTGATTCCACTCTCCTCTGCCCTGTCTGATTGCAGTCTCCTGGCCCCTGACTGATTCCAGACTCGAGCTCCCCATCTGATTCCAGTCTCCTGGCTCCTGTCTGATTCCAGTCTCCTTTGCCCTGTCTAATTCTATTCTCCTGCCAGTTTCTGATTCGAGTCTCCTGCCCGTGTCTGATTCCAGTCTGATGCCCATGTCTGATTCCAGTCTCCTGTACCCCTGTCTCAGTCTAGTCCCCTCTGCACTGTCTGATTCCAGTCTCCTGTGCCCTGTCAGATTTCAGTCTCCTGCACCTGTCTGATTCCAGTCTCCTGCTCCTTGTCTGATGGCAGTCTCCTGCCCCTGTCTGATTCCAGTATCCAGCCCCTGTCTGATTCCATTAAGCTGGCTCCTGTCTGATTCCAGTCTCCTTTGCCACTGACTGATTCCAGTCGCCTGCCCGTGTCTGACTCCAGTCTCCTGCCCCTGTCTGATTCCAATCTCCTGCATCTGTCTGATTCCAGTCTCCTGTGTCCTGTCTGATTCCAGTCTCCTGCCCCTGTCTGATTCCTGTCTCCAGTGCCCCTGTCTGATTCCAGTCTCCTGCCCCTGTCTGATTCCAATCTCCTGCTCCTGTCTGATTCCAGTCTCTTGTACTCCGTCTGATTCCAGTCTCCTGCCCCTGTCTGATTCCAATCTCCTGCAACTGTCTGATTCCAGTCTCCTGCACCCGTTCTGATTCCAGTCTCCTGGACCCCTGTCTGATTCCAGTCTCTTGCACTATGTATGATTCCTGTCTCCTGTGCTCCTGTCTGATTCCACTTTCCTGTGCCCTGTCGGATTCCAGTCTCCTACCCCTGTCTGATTCCAGTCTCCTGTGCCCCTGTCTGATTCCACTTTCCTGTGACCTGTCTGATTCCACTCTCCTGTGACGTGTCTGATTCCAGTCTCCTCAGCCTTGTATGATTGCAGTCTCCTGGCCCCTGTCTGATTCCAATCTCCTGACTCGTGTCTGATTCCAGTCCCCTGTGCACTGTCTGATTCCAGTCTCCTGCCCCTGTCTGATTCCAGTCTCCTGCTCCTGTCTGATTCCATTAAGCTGGCTCCTGTCTGATTGCAGTCTGCTGTGCCCTGTCAGATTCCAGTCTCCTACCCCTGTCTGATTCCAGTCTCCTGCCCCTGTCTCATTCCAGTCTCCTGGCCCCTGTTTGATTCCAGTCTCCTGCCCGTGTCTGATTCCAGTCTCCTGCACCCTGTCTGATTCCAGTCTCCTGCACCTTGTCTGATTCCAGTCTCCTGCACCCTGTCTGATTCCAGTCTCCTGCGCCCTGTCAGATTCCAGTCTCCAGTGCCCCTTTCTGATTCCAGTCTCCTGTGCCCCTGTCTGATTCCACTCTCCTGTGACCTGTCTGATTCCACTCTCCTCTGCCCTGTCTGATTGCAGTCTCCTGGCCCCTGATTGATTCCAGACTCGAGCTCCCCGTCTGATTCCAGTCTCCTGGCTCCTGTCTGATTCCAGTCTCCTGGCCCCTGTCTGATTCCAGTGTCCAGGCCCCTGTCTGATTCCAGTATCCAAGCCCCTGTCTGATTCCCATTTCCTGTGCCCCTGTCTGATTCCCGTCTTCTGTGCCCCTGTCTGATTCCAGTCTCCTGTGCCCCTGTCTGATTTAAGTCTCTTGCCCCTGTCTGATTCCAGTCTCCTGCCCTTGTCTGATTCCAGTCTCCTGTGCCCTGTCTGATTCCAGTCTCCTGGCCCCTGTCTGATTCCAGTCTCCTGTGCCCCTGTCTGATTCCAGTCTCTTGCCCCTGTCTGATTCCAGTCTCCAGCCCCTGGAGGATTCCAGTCTCCTGTGCCCCTGTCTCATTCCATTCCCCTGGATCCTGTCTGATTCCAGTCTCCTGCCCTTGTCTGATTCCATTCTCCTGTGCCCTGTCTGATTCCAGTCTCCTGCCAGTGTCTGATTCCAGTCTCCTGGCCCCTGTCTGATTCCAGTCTCTTGCACTATGTATGATTCCTGTCTCCTGTGCTCCTGTCTGATTCCACTTTCCTGTGCCCTGTCGGATTCCAGTCTCCTACCCCTGTCTGATTCCAGTCTCCTGTGCCCCTGTCTGATTCCACTTTCCTGTGACCTGTCTGATTCCACTCTCCTGTGACGTGTCTGATTCCAGTCTCCTCAGCCTTGTATGATTGCAGTCTCCTGGCCCCTGTCTGATTCCAATCTCCTGACTCGTGTCTGATTCCAGTCCCCTGTGCACTGTCTGATTCCAGTCTCCTGCCCCTGTCTGATTCCAGTCTCCTGCTCCTGTCTGATTCCATTAAGCTGGCTCCTGTCTGATTGCAGTCTGCTGTGCCCTGTCAGATTCCAGTCTCCTACCCCTGTCTGATTCCAGTCTCCTGCCCCTGTCTCATTCCAGTCTCCTGGCCCCTGTTTGATTCCAGTCTCCTGCCCGTGTCTGATTCCAGTCTCCTGCACCCTGTCTGATTCCAGTCTCCTGCACCTTGTCTGATTCCAGTCTCCTGCACCCTGTCTGATTCCAGTCTCCTGCGCCCTGTCAGATTCCAGTCTCCAGTGCCCCTTTCTGATTCCAGTCTCCTGTGCCCCTGTCTGATTCCACTCTCCTGTGACCTGTCTGATTCCACTCTCCTCTGCCCTGTCTGATTGCAGTCTCCTGGCCCCTGACTGATTCCAGACTCGAGCTCCCCATCTGATTCCAGTCTCCTGGCTCCTGTCTGATTCCAGTCTCCTTTGCCCTGTCTAATTCTATTCTCCTGCCAGTTTCTGATTCGAGTCTCCTGCCCGTGTCTGATTCCAGTCTGATGCCCATGTCTGATTCCAGTCTCCTGTACCCCTGTCTCAGTCTAGTCCCCTCTGCACTGTCTGATTCCAGTCTCCTGTGCCCTGTCAGATTTCAGTCTCCTGCACCTGTCTGATTCCAGTCTCCTGCTCCTTGTCTGATGGCAGTCTCCTGCCCCTGTCTGATTCCAGTATCCAGCCCCTGTCTGATTCCATTAAGCTGGCTCCTGTCTGATTCCAGTCTCCTTTGCCACTGACTGATTCCAGTCGCCTGCCCGTGTCTGACTCCAGTCTCCTGCCCCTGTCTGATTCCAATCTCCTGCATCTGTCTGATTCCAGTCTCCTGTGTCCTGTCTGATTCCAGTCTCCTGCCCCTGTCTGATTCCTGTCTCCAGTGCCCCTGTCTGATTCCAGTCTCCTGCCCCTGTCTGATTCCAATCTCCTGCTCCTGTCTGATTCCAGTCTCTTGTACTCCGTCTGATTCCAGTCTCCTGCCCCTGTCTGATTCCAATCTCCTGCAACTGTCTGATTCCAGTCTCCTGCACCCGTTCTGATTCCAGTCTCCTGGACCCCTGTCTGATTCCAGTCTCTTGCACTATGTATGATTCCTGTCTCCTGTGCTCCTGTCTGATTCCACTTTCCTGTGCCCTGTCGGATTCCAGTCTCCTACCCCTGTCTGATTCCAGTCTCCTGTGCCCCTGTCTGATTCCACTTTCCTGTGACCTGTCTGATTCCACTCTCCTGTGACGTGTCTGATTCCAGTCTCCTCAGCCTTGTATGATTGCAGTCTCCTGGCCCCTGTCTGATTCCAATCTCCTGACTCGTGTCTGATTCCAGTCCCCTGTGCACTGTCTGATTCCAGTCTCCTGCCCCTGTCTGATTCCAGTCTCCTGCTCCTGTCTGATTCCATTAAGCTGGCTCCTGTCTGATTGCAGTCTGCTGTGCCCTGTCAGATTCCAGTCTCCTACCCCTGTCTGATTCCAGTCTCCTGCCCCTGTCTCATTCCAGTCTCCTGGCCCCTGTTTGATTCCAGTCTCCTGCCCGTGTCTGATTCCAGTCTCCTGCACCCTGTCTGATTCCAGTCTCCTGCACCTTGTCTGATTCCAGTCTCCTGCACCCTGTCTGATTCCAGTCTCCTGCGCCCTGTCAGATTCCAGTCTCCAGTGCCCCTTTCTGATTCCAGTCTCCTGTGCCCCTGTCTGATTCCACTCTCCTGTGACCTGTCTGATTCCACTCTCCTCTGCCCTGTCTGATTGCAGTCTCCTGGCCCCTGATTGATTCCAGACTCGAGCTCCCCGTCTGATTCCAGTCTCCTGGCTCCTGTCTGATTCCAGTCTCCTGGCCCCTGTCTGATTCCAGTGTCCAGGCCCCTGTCTGATTCCAGTATCCAAGCCCCTGTCTGATTCCCATTTCCTGTGCCCCTGTCTGATTCCCGTCTTCTGTGCCCCTGTCTGATTCCAGTCTCCTGTGCCCCTGTCTGATTTAAGTCTCTTGCCCCTGTCTGATTCCAGTCTCCTGCCCTTGTCTGATTCCAGTCTCCTGTGCCCTGTCTGATTCCAGTCTCCTGGCCCCTGTCTGATTCCAGTCTCCTGTGCCCCTGTCTGATTCCAGTCTCTTGCCCCTGTCTGATTCCAGTCTCCAGCCCCTGGAGGATTCCAGTCTCCTGTGCCCCTGTCTCATTCCATTCCCCTGGATCCTGTCTGATTCCAGTCTCCTGCCCTTGTCTGATTCCATTCTCCTGTGCCCTGTCTGATTCCAGTCTCCTGCCAGTGTCTGATTCCAGTCTCCTGGCCCCTGTCTGATTCCAGTCTCTTGCACTATGTATGATTCCTGTCTCCTGTGCTCCTGTCTGATTCCACTTTCCTGTGCCCTGTCGGATTCCAGTCTCCTACCCCTGTCTGATTCCAGTCTCCTGTGCCCCTGTCTGATTCCACTTTCCTGTGACCTGTCTGATTCCACTCTCCTGTGACGTGTCTGATTCCAGTCTCCTCAGCCTTGTATGATTGCAGTCTCCTGGCCCCTGTCTGATTCCAATCTCCTGACTCGTGTCTGATTCCAGTCCCCTGTGCACTGTCTGATTCCAGTCTCCTGCCCCTGTCTGATTCCAGTCTCCTGCTCCTGTCTGATTCCATTAAGCTGGCTCCTGTCTGATTGCAGTCTGCTGTGCCCTGTCAGATTCCAGTCTCCTACCCCTGTCTGATTCCAGTCTCCTGCCCCTGTCTCATTCCAGTCTCCTGGCCCCTGTTTGATTCCAGTCTCCTGCCCGTGTCTGATTCCAGTCTCCTGCACCCTGTCTGATTCCAGTCTCCTGCACCTTGTCTGATTCCAGTCTCCTGCACCCTGTCTGATTCCAGTCTCCTGCGCCCTGTCAGATTCCAGTCTCCAGTGCCCCTTTCTGATTCCAGTCTCCTGTGCCCCTGTCTGATTCCACTCTCCTGTGACCTGTCTGATTCCACTCTCCTCTGCCCTGTCTGATTGCAGTCTCCTGGCCCCTGATTGATTCCAGACTCGAGCTCCCCGTCTGATTCCAGTCTCCTGGCTCCTGTCTGATTCCAGTCTCCTGGCCCCTGTCTGATTCCAGTGTCCAGGCCCCTGTCTGATTCCAGTATCCAAGCCCCTGTCTGATTCCCATTTCCTGTGCCCCTGTCTGATTCCCGTCTTCTGTGCCCCTGTCTGATTCCAGTCTCCTGTGCCCCTGTCTGATTTAAGTCTCTTGCCCCTGTCTGATTCCAGTCTCCTGCCCTTGTCTGATTCCAGTCTCCTGTGCCCTGTCTGATTCCAGTCTCCTGGCCCCTGTCTGATTCCAGTCTCCTGTGCCCCTGTCTGATTCCAGTCTCTTGCCCCTGTCTGATTCCAGTCTCCAGCCCCTGGAGGATTCCAGTCTCCTGTGCCCCTGTCTCATTCCATTCCCCTGGATCCTGTCTGATTCCAGTCTCCTGCCCTTGTCTGATTCCATTCTCCTGTGCCCTGTCTGATTCCAGTCTCCTGCCAGTGTCTGATTCCAGTCTCCTGGCCCCTGTCTGATTCCAGTCTCTTGCACTATGTATGATTCCTGTCTCCTGTGCTCCTGTCTGATTCCACTTTCCTGTGCCCTGTCGGATTCCAGTCTCCTACCCCTGTCTGATTCCAGTCTCCTGTGCCCCTGTCTGATTCCACTTTCCTGTGACCTGTCTGATTCCACTCTCCTGTGACGTGTCTGATTCCAGTCTCCTCAGCCTTGTATGATTGCAGTCTCCTGGCCCCTGTCTGATTCCAATCTCCTGACTCGTGTCTGATTCCAGTCCCCTGTGCACTGTCTGATTCCAGTCTCCTGCCCCTGTCTGATTCCAGTCTCCTGCTCCTGTCTGATTCCATTAAGCTGGCTCCTGTCTGATTGCAGTCTGCTGTGCCCTGTCAGATTCCAGTCTCCTACCCCTGTCTGATTCCAGTCTCCTGCCCCTGTCTGATTCCAGTCTCCTGGCCCATGTTTGATTCCAGTCTCCTGTCCCTGTCTGATTCCTGTCTCCTGTGCCCTGTCTGATTCCAGTCTCCTGCCCCTGTCTGATTCCAGTCTCCTTTGCCCTGTCTAATTCTATTCTCCTGCCAGTTTCTGATTCGAGTCTCCTGCCCGTGTCTGATTCCAGTCTGATGCCCATGTCTGATTCCAGTCTCCTGTACCCCTGTCTCATTCTAGTCCCCTCTGCACTGTCTGATTCCAGTCTCCTGTGCCCTGTCAGATTTCAGTCTCCTGCACCTGTCTGATTCCAGTCTCCTGCTCCTTGTCTGATGGCAGTCTCCTGCCCCTGTCTGATTCCAGTATCCAGCCCCTGTCTGATTCCATTAAGCTGGCTCCTGTCTGATTCCAGTCTCCTTTGCCACTGACTGATTCCAGTCGCCTGCCCGTGTCTGACTCCAGTCTCCTGCCCCTGTCTGATTCCAATCTCCTGCATCTGTCTGATTCCAGTCTCCTGTGTCCTGTCTGATTCCAGTCTCCTGCCCCTGTCTGATTCCTGTCTCCAGTGCCCCTGTCTGATTCCAGTCTCCTGCCCCTGTCTGATTCCAATCTCCTGCTCCTGTCTGATTCCAGTCTCTTGTACTCCGTCTGATTCCAGTCTCCTGCCCCTGTCTGATTCCAATCTCCTGCAACTGTCTGATTCCAGTCTCTTGCACTATGTATGATTCCTGTCTCCTGTGCTCCTGTCTGATTCCACTTTCCTGTGCCCTGTCGGATTCCAGTCTCCTACCCCTGTCTGATTCCAGTCTCCTGTGCCCCTGTCTGATTCCACTTTCCTGTGACCTGTCTGATTCCACTCTCCTGTGACGTGTCTGATTCCAGTCTCCTCAGCCTTGTATGATTGCAGTCTCCTGGCCCCTGTCTGATTCCAATCTCCTGACTCGTGTCTGATTCCAGTCCCCTGTGCACTGTCTGATTCCAGTCTCCTGCCCCTGTCTGATTCCAGTCTCCTGCTCCTGTCTGATTCCATTAAGCTGGCTCCTGTCTGATTGCAGTCTGCTGTGCCCTGTCAGATTCCAGTCTCCTACCCCTGTCTGATTCCAGTCTCCTGCCCCTGTCTGATTCCAGTCTCCTGGCCCATGTTTGATTCCAGTCTCCTGTCCCTGTCTGATTCCTGTCTCCTGTGCCCTGTCTGATTCCAGTCTCCTGCCCCTGTCTGATTCCAGTCTCCTGCTCCTGTCTGATTCCAGTCTCCTGGCCCCTGTCTGATTCCAGTGTCCAGGCTCCTTGTCTGATTCCAGTGTCCAAGTCCCTGTCTGATTCCCGTCTACTATGCCCCTGTCTGATTCCCGTCTTCTGTGCCCCTGTCTGATTCCAGTCTCTTGTGCCCTGTTTGATTCCAGTCTCCGGCCCAAGCCTGATTGCCGTCTCTTCGTCCCTGTCTGATTCCAGTCTCTTGTACTCCGTCTGATTGCACTCTCCTGTCCCAGTCTGATTCCAGTCTCCTGGCCGCTGTCTGATTCCACTCACTTGACTCTATCCGATTGCACTCCCCTGGCTCCTGTCTGATTCCAGTTTCCTGTGACTTTTTTGATTCCAGTCTCCAGCGCCGTGTCTGATTCCAGACTGCTGCACCCTGTCTGATTCCAGTCTCTTGCTCCCTGTCTGATTCTAGTCTCTTGCTCCCTGTCTGATTCCAGACTCTTGTGCCCTGTGTGATTCCAGTCTTCGGACCAAGCCTGAATGCAATCTCTTGCTCCCTGTCTGATTCCAGTCTCTTGTACTCCGTCTGATTCCAGTCTCCAGCCCCTGTCTGATTCCAGTCTCCTGGCCCCTGTTTGATTCCAGTCTCCTGCACCCTGTCTGATTCCAGTCTCCTTGGCCCCTGTCTGATTCCAGTCTCTTGTACTATGTCTGATTCCTGTCTCCTGTGCCCCTGTCTGATTCCACTTTCCTGTGACCTGTCTGATTCCACTCTCCTGTGACGTGTCTGATTCCTGTCTCCAGTGCCCCTGTCTGATTCCAGTCTCCTGCTCCTGTCTGATTCCAGTCTCCTGGCCCCTGTCTGATTCCAGTGTCCAGGCTCCTTGTCTGATTCCAGTGTCCAAGTCCCTGTCTGATTCCCATCTACTGTGCCCCTGTCTGATTCCCATCTTCTGTGCTCCTGTCTGATTCCAGACTCTTGCGCCTTGTCTGATTCCAGTCTCCTGTGACTTTTTTGATTCCAGTCTCCAGCACCGTATCAGATTCCAGACTACTGTGCCCTGTCTGATTCCAGTCTCTTGCTCCCTGTCTGATTCCAGTCTCTTGCTCCCTGTCTGATTCCAGTCTCTTGTACTCTGTCTGATTCCAGTCCCCTGCCCCTGTCTGATTCCAGTCTCTTGTGCCCTGTTTGATTCCAGTCTCCGGCCCAAGCCTGATTGCCGTCTCTTGCTCCCTGTCTGATTCCAGTCTCTTGTACTCCGTCTGATTGCACTCTCCTGCCCCAGTCTGATTCCAGTCTTCTGGCCGCTGTCTGATTCCACTCACTTGACTGTATCCGATTGCATTCCCCTGGCTCCTGTCTGATTCCAGTTTCCTGTGCCCTGTGTGATTCCAGTCTCCGGCCCAAGCCTGAATGCAGGCTCTTGCTCCCTGTCTGATTCCAGTCTCTTGTACTCCGTCTGATTCCAGTCGCCTACCCCTGTCTGATTCCAGTCTCCTGGCCCCTATTTGATTCCAGTCTTCTGCACCCTGTCTGATTCCAGTCTCCTGTGCTCTGTCTGATTCCATTCTACTGCTAGTGTCTGATTCCAATCTCCTGCCCGTGTCTGATTCCTGTCTCCTGCGCCCTGCCTGATCCAATTCTCCTGCGCCATGTCTGATTTTAGTCTCCTGCGCCCTGTCTGATTCCAGTCTCCAGCACCGTGTCAGATTCCAAACTCCTGCGCCCTGTCTGATTCCAGTCTCTTGCTCCCTGTCTGATTCCAGTCTCTTGGGCCCTGTCTGATTCTTGTCTCCGGCCCCTGCCTGATTGCAGTCACTTGCTCCCTGTCTGATTCCAGTCTCTTGTACTCTGTCTGATTCCAGTCTCCTGCCCCTGTCTGATTCCAGTCTCCTGTGCCCTGTCTGAGTCCACTCTCCTGATCCTGTCTAATTGCATTCCCCTGGCTCCTGTCTGATTGCAGTCTGCTGTGCCCTGTCGGATTCCAGTCTCCTACCCCTGTCTGATTACAGTCTCCTGCCCCTGTCTGATTCCAGTCTCCTGTGCCCTGTCTAATTCTATTCTCTTGCCAGTTTCTGATTCCAGTCTCCTGCCCGTGTCTGATTCCAGTCTGATGCCCATGTCTGATTCCAGTCTCCTGCACCCTGTCTGATTCCAGTCTCCTTGGCTCCTGTCTGATTCCAGTCTCTTGTACTATGTTTGATTCCTGTCTCCTGTGCCCCTGTCTGACTCCACTTTCCTGTGACCTGTCTGATTCCACTCTCCTGTGACGTGTCTGATTCCAGTCTCCTCAGCCTTGTATAATTGCAGTCTCCTGGCCCCTGTCTGATTCCAATCTCCTGACCCCTGTCTGATTCCAGTCCCCTGTGCACTGTCTGATTCCAGTCTCCTGCCCCTGTCTGATTCCAGTCTCCAGCCCCTGTCTGATTCCATTAAGCTGGCTCCTGTCTGATTCCAGTCTCCTGCGCCCTGTCTCATTCCAGTCTCCTGTCCCTGTCTGATTCTTGTCTCCTGTGCCCTGTCTGATTCCAGTCTCCTGCCCCTGTCTGATTCCTGTCTCCAGTGCCCCTGTCTGATTCCTGTCTCCAGTGCCCCTGTCTGATTCCTGTCTCCTGCTCCTGTCTGATTCCAGTCTCCTGGCCCCTGTCTGATTCCAGTGTCCAGGCTCCTTGTCTGATTCCAGTGTCCAAGTCCCTGTCTGATTCCCATCTACTGTGCCCCTGTCTGATTCCCATCTTCTGTGCTCCTGTCTGATTTCAGACTCTTGTGCCTTGTCTGATTCCAGTCTCCTGCGACTTTTTTGATTCCAGTCTCCAGCACCGTGTCAGATTCCAGACTCCTGCGCCCTGTCTGATTCCAGTCTCTTGCTCCCTGTCTGATTCCAGTCTCTTGTACTCTGTCTGATTCCAGTCTCCTGCCCCTGTCTGATTCCAGTCTCCTGTGGCCTGTCTGAGTCCACTCTCCTGATCCTGTCCGATTGCATTCCCCTGGCTCCTGTCTGATTGCAGTCTGCTGTGCCCTGTCAGATTCCAGTCTCCTACCCCTGTCTGATTACAGTCTCCTGTCCCTGTCTGATTCCAGTCTCCTGTGCCCTGTCTAATTCTATTCTCCTGCCAGTTTCTGATTCCAGTCTCCAGCGCCGTGTCTGATTCCAGCCTGCTGCACCCCGTCTGATTCCAGTCTCTTGCTCCCTGTCTGATTCCAGACTCTTCTGCCCTGTGTGATTCCAGTCTCCAGCCCTGTCTGATTCCAGTCTCCTGGCCCCTGTTTGATTCCAGTCTCCTGCACCCTGTCTGATTCCAGTCTCCTGTGCCCTGTCTGATCCATTCTACTGCCAGTGTCTGATTCCAATCTCCTGCCCGTGTCTGATTCCTGTCTCCTGCGCCCTGCCTATCCAATTCTCCTGCGCCATGTCTGATTTTAGTCTCCTGCTCCCTGTCTGATTCCAGTCTCCTGCGCCCTATCGGATTCCAGTCTCCTGCGACTTTTTTGATTCCAGTCTCCAGCGCCGTGTCTGATTCCAGACTGCTGCACCCTGTCTGATTCCAGTCTCTTGCTCCCTGTCTGATTCCAGACTCTTCTGCCCTATGTGATTCCAGTCTCCGGACCAAGCCTCAATGCAGTCTCTTGCTCCCTGTCTGATTCCAGTCTCTTGTACTCCCTCTGATTCCAGTCTCCTGCTCCTGTCTGATTCCAGTCTCCTGGCCCCTATTTGATTCCAGTCTCCTGCACCCTGTCTGATTGCAGTCTGCTGTGCCCTGTCGGATTCCAGTCTCCTACCCCTGTCTGATTCCAGTCTCCTGCCCCTGTCTGATTCCAGTCTCCTGGCCCATGTTTGATTCCAGTCTCCTGTCCCTGTCTGATTCCTGTCTCCTGTGCCCTGTCTGATTCCAGTCTCCTGCTCCTGTCTGATTCCAGTCTCCTGGCCCCTGTCTGATTCCAGTGCCCAGGCTCCTTGTCTGATTCCAGTGTCCAAGTCACTGTCTGATTCCCGTCTACTATGCCCCTGTCTGATTCCTGTCTTCTGTGCCCATGTCTGATTCCAGTCTCTTGTGCCCTGTTTGATTCCAGTCTCCGGCCCAAGCCTGATTGCCGTCTCTTGCTCCCTGTCTGATTCCAGTCTCTTGTACTCCGTCTGATTGCACTCTCCTGCCCCAGTCTGATTCCAGTCTCCTGGCCGCTGTCTGATTCCACTCACTTGACTCTATCCGATTGCATTCCCCTGGCGCCTGTCTGATTCCAGTTTCCTGTGACTTTTTTGATTCCCGACTCCGGCCCAAGCCTGAATGCAGGCTCTTGCTCCCTGTCTGATTCCAGTCTCTTGTACTCCGTCTGATTCCAGTCGCCTGCCCCTGTCTGATTCCAGTCTCCTGGCCCCTGTTTGATTCCAGTCTCCTGCACCCTGTCTGATTCCAGTCTCCTGTGCCCTGTCTGATTCCATTCTCCTGCCAGTGTCTGATTCCAATCTCCTGCCCGTGTCTGATTCTAGTCCCCTGCGCCCTGTCTGATGCAATTCTCCTGCGCCATGTCTGATTTTAGTCTCCTGTGACTTTTTTGATTCCAGTCTCCAGCGCCGTGTCTGATTCCAGACTGCTGAACACTGTCTGATTCCAGTCTCTTGCTCCCTGTCTGATTCTAGTCTCTTGCTCCCTGTCTGATTCCTGTCTCCGGCCCCTGCCTGATTGCAGTCTCTTGCTCCCTGTCTGATTCCAGTCTCTTGTACTCTGTCTGATTCCAGTCTCCTGCCCCTGTCTGATTCCAGTCTCCTGTGCCCTGTCTGAGTCCAGTCTCCTGATCCTGTCTGATTGCATTCCCCTGGCTCCTGTCTGATTGCAGTCTGCTGTGCCCTGTCAGATTCCAGTCTCCTACCCCTGTCTGATTACAGTCTCCTGTCCCTGTCTGATTCCAGTCTCCTGTGCCCTGTCTAATTCTATTCTCCTGCCAGTTTCTGATTCGAGTCTCCTGCCCGTGTCTGATTCCAGTCTGATGCCCATGTCTGTTTCCAGTCTCCTGTGTCCTGTCTGATTCCAGTCTCCTGCCCCTGTCTGATTCCTGTCTCCAGTGCCCCTGTCTGATTCCAGTCTCCTGCTCCTGTCTGATTCCAGTCTCTTGTATTCCGTCTGATTCCAGTCTCCTGCCCCTGTCTCATTCCAATCTCCTGCACCTGTCTGATTCCAGTCTCCTGCACCCGTTCTGATTCCAGTCTCCTGGGCCCCTGTCTGATTCCAGTCTCTTGTACTATGTCTGATTCCTGTCTCCTGTGCCCCTGTCTAATTCCACTTTCCTGTGACCTGTCTGATTGCACTCTCCGGCTCCTGTCTGATTCCAGTCTCCTGGCCCCTGTCTGATTCCAGTGTCCAGGCTTCTTGTCTGATTCCAGTGTCCAAGTCCCTCTCTGATTCCCATCTACTGTGCCCTTGTCTGATTCCCGTCTTCTGTGCCCCTGTCTGATTCCAGACTCTTGCGCCTTGTCTGATTCCCGTCTCCTGTGACTTTTTTGATTCCAGTCTCCAGCACAATGTCAGATTCCAGTCTCTTGTGCCCTGTTTTATTCCAGTCTGTGGCCCAAGCCTGATTGCCGTCTCTTGCTCCCTGTCTGATTCCAGACTCTTGTACTCCGTCTGATTCCAGTCTCCTGCCCCTGTCTGATTCCACTCTCCTGTGCCCCTGTCTGATTCCACTCTCCTGACTCTGTCCGATTGCATTCCCTGGCTCCTGTCTGATTCCAGTCTCCTGTGCCCCGTCAGATTCCAGTCTCCTGCCTCTGTCTGATTCCTGTTTCCAGTGACCCTGTCTGATTCCAGTCTCCTGCCCCTGTCTGATTCCAGTGTCCAGGCTCCTTGTCTGATTCCAGTGTCCAAGTCCCTGTGTGATTCCCATCTACTGTGCCCCTGTCTGATTCCCATCTTCTGTGCTCCTGTCTGATTCCAGACTCTTGTGCCTTGCCTGATTCCAGTCTCCTGCATTTTTTTGATTCCAGTCTCCAGCACCGTGTCTGATTCCTGTCTCCTGTGCCCCTGTCTGATTCCACTTTCCTGTGCCCTGTCGGATTCCAGTCTCCTACCCCTGTCTGATTCCAGTCTCCTGCCCCTGTCTGATTCCTGTCTCCTGTGCCCCTGTCTGATTCCACTTTCCTGTGACCTGTCTGATTCCACTCTCCTGTGACGTGTCTGATTCCAGTCTCCTCAGCCTTGTATGATTGCAGTCTCCTGGCCCCTGTCTGATTCCAATCTCCTGACCCCTGTCTGATTCCAGTCCCCTGTGCACTGTCTGATTCCAGTCTCCTGCCCCTGTCTGATTCCAGTCTCCTGCCCCTGTCTTATTCCTGTCTCCTGTGCCCTGTCTGATTCCAGTCTCCTGCTCCTGTCTGATTCCAGTCTCCTGGCCCCTGTCTGATTCCAGTGTCCAGGCTCCTTGTATGATTCCAGTGTCCAAGTCCCTGTCTGATTCCCGTCTACTATGCCCCTGTCTGATTCCCGTCTTCTGTGCCCCTGTCTGATTCCAGTCTCTTGTGCCCTGTTTGATTCCAGTCTCCGGCCCAAGCCTGATTGCCGTCTCTTGCTCCCTGTCTGATTCCAGTCTCTTGTACTCTGTCTGATTGCACTCTCCTGCCCCAGTCTGATTCCAGTCTCCTGGCCGCTGTCTGATTCCACTCACTTGACTCTATCCGATTGCATTCCCCTGGCTCCTGTCTGATTCCAGTTTCCTGTGACTTTTTTGATTCCAGTCTCCAGCGCCATGTCTGATTCCAGACTGCTGCACCCTGTCTGATTCCAGTCTCTTGCTCCCTGTCTGATTCCAGACTCTTCTGCCCTGTGTGATTCCAGTCTCCAGCCCTGTCTGATTACAGTCTCCTGTGCCCTGTCTGATCCATTCTACTGCCAGTGTCTGATTCCAATCTCCTGCCCGTGTCTGATTCCTGTCTCGTGCGCCCTGCCTATCCAATTCTCCTGCGCCATGTCTGATTTTAGTCTCCTGCTCCCTGTCTGATTCCAGTCTCCTGCTACTTTTTTGATTCCAGTCTCCAGCGCCGTGTCTGATTCCAGACTGCTGCACCCTGTCTAATTTCAGTCTCTTGCTCCCTGTCTGATTCTAGTCTCTTGCTCCCTGTCTGATTCCAGACTCTTGTGCCCTATGTGATTCCAGTCTCCGGACCAAGCCAGAATGCAGTCTCTTGCTCCCTTTCTGAGTCCAGTCTCTTGTACTCCGTCTGATTCCAGTCTCCAGCTCCTGTCTGATTCCAGTCTCCTGGCCCCTATTTGATTCCAGTCTCCTGCACCCTGTCTGATTCCAGTCTCCTGTGCCCTGTCTGATTCCATTCTACTGCCAGTGTCTGATTCCAATCTCCTGCCCGTGTCTGATTCCTGTCTCCTGCGCCCTGCCTGATCCAATTCTCCTGCGCCATGTCTGATTTTAGTCTCCTGCGCCCTGTCTGATTCCAGTCTCCAGCACCGTGTCAGATTCCAAACTCCTGCGCCCTGTCTGATTCCAGTCTCTTGCTCCCTGTCTGATTCCAGTCTCTTGGGCCCTGTCTGATTCCTGTCTCCGGCCCCTGCCTGATTGCAGTCTCTTGCTCCCTGTCTGATTCAAGTCTCTTGTACTCTGTCTGATTCCAGTCTCCTGCCCCTGTCTGATTCCAGTCTCCTGTGCCCTGTCTGAGTCCACTCTCCTGATCCTGTCTAATTGCATTCCCCTGGCTCCTGTCTGATTGCAGTCTGCTGTGCCCTGTCGGATTCCAGTCTCCTACCCCTGTCTGATTACAGTCTCCTGCCCCTGTCTGATTCCAGTCTCCTGTGCCCTGTCTAATTCTATTCTCCTACCAGTTTCTGATTCCAGTCTCCTGCCCGTGTCTGATTCCTGTCTGATGCCCATGTCTGATTCCAGTCTCCTGCACCCTGTCTGATTCCAGTCTCCTTGGCCCCTGTCTGATTCCAGTCTCTTGTACTATGTCTGATTCCTGTCTCCTGTGCCCCTGTCTGATTGCACTTTCCTGTGACCTGTCTGATTCCACTCTCCTGTGACGTGTCTGATTCCAGTCTCCTCAGCCTTGTATGATTGCAGTCTCCTGGCCCCTGTCTGATTCCAATCTCCTGACCCCTGTCTGATTCCAGTCCCCTGTGCACTGTCTGATTCCAGTCTCCTGCCCCTGTCTGATTCCATTAAGCTGGCTCCTGTCTGATTCCAGTCTCCTGCGCCCTGTCTGATTCCAGTCTCCTGTCCCTGTCTGATTCCTGTCTCCTGTGCCCTGTCTGATTCCAGTCTCCTGCCCCTGTCTGATTCCTGTCTCCAGTGCCCCTGTCTGATTCCTGTCTCCAGTGCCCCTGTCTGATTCCAGTCTCCTGCTCCTGTCTGATTCCAGTCTCCTGGCCCCTGTCTGATTCCAGTGTCCAGGCTCCTTGTCTGATTCCAGTGTCCAAGTCCCTGTCTGATTCCCATCTACTGTGCCCCTGTCTGATTCCCGTCTTCTGTGCTCCTGTCTGATTCCAGACTCTTGTGCCTTGCCTGATTCCAGTCTCCTGCGACTTTTTTGATTCCAGTCTCCAGCACCGTGTCAGATTCCAGACTCCTGCGCCCTGTCTGATTCCAGTCTCTTGTACTCTGTCTGATTCCAGTCTCCTGTGGCCTGTCTGAGTCCACTCTCCTGATCCTGTCCGATTGCATTCCCCTGGCTCCTGTCTGATTCCAGTCTCTTGCTCCCTGTCTGATTCTAGTCTCTTGCTCCCCGTCTGATTCCTGTCTCCGGCCCCTGCCTGATTGCAGTCTCTTGCTCCCAGTCTGATTCCAGTCTCTTGTACTCTGTCTGATTCCAGTCTCCTGCCCCTGTCTGATTCCAGTCTCCTGTGCCCTGTCTGAGTCCAGTCTCCTGATCCTGTCTGATTGCATTCCCCTGGCTCCTGTCTGATTGCAGTCTGCTGTGCCCTGTCAGATTCCAGTCTCCTACCCCTGTCTGATTTCAGTCTCCTGCACCTGTCTGATTCCAGTCTCCTGCTCCTTGTCTGATGGCAGTCTCCTGCCCCTGTCTGATTCCAGTATCCAGCCCCTGTCTGATTCTATTAAGCTGGCTCCTGTCTGATTCCAGTCTCCTTTGCCACTGACTGATTCCAGTCGCCTGCCCGTGTCTGACTCCAGTCTCCTGCCCCTGTCTGATTCCAATCTCCTGCATCTGTCTGATTCCAGTCTCCTGTGTCCTGTCTGATTCCAGTCTCCTGCCCCTGTCTGATTCCTGTCTCCAGTGCCCCTGTCTGATTCCAGTCTCCTGCCCCTGTCTGATTCCAATCTCCTGCTCCTGTCTGATTCCAGTCTCTTGTACTCCGTCTGATTCCATTCTCCTGCCCCTGTCTCATTCCAATCTCCTGCACCTATCTGATTCCAGTCTCCTGCACCCGTTCTGATTCCAGTCTCCTGGGCCCCTGTCTGATTCCAGTCTCCAGTACTATGTCTGATTCCTGTCTCCTGTGCCCCTGTCTAATTCCACTTTCCTGTGACCTGTCTGATTGCACTCTCCTATCCCTGTCTGATTCCTGTCTCCAGTGCCCCTGTCTGATACCAGTCTCCTGCTCCTGTCTGATTCCAGTCTCCTGGCCCCTGTCTGATTCCCATCTACTGTGCCCCTGTCTGATTCCCGTCTTCTGTGCCCCTGTCTGATTCCAGACTCTTGTGCCTTGTCTGATTCCCGTCTCCTGTGACTTTTTTGATTCCAGTCTCCAGCACCATGTCAGATTCCAGACTCCTGCTCCCTGTCTGATTCCAGTCTCTTGCTCCCTGTCTGATTCCAGTCTCCTGCCTGTGTCTGATTCCTGTCTGATGCCCATGTCTGATTCCAGTCTCCTGCACCCTGTCTGATTCCAGTCTCCTGCACCCTGTCTGATTCCAGTCTCCTTGGCCCCTGTCTGATTCCAGTCTCTTGTACTCTGTCTGATTCCTGTCTCCTGTGCCCCTGTCTGATTGCACTTTCCTGTGACCTGTCTGATTCCACTCTCCTGTGACGTGTCTGATTCCAGTCTCCTCAGCCTTGTATGATTGCAGTCTCCTGGCCCCTGTCTGATTCCAATCTCCTGACCCCTGTCTGATTCCAGTCCCCTGTGCACTGTCTGATTCCAGTCTCCTGCCCCTGTCTGATTCCAGTCTCCAGCCCCTGTCTGATTCCATGAAGCTGGCTCCTGTCTGATTCCAGTCTCCTGCGCCCTGTCTCATTCCAGTCTCCTGTCCCTGTCTGATTCCTGTCTCCTGTGCCCTGTCTGATTCCAGTCTCCTGCCCCTGTCTGATTCCTGTCTCCAGTGCCCCTGTCTGATTCCTGTCTCCAGTGCCCCTGTCTGATTCCAGTCTCCTGCTCCTGTCTGATTCCAGTCTCCTGGCCCCTGTCTGATTCCAGTGTCCAGGCTCCTTGTCTGATTCTCATCTACTGTGCCCCTGTCTGATTCCCGTCTTCTGTGCTCCTGTCTGATTCCAGACTCTTGTGCCTTGTCTGATTCCAGTCTCCTGCGACTTTTTTGATTCCAGTCTCCAGCACCGTGTCAGATTCCAGACTCCTGCGCCCTGTCTGATTCCAGTCTCTTGCTCCCTGTCTGATTCCAGTCTCTTGTACTCTGTCTGATTCCAGTCTCCTGCCCCTGTCTGATTCCAGTCTCCTGTGGCCTGTCTGAGTCCACTCTCCTGATCCTGTCCGATTGCATTCCCCTGGCTCCTGTCTGATTCCAGTCTCCTGCGCCCTGTCTGATCCAATTCTCCTGCGCCATGTCTGATTTTAGTCTCCTGCGACTTTTTTGATTCCAGTCTCCAGCGCCGTGTCTGATTCCAGACTGCTGAACACTGTCTGATTCCAGTCTCTTGCTCCCTGTCTGATTCTTGTCTCTTGCTCCCTGTCTGATTTCTGTCTCCGGCCCCTGCCTGATTCCAGTCTCCTGCCCCTGTCTGATTCCAGTCTCCTGATCCTGTCTGATTGCATTCCCCTGGCTCCTGTCTGATTGCAGCCTGCTGTGCCCTGTCAGATTCCAGTCTCCTACCCCTGTCTGATTACAGTCTCCTATCCCTGTCTGATTCCAGTCTCCTGTGCCCTGTCTAATTCTATTCTCCTGCCAGTTTCTGATTCGAGCCTCCTGCCCGTGTCTGATTCCAGTCTGATGCCCATGTCTGATTCCAGTCTCCTGTACTCCTGTCTCATTCTAGTCCCCTCTGCACTGTCTGATTCCAGTCTCCTGTGCCCTGTCAGATTTCAGTCTCCTGCACCTGTCTGATTCCAGTCTCCTGCTCCATGTCTGATGGCAGTCTCCTGCCCCTGTCTGATTCCAGTATCCAGCCCCTGTCTGATTCCATTAAGCTGGCTCCTGTCTGATTCCAGTCCCCTTTGCCACTGACTAATTCCAGTCGCCTGCCCGTGTCTGACTCCAGTCTCCTGCCCCTGTCTGATTCCAATCTCCTGCATCTGTCTGATTCCAGTCTCCTGTGTCCTGTCTGATTCCAGTCTCCTGCCCCTGTCTGATTCCTGTCTCCAGTGCCCCTGTCTGATTCCAGTCTCCTGCCCCTGTCTGATTCCAATCTCCTGCTCCTGTCTGATTCCAGTCTCTTGTACTCCGTCTGATTCCAGTCTCCTGCCCCTGTCTCATTCCAATCTCCTGCACCTATCTGATTCCAATCTCCTGCACCCGTTCTGATTCCAGTCTCCTGGGCCCCTGTCTGATTCCAGTCTCTTGTACTATGTCTGATTCCTGTCTCCTGTGCCCCTGTCTAATTCCACTTTCCTGTGACCTGTCTGATTGCACTCTCCTATCCCTGTCTGATTCCTGTCTCCAGTGCCCCTGTCTGATTCCAGTCTCCTGCTCCTGTCTGATTCCAGTCTCCTGGCCCCTGTCTGATTCCCATCTACTGTGCCCCTGTCTGATTCCCGTCTTCTGTGCCCCTGTCTGATTCCAGACTCTTGTGCCTTGTCTGATTCCCGTCCCCTGTGACTTTTTTGATTCCAGTCTCCAGCACCATGTCAGATTCCAGACTCCTGCTCCCTGTCTGATTCCAGTCTCTTGCTCCCTGTCTGATTCCAGCCTCTTGGGCTCTGTCTGATTCCTGTCTCTGGCCCCTGCCTGATTGCAGTCTCTTGCTCCCTGTCTGATTCCAGACTCTTGGGCTCTGTCTGATTCCTGTCTCTGGCCCCTGCCTGATTGCAGTCTCTTGCTCCCTGTCTGATTCCAGTCTCTTGTACTCTGTCTGATTCCAGTCTCCTGCCCCTGTCTGATTCCAGTCTCCTGGCCCCTGTTTGATTCCATTCTCCTGCCCGTGACTGATTCCAGTCTCCTGCACCCTGTCTGATTCCAGTCTACTGGGCCCCTGTCTGATTCCAGTCACTTGACCCATGTCTGATTCAAGTTTCCTGCTCCCTGTCTGATTACAGTCTCCTGCGCCCTGTCTGTTTCCAGTCTCCTGCGACTTTTTTGATTCCAGTCTCCAGCGCCGTGTCTGCTTCCAGACTGCAGCACCCTATCTGATTCCAGTCTCTTTTTCCCTGTCTGATTCCAGTCTCCTACCCCTGTCTGATTCCAATCTCCTGCTCCTGTCTGATTCCAGTCTCTTGTACTCCGTCTGATTCCAGTCTCCTGCCCCTGTCTCATTCCAATCTCCTGCACCTATCTGATTCCAGTCTCCTGCACCCGTTCTGATTCCAGTCTCCTGGGCCCCTGTCTGATTCCAGTCTCCAGTACTATGTCTGATTCCTGTCTCCTGTGCCCCTGTCTAATTCCACTTTCCTGTGACCTGTCTGATTGCACTCTCCTATCCCTGTCTGATTCCTGTCTCCAGTGCCCCTGTCTGATTCCAGTCTCCTGCTCCTGTCTGATTCCAGTCTCCTGCTCCTGTCTGATTCCAGTCTCCTGGCCCCTGTCTGATTCCCATCTACTGTGCCCCTGTCTGATTCCCGTCTTCTGTGCCCCTGTCTGATTCCAGACTCTTGTGCCTTGTCTGATTCCCGTCTCCTGTGACTTTTTTGATTCCAGTCTCCAGCACCATGTCAGATTCCAGACTCCTGCTCCCTGTCTGATTCCAGTCTCTTGCTCCCTGTCTGATTCCAGCCTCTTGGGCTCTGTCTGATTCCTGTCTCTGGCCCCTGCCTGATTGCAGTCTCTTGCTCCCTGTCTGATTCCAGACTCTTGGGCTCTGTCTGATTCCTGTCTCTGGCCCCTGCCTGATTGCAGTCTCTTGCTCCCTGTCTGATTCCAGACTCTTGGGCTCTGTCTGATTCCTGTCTCTGGCCCCTGCCTGATTGCAGTCTCTTGCTCCCTGTCTGATTCCAGTCTCTTGTACTCTGTCTGATTCCAGTCTCCTGCCCCTGTCTGATTCCAGTCTCCTGGCCCCTGTTTGATTCCATTCTCCTGCCCGTGACTGATTCCAGTCTCCTGCACCCTGTCTGATTCCAGTCTACTGGGCCCCTGTCTGATTCCAGTCACTTGACCCATGTCTGATTCAAGTTTCCTGCTCCCTGTCTGATTACAGTCTCCTGCGCCCTGTCTGTTTCCAGTCTCCTGCGACTTTTTTGATTCCAGTCTCCAGCGCCGTGTCTGCTTCCAGACTGCAGCACCCTATCTGATTCCAGTCTCTTTTTCCCTGTCTGATTCCAGTCTCTTGTGCCCTGTTTGTTTCCAGTCTCCGGCCCAAGCCTGATTGCCGTCTCTTGCTCCCTGTCTGAATCCAGTCTTTTGTGCTCCATCTGATTCCAGTCTCCTGCCCGTGTGTGATTTTAGTCTCCAGTGCCCCGTCTGATTCCAGTCTCTTGTACTGCGTCTGATTGCAGTCTCCTGCCCCTGTCTGATTCCAGTCTCCTGGCCCCTGTTTGATTCCAGTCTCCTGCACCCTGTCTGATTCCACTCTCCTGACTCTATCCGATTGCATTCCCTTGGCTCCTGTCTGATTCCAGTTTCCTGTGCCCCGTCTGATTCCAGTCTCCTGCCCCTGTCTGATTCCGGTGCCCTGGGCCTGTCTGATTACATTCCGCTGGCTACTGGTTGATTCCATTCCCCGGCTCCTGTCTGATTCCAGTCTCCTGCCCGTGTCTGATTCCAGTCTCCAGTGCCCCGTCTGATTCCAGTCTCCTGGCCCCTGTCTGATTCCTTTCTCCTGCCCCTGTCTGACTCCAGTCTCTTGTGTCCCTGTCTGATTCCAGTCACTTGACTCATATCTGATTCAAGTTTCCTGCTCCCTGTCTGATTTCAGTCTCCTGCGACTTTTTTGATTCCAGTCTCCAGCACCGTGTCTGATTCCAGACTGCTGCACCCTGTCTGATTCCAGTCTCTTGCTCCCTGTCTGATTCTAGTCTCTTGCTCCCTGTCTGATTCCAGACTCTTGTGCCCTGTGTGATTCCAGTCTCTGGACCAAGCCTGAATGCAGTCTCTTGCTCCCTGTCTGATTCCAGTCTCTTGCTCCCTGTCTGATTCCAGTCTCTTGTACTCTGTCTGATTCCAGTCTCCTGCCCCTGTCTGATTCCAGTCTCCTGTGGCCTGTCTGAGTCCACTCTCCTGATCCTGTCCGATTGCATTCCCCTGGCTCCTGTCTGATTGCAGTCTGCTGTGCCCTGTCGGATTCCAATCTCCTGACCCCTGTCTGATTCCAGTCCCCTGTGCACTGTCTGATTCCAGTCTCCAGCCCCTGTCTGATTCCATTAAGCTGGCTCCTGTCTGATTCCAGTCTCCTGCGCCCTGTCTGATTCCAGTCTCCTGTCCCTGTCTGATTCCTGTCTCCTGTGCCCTGTCTGATTCCAGTCTCCTGCTCCTGTCTGATTCCAGTCTCCTGGCCCCTGTCTGATTACAGTGTCCAGGCTCCTTGTCTGATTCCAGTGTCCAGGTCCCTGTCTGATTCCCATCTACTGTGCCCCTGTCTGATTCCCGTCTTCTGTGCTCCTGTCTGATTCCAGACTCTTGCGCCTTGTCTGATTCCAGTCTCCTGCGACTTTTTTGATTCCAGTCTCCAGCACCGTGTCAGATTCCAGACTCCTGCACCCTGTCTGATTCCAGTCTCTTGCTCCCTGTCTGATTCCAGTCTCTTGTACTCTGTCTGATTCCAGTCTCCTGCCCCTGTCTGATTCCAGTCTCCTGTGGCCTGTCTGAGTCCACTCTCCTGATCCTGTCCGATTGCATTCCCCTGGCTCCTGTCTGATTGCAGTCTGCTGTGCCCTGTCGGATTCCAATCTCCTGACCCCTGTCTGATTCCAGTCCCCTGTGCACTGTCTGATTCCAGTCTCCTGCCCCTGTCTGATTCCATTAAGCTGGCTCCTGTCTGATTCCAGTCTCCTGCGCCCTGTCTGATTCCAGTCTCCTGTCCCTGTCTGATTCCTGTCTCCTGTGCCCTGTCTGATTCCAGTCTCCTGCCCCTGTCTGATTCCTGTCTCCAGTGCCCCTGTCTGATTCCTGTCTCCAGTGCCCCTGTCTGATTCCAGTCTCCTGCTCCTGTCTGATTCCAGTCTCCTGGCCCCTGTCTGATTCCAGTGTCCAGGCTCCTTGTCTGATTCCAGTGTCCAAGTCCCTGTCTGATTCCCATCTACTGTGCCCCTGTCTGATTCCCGTCTTCTGTGCTCCTGTCTGATTCCAGACTCTTGTGCCTTGCCTGATTCCAGTCTCCTGCGACTTTTTTGATTCCAGTCTCCAGCACCGTGTCAGATTCTAGACTCCTGCGTCCTGTCTGATTCCAGTCTCTTGTACTCTGTCTGATTCCAGTCTCCTGCCCCTGTCTGATTCCAGTCTCCTGTGGCCTGTCTGAGTCCACTCTCCTGATCCTGTCCGATTTCATTCCCCTGGCTCCTGTCTGATTCCAGTCTCTTGCTCCCTGTCTGATTCTAGTCTCTTGCTCCCTGTCTGATTCCTGTCTCCGGCCCCTGCCTGATTGCAGTCTCTTGCTCCCAGTCTGATTCCAGTCTCTTGTACTCTGTCTGATTCCAGTCTCCTGCCCCTGTCTGATTCCAGTCTCCTGTGCCCTGTCTGAGTCCAGTCTCCTGATCCTGTCTGATTGCATTCCCCTGGCTCCTGTCTGATTGCAGTCTGTTGTGCCCTGTCAGATTCCAGTCTCCTACCCCTGTCTGATTTCAGTCTCCTGCACCTGTCTGATTCCAGTCTCCTGCTCCTTGTCTGATGGCAGTCTCCTGCCCCTGTCTGATTCCAGTATCCAGCCCCTGTCTGATTCTATTAAGCTGGCTCCTGTCTGATTCCAGTCTCCTTTGCCACTGACTGATTCCAGTCGCCTGCCCGTGTCTGACTCCAGTCTCCTGCCCCTGTCTGATTCCAATCTCCTGCATCTGTCTGATTCCAGTCTCCTGTGTCCTGTCTGATTCCAGTCTCCTGCCCTTGTCTGATTCCTGTCTCCAGTGCCCCTGTCTGATTCCAGTCTCCTGCCCCTGTCTGATTCCAATCTCCTGCTCCTGTCTGATTCCAGTCTCTTGTACTCCGTCTGATTCCAGTCTCCTGCCCCTGTCTCATTCCAATCTCCTGCACCTATCTGATTCCAGTCTCCTGCACCCGTTCTGATTCCAGTCTCCTGGGCCCCTGTCTGATTCCAGTCTCTTGTACTATGTCTGATTCCTGTCTCCTGTGCCCCTGTCTAATTCCACTTTCCTGTGACCTGTCTGATTGCACTCTCCTATCCCTGTCTGATTCCTGTCTCCAGTGCCCCTGTCTGATACCAGTCTCCTGCTCCTGTCTGATTCCAGTCTCCTGGCCCCTGTCTGATTCCCATCTACTGTGCCTCTGTCTGATTCCCGTCTTCTGTGCCCCTGTCTGATTCCAGACTCTTGTGCCTTGTCTGATTCCCGTCTCCTGTGACTTTTTTGATTCCAGTCTGCAGCACCATGTCAGATTCCAGACTCCTGCTCCCTGTCTGATTCCAGTCTCTTGCTCCCTGTCTGATTCCAGTCTCCTGCCCGTGTCTGATTCCTGTCTGATGCCCATGTCTGATTCCAGTCTCCTGCACCCTGTCTGATTCCAGTCTCCTGCACCCTGTCTGATTCCAGTCTCCTTGGCCCCTGTCTGATTCCAGTCTCTTGTACTCTGTCTGATTCCTGTCTCCTGTGCCCCTGTCTGATTGCACTTTCCTGTGACCTGTCTGATTCCACTCTCCTGTGACGTGTCTGATTCCAGTCTCCTCAGCCTTGTATGATTGCAGTCTCCTGGCCCCTGTCTGATTCCAATCTCCTGACCCCTGTCTGATTCCAGTCCCCTGTGCACTGTCTGATTCCAGTCTCCTGCCCCTGTCTGATTCCAGTCTCCAGCCCCTGTCTGATTCCATTAAGCTGGCTCCTGTCTGATTCCAGTCTCCTGCACCCTGTCTCATTCCAGTCTCCTGTCCCTGTCTGATTCCTGTCTCCTGTGCCCTGTCTGATTCCAGTCTCCTGCCCCTGTCTGATTCCTGTCTCCAGTGCCCCTGTCTGATTCCTGTCTCCAGTGCCCCTGTCTGATTCCTGTCTCCTGCTCCTGTCTGATTCCAGTCTCCTGGCCCCTGTCTGATTCCAGTGTCCAGGCTCCTTGTCTGATTCCAGTGTCCAAGTCCCTGTCTGATTCTCATCTACTCTGCCCCTGTCTGATTCCCGTCTTCTGTGCTCCTGTCTGATTCCAGACTCTTGTGCCTTGTCTGATTCCAGTCTCCTGCGACTTTTTTGATTCCAGTCTCCAGCACCGTGTCAGATTCCAGACTCCTGCGCCCTGTCTGATTCCAGTCTCTTGCTCCCTGTCTGATTCCAGTCTCTTGTACTCTGTCTGATTCCAGTCTCCTGCCCCTGTCTGATTCCAGTCTCCTGTGGCCTGTCTGAGTCCACTCTCCTGATCCTGTCCGATTGCATTCCCCTGGCTCCTGTCTGATTCCAGTCTCCTGCGCCCTGTCTGATTCCAGTCTCTTGCTCCCTGTCTGATTCCAGTCTCTTGTACTCTGTCTGATTCCAGTCTCCTGCCCCTGTCTGATTCCAGTCTCCTGTGGCCTGTCTGAGTCCACTCTCCTGATCCTGTCCGATTGCATTCCCCTGGCTCCTGTCTGATTCCAGTCTCCTGCGCCCTGTCTGATCCAATTCTCCTGCGCCATGTCTGATTTTAGTCTCCTGCGACTTTTTTGATTCCAGTCTCCAGCGCCGTGTCTGATTCCAGACTGCTGAACACTGTCTGATTCCAGTCTCTTGCTCCCTGTCTGATTCCTGTCTCCGGCCCCTGCCTGATTGCAGTCTCTTGTTTCCTGTCTGATTCCAGTCTCTTGTACTCTGTCTGATTCCAGTCTCCTGCCCGTGTCTGATTCCAGTCTCCTGATCCTGTCTGATTGCATTCCCCTGGCTCCTGTCTGATTGCAGTCTGCTGTGCCCTGTCAGATTCCAGTCTCCTACCCCTGTCTGATTACAGTCTCCTGTCCCTGTCTGATTCCAGTCTCCTGTGCCCTGTCTAATTCTATTCTCCTGCCAGTTTCTGATTCGAGTCTCCTGCCCGTGTCTGATTCCAGTCTGATGCCCATGTCTGATTCCAGTCTCCTGTACTCCTGTCTCATTCTAGTCCCCTCTGCACTGTCTGATTCCAGTCTCCTGTGCCCTGTCAGATTTCAGTCTCCTGCACCTGTCTGATTCCAGTCTCCTGCTCCATGTCTGATGGCAGTCTCCTGCCCCTGTCTGATTCCAGTATCCAGCCCCTGTCTGATTCCATTAAGCTGGCTCCTGTCTGATTCCAGTTTCCTTTGCCACTGACTGATTCCAGTCGCCTGCTCGTGTCTGACTCCAGTCTCCTGCCCCTGTCTGATTCCAATCTCCAGCATCTGTCTGATTCCAGTCTCCTGTGTCCTGTCTGATTCCAGTCTCCTGCCCCTGTCTGATTCCTGTCTCCAGTGCCCCTGTCTGATTCCAGTCTCCTGCCCCTGTCTGATTCCAATCTCCTGCTCCTGTCTGATTCCAGTCTCTTGTACTCCGTCTGATTCCAGTCTCCTGCCCCTGTCTCATTCCAATCTCCTGCACCTATCTGATTCCAATCTCCTGCACCCGTTCTGATTCCAGTCTCCTGGGCCCTTTCTGATTCCAGTCTCTTGTACTATGTCTGATTCCTGTCTCCTGTGCCCCTGTCTAATTCCACTTTCCTGTGACCTGTCTGATTGCACTCTCCTATCCCTGTCTGATTCCTGTCTGCAGTGCCCCTGTCTGATTCCAGTCTCCTGCTCCTGTCTGATTCCAGTCTCCTGGCCCCTGTCTGATTCCCATCTACTGTGCCCCTGTCTGATTCCCGTCTTCTGTGCCCCTGTCTGATTCCAGACTCTTGTGCCTTGTCTGATTCCCGTCTCCTGTGACTTTTTTGATTCCAGTCTCCAGCACCATGTCAGATTCCAGACTCCTGCTCCCTGTCTGATTCCAGTCTCTTGCTCCCTGTCTGATTCCAGCCTCTTGGGCTCTGTCTGATTCCTGTCTCTGGCCCCTGCCTGATTGCAGTCTCTTGCTCCCTGTCTGATTCCAGACTCTTGGGCTCTGTCTGATTCCTGTCTCTGGCCCCTGCCTGATTGCAGTCTCTTGCTCCCTGTCTGATTCCAGACTCTTGGGCTCTGTCTGATTCCTGTCTCTGGCCCCTGCCTGATTGCAGTCTCTTGCTCCCTGTCTGATTCCAGTCTCTTGTACTCTGTCTGATTCCAGTCTCCTGCCCCTGTCTGATTCCAGTCTCCTGGCCCCTGTTTGATTCCATTCTCCTGCCTGTGACTGATTCCAGTCTGCTGCACCCTGTCTGATTCCAGTCTACTGGGCCCCTGTCTGATTCCAGTCACTTGACCCATGTCTGATTCAAGTTTCCTGCTCCCTGTCTGATTACAGTCTCCTGCGCCCTGTCTGTTTCCAGTCTCCTGCGACTTTTTTGATTCCAGTCTCCAGCGCCGTGTCTGCTTCCAGACTGCAGCACCCTATCTGATTCCAGTCTCTTTTTCCCTGTCTGATTCCAGTCTCCTGCCCCTGTCTGATTCCAATCTCCTGCTCCTGTCTGATTCCAGTCTCTTGTACTCCGTCTGATTCCAGTCTCCTGCCCCTGTCTCATTCCAATCTCCTGCACCTATCTGATTCCAGTCTCCTGCACCCGTTCTGATTCCAGTCTCCTGGGCCCCTGTCTGATTCCAGTCTCTTGTACTATGTCTGATTCCTGTCTCCTGTGCCCCTGTCTAATTCCACTTTCCTGTGACCTGTCTGATTGCACTCTCCTATCCCTGTCTGATTCCTGTCTCCAGTGCCCCTGTCTGATTCCAGTCTCCTGCTCCTGTCTGATTCCAGTCTCCTGGCCCCTGTCTGATTCCCATCTACTGTGCCCCTGTCTGATTCCCGTCTTCTGTGCCCCTGTCTGATTCCAGACTCTTGTGCCTTGTCTGATTCCCGTCTCCTGTGACTTTTTTGATTCCAGTCTCCAGCACCATGTCAGATTCCAGACTCCTGCTCCCTGTCTGATTCCAGTCTCTTGTTCCCTGTCTGATTCCAGCCTCTTGGGCTCTGTCTGATTCCTGTCTCTGGCCCCTGCCTGATTGCAGTCTCTTGCTCCCTGTCTGTTTCCAGACTCTTGGGCTCTGTCTGATTCCTGTCTCTGGCCCCTGCCTGATTGCAGTCTCTTGCTCCCTGTCTGATTCCAGACTCTTGGGCTCTGTCTGATTCCTGTCTCTGGCCCCTGCCTGATTGCAGTCTCTTGCTCCCTGTCTGATTCCAGTCTCTTGTACTCTGTCTGATTCCAGTCTCCTGCCCCTGTCTGATTCCAGTCTCCTGGCCCCTGTTTGATTCCATTCTCCTGCCCGTGACTGATTCCAGTCTCCTGCACCCTGTCTGATTCCAGTCTACTGGGCCCCTGTCTGATTCCAGTCACTTGACCCATGTCTGATTCAAGTTTCCTGCTCCCTGTCTGATTACAGTCTCCTGCGCCCTGTCTGTTTCCAGTCTCCTGCGACTTTTTTGATTCCAGTCTCCAGCGCCGTGTCTGCTTCCAGACTGCAGCACCCTATCTGATTCCAGTCTCTTTTTCCCTGTCTGATTCCAGTCTCTTGTGCCCTGTTTGTTTCCAGTCTTCGTCCCAAGCCTGATTGCCGTCTCTTGCTCCCTGTCTGAATCCAGTCTTTTGTGCTCCGTCTGATTCCAGTCTCCTGCCCGTGTGTGATTTTAGTCTCCAGTGCCCCGTCTGATTCCAGTCTCTTGTACTGCGTCTGATTGCAGTCTCCTGCCCCTGTCTGATTCCAGTCTCCTGGCCCCTGTTTGATTCCAGTCTCCTGCACCCTGTCTGATTCCACTCTCCTGACTCTATCCGATTGCATTCCCCTGGCTCCTGTCTGATTCCAGTTTCCTGTGCCCCGTCTGATTCCAGTCTCCTGCCCCTGTCTGATTCCGGTGCCCTGGGCCTGTCTGATTACATTCCGCTGGCTACTGGTTGATTCCATTCCCCGGCTCCTGTCTGATTCCAGTCTCCTGCCCGTGTCTGATTCCAGTCTCCAGTGCCCCGTCTGATTCCAGTCTCCTGGCCCCTGTCTGATTCCTTTCTCCTGCCCCTGTCTGACTCCAGTCTCTTGTGTCCCTGTCTGATTCCAGTCACTTGACTCATATCTGATTCAAGTTTCCTGCTCCCTGTCTGATTCCAGTCTCCTGCGACTTTTTTGATTCCAGTCTCCAGCACCGTGTCTGATTCCAGACTGCTGCACCCTGTCTGATTCCAGTCTCTTGCTCCCTGTCTGATTCTAGTCTCTTGCTCCCTGTCTGATTCCAGACTCTTGTGCCCTGTGTGATTCCAGTCTCCGGACCAAGCCTGAATGCAGTCTCTTGCTCCCTGTCTGATTCAAGTCTCTTGTACTCTGTCTGATTCCAGTCTCCAGCTCCTGTCTGATTCCAGTCTCCTGGCCCCTGTTTGATACCAGTCTCCTGCACCCTGTCTGATTCCAGTCTCCTGTGCTCTGTCTGATTCCATTCTACTGCCAGTGTCTGATTCCAATCTCCTGCCCGTGTCTGATTCCTGTCTCCTGCGCCCTGCCTGATCCAATTCTCCTGCGCCATGTCTGATTTTAGTCTCCTGCGCCCTGTCTGATTCCAGTCTCCAGCACCGTGTCAGATTCCAAACTCCTGCGCCCTGTCTGATTCCAGTCTCTTGCTCCCTGTCTGATTCCAGACTCTTGGGCCCTGTCTGATTCCTGTCTCCGGCCCCTGCCTGATTGCAGTCTCTTGCTCCCTGTCTGATTCCAGTCTCTTGTACTCTGTCTGATTCCAGTCTCCTGCCCCTGTCTGATTGCAGTCTGCTGTGCCCTGTCGGATTCCAGTCTCCTACCCCTCTCTGATTACAGTCTCCTGCCCCTGTCTGATTCCAGTCTCCTTGGCCCCTGTCTGATTCCAGTCTCATGTACTATGTCTGATTCCTGTCTCCTGTGCCCCTGTATGATTCCACTTTCCTGTGACCTGTCTGATTCCACTCTCCTGTGACGTGTCTGATTCCAGTCTCCTCAGCCTTGTATGATTGCAGTCTCCTGGCCCCTGTCTGATTCCAATCTCCTGACCCCTGTCTGATTCCAGTCCCCTGTGCACTGTCTGATTCCAGTCCCCTGTGCACTGTCTGATTCCAGTCTCCTGCCCCTGTCTGATTCCAGTCTCCAGCCCCTGTCTGATTCCATTAAGCTGGCTCCTGTCTGATTCCAGTCTCCTGTGCCCTGTCTGATTCCAGTCTCCTGCCCCTGTCTGATTCCTGTCTCCAGTGCCCCTGTCTGATTCCTGTCTCCTGTGCCCTGTCTGATTCCAGTCTCCTGCCCCTGTCTGATTCCTGTCTCCAGTGCCCCTGTCTGATTCCTGTCTCCAGTGCCCCTGTCTGATTCCAGTCTCCTGCTCCTGTCTGATTCCAGTCTCCTGGCCCCTGTCTGATTACAGTGTCCAGGCTCCTTGTCTGATTCCAGTGTCCAGGTCCCTGTCTGATTCCCATCTACTGTGCCCCTGTCTGATTCCCGTCTTCTGTGCTCCTGTCTGATTCCAGACTCTTGCGCCTTGTCTGATTCCAGTCTCCTGCGACTTTTTTGATTCCAGTCTCCAGCACCGTGTCAGATTCCAGACTCCTGCACCCTGTCTGATTCCAGTCTCTTGCTCCCTGTCTGATTCCAGTCTCTTGTACTCTGTCTGATTCCAGTCTCCTGCTCCTGTCTGATTCCAGTCTCCTGTGGCCTGTCTGAGTCCACTCTCCTGATCCTGTCCGATTGCATTCCCCTGGCTCCTGTCTGATTGCAGTCTGCTGTGCCCTGTCGGATTCCAGTCTCCTACCCCTGTCTGATTCCAGTCTCCTGCCCCTGTCTGATTCCAGTCTCCTGGCCCATGTTTGATTCCAGTCTCCTGTCCCTGTCTGATTCCTGTCTCCTGTGCCCTGTCTGATTCCAGTCTCCTGCCCCTGTCTGATTCCAGTCTCCTGCTCCTGTCTGATTCCAGTCTCCTGGCCCCTGTCTGATTCCAGTGTCCAGGCTCCTTGTCTGATTCCAGTGTCCAAGTCCCTGTCTGATTCCCGTCTACTATGCCCCTGTCTGATTCCCGTCTTCTGTGCCCCTGTCTGATTCCAGTCTCTTGTACTCCGTCTGATTGCACTCTCCTGCCCCAGTCTGATTCCAGTCTCCTGGCCGCTGTCTGATTCCACTCGCTTGACTCTATCCGATTGCACTCCCCTGGCTCCTGTCTGATTCCAGTTTCCTGTGACTTTTTTGATTCCAGTCTCCAGCGCTGTGTCTGATTCCAGACTGCTGCACCCTGTCTGATTCCAGTCTCTTGTGCCCTGTTTGATTCCAGTCTCCGGCCCAAGCCTGATTGCCGTCTCTTGCTCCCTGTCTGATTCCAGTCTCTTGTACTCCGTCTGATTGCACTCTCCTGCCCCAGTCTGATTCCAGTCTCCTGGCCACTGTCTGATTCCACTCACTTGACTCTATCCGATTGCATTCCCCTGGCTCCTGTCTGATTCCAGTTTCCTGTGCCCTGTGTGATTCCAGTCTCCGGCCCAAGCCTGAATGCAGGCTCTTGCTCCCTGTCTGATTCCAGTCTCTTGTACTCCGTCTGATTCCAGTCGCCTGCCCCTGTCTGATTCCAGTCTCCTGGCCCCTGTTTGATTCCAGTCTCCTGCACCCTGTCTGATTCCAGTCTCCTGTGCCCTGTCTGATTCCATTCTCCTGCCAGTGTCTGATTCCAATCTCCTGCCCGTGTCTGATTCCAGTCTCCTGCGCCCTGTCTGATCCAATTCTCCTGCGCCATGTCTGATTTTAGTCTCCTGCGACTTTTTTGATTCCAGTCTCCAGCGCCGTGTCTGATTCCAGACTGCTGAACACTGTCTGATTCCTGTCTCTTGCTCCCTGTCTGATTCTAGTCTCTTGCTCCCTGTCTGATTCCTGTCTCCGGCCCCTGTCTGATTCCAGTCTCCTAGGCCCCTGTCTGATTCCAGTCTCTTGTACAATGTCTGATTCCAGTCTCCTGCCCCTGTCTGACTCCAGTCTCCTGCCCGTGTCTGATTCCAATCTCCTGTGCCCTGTCTGAGTCCACTCTCCTGATCCTGTCTAATTGCATTCCCCTGGCTCCTGTCTGATTGCAGTCTGCCGTGCCCTGTCAGATTCCAGTCTCCTACCCCTGTCTGATTCCAGTCTCCTGTGCCCAGTCAGATTTCAGTCTCCTGCACCTGTCTGATTCCAGTCTCCTGCTACTTGTCTGATGGCAGTCTCCTGCCCCTGTCTGATTCCAGTATCCAGCCCCTGTCTGATTCCAGTCTCCTTTGCCACTGTCTGATTCCAGTCTCCTGCACCCTGTCTGATTCCAGTCTCCTAGGCCCCTGTCTGATTCCAATCTCCTGCATCTGTCTGATTCCAGTCTCCTGTGTCCTGTCTGATTCCAGTCTCCTGCCCCTGTCTGATTCCTGTCTCCAGTGCCCCTGTCTGATTCCAGTCTCCTGCCCCTGTCTGATTCCAATCTCCTGCTCCTGTCTGATTCCAGTCTCTTGTACTCTGTCTGATTCCAGTCTCCTGCCCCTGTCTCATTCCAATCTCCTGCACCTGTCTGATTCCAGTCTCCTGTGCACCCGTTCTGATTCCAGTCTCCTGGGCCCCTGTCTGATTCCAGTCTCTTGTACTATGTCTGATTCCTGTCTCCTGTGCCCCTGTCTAATTCCATTTTCCTGTGACCTGTCTGATTCCATTCTCCTGTGACCTGTCTGATTCCACACTCCTGTGACGTGTCTGAATCCAGTCTCTTGCTCCCTGTCTGATTCCAGTCTCTTGTACCCTGTTTGATTCCAGTCTCCGGCCCAAGCCTGATTGCCGTCTCTTTCTCCCTGTCTGATTCCAGTCTCTTGTACTCTGTCTGATTCCATTCTCCTGCCCATGTCTGATTCCAGTCTCCTGGCCCCTGTTTGATTCCAGTCTCCTGCCCGTGACTGATTTCAGTCTCCTGCACCCTGCCTGATTCCAGTCTCCTGCACCCTGTCTGATTCCAGTCTCCTGTGCCCCTGTCTGATTCCAGTCACTTGACCCATGTCTGATTCAAGTTTCCTGCTCCCTGTCTGATTACAGTCTCCTGCGCCCTGTCTGATTCCAGTCTCCTGTGACTTTTTTGATTCCAGTCTCCTGCACCGTGTCAGATTCCAGACTCCTGCGCCCTGTCTGATTCCAGTCTCTTGCTCCCTGTCTAATTCCAGCCTCTTGGGCTCTATCTGATTCCTGTCTCTGGCCCCTGCCTGATTGCAGTCTCTTGCTCCCTGTCTGATTCCAGTCTCTTGTGCTCTGTCTGATTCCAGTCTCCTGCCCCTGTCTGATTCCAGTCTCCTGTGTTCCTGTCTGATTTCAGTCACTTGACCCATGTCTGATTCAAGTTTCCTGCTCCCTGTCTGATTCCAGTCTCCTGCGCCCTATCTGATTCCGGTCTCCTGCGACGTTTTTTTGATTCCAGTCTCCAGCGCCGTGTCTGATTCCAGACTGCTGCACTCTGTCTGATTGCAGACTGATGCACTCTGTCTGATTCCAGACTGCTGCACTCTGTCTGATTCCAGTCTCTTGCTCCCTGTCTGATTCTAGACTCTTGCTCCCCGTCTGACTCCAGACTCTTGTGCCCTGTGTGATTCCAGTCTCCGGCCCAAGCCTGATTGCAGTCTCTTGCTCCCTGTCTGATTCCAGTCTCTTGTACTCCGTCTGATTCCAGTCTCCTGCCCCTGTCTGATTCCAGTCTCCTTTGCCACTGACTGATTCCAGTTGCCTGCCCGTGTCAGACTCCAGTCTCCTGCACCTGTCTGATTCCAGTCTCCTGTGTGCTGTCTGATTCCAGTCTCCTGCCCCTGCCTGATTCCTGTCTCCAGTGCCCTTGTCTGATTCCAGTCTCATGCACCTGTCTGATTCCAATCTCCAGCTCCTGTCTGATTCCAGTCTCCTGCACCCTGTCTGATTCCAGTCTCCTAGGCCCCTGTCTGATTCCAGTCTCTTGTACAATGTCTGATTCCAGTCTCCTGCCCCTGTCTGACTCCAGTCTCCTGCCCGTGTCTGATTCCAATCTCCTGCACCTGTCTGATTCCAGTCTCCTGTGTCCTTTCTGATTCCAGTCTCCTGCCCCTGTCTGATTCCTGTCTCCAGTGCCCTTGTCTGATTCCAGTCTCATGCCCCTGTCTGATTCCAATCTCCAGCTCCTGTCTGATTCCAGTCTCCTGCACCCTGTCTGATTCCAGTCTCCTAGTCCCCTGTCTGATTCCAGTCTCTTGTACTATGTCTGATTCCTGTCTCCTGTGCCCCTGTCTGATTCCACTTTCCTGTGACCTGTCTGATTCCACTCTCCTCTGACGTGTCTGATTCCAGTCTCCTCAGCCCTGTCTGATTGCAGTCTCCTGGCCCCTGACTGATTCCAGACTCCAGCTCCCTGTCTGATTCCATTTTCCTGTGATCTGTCTGATTACAGTCTCCTGGCCCCTGTCTGATTCCAATCTCCTGACCCCTGTCTGATTCCAGTCCCCTGTGCACTGTCTGTTTCCAGTCTCCTGTGCCCTGTCTGATTCCAGTCTCCTGCTCCCTGTCTGATGGCAGTCTCCTGCCCCTGTCTGATTCCAGAGTCCAGCCCCTGTCTGATTCCATTAAGCTGGCTCCTGTCTGATTCCAGTCTCCTGCGCCCTGTCTGATTCCAGTCTCCTGTCCTTGACTGATTCCTGTCTCCTGTGCCCTGTCTGATTCCAGTCTCCTGGCCCCTGTTTGATTCCAGTTTCCAGGCTCCTTGTCTGATTCCAGTGTCCAAATCCCTGTCTGATTCCCGTCTTCTGTGCCCCTGTCTCATTCCAGACTCTTGCGCCTTGTCTGATTCCAGTCTCCTGCGACTTTTTTGATTCCAGTCTCCAGCACCATGTCAGATTCCAGACTCCTGCGTCCTGTCTGATTACAGTCTCTTGCTCCTTGTCTGATTCAAGCCTCTTGGGCTCTGTCTGATTCCTGTCTCTGGCCCCTGCCTGATTGCAGTCTCTTGCTCCCTGTCTGATTCCAGTCTCTTGTACTCTGTCTGATTCCAGTCTCCTACCCCTGTCTGATTCCAGTCTCCTGGCGCGTGTTTGATTCCAGTCTCCTGCCCGTGACTGATTCCAGTCTCCTGCACCCTGCCTGATTCCAGTCTCCTGCACCCTGTCTGATTCCAGTCTCCTGGGCCCCTGTCTGATTCCAGTCACTTGACCCATGTCTGATTCAAGTTTCCTGCTCCCTGTCTGATTACAGTCTCCTGCGCCCTGTCTGATTCCAGTCTGCTGCGACTTTTTTGATTCCAGTCTCCAGCACCGTGTCTGATTCCAGACTGCTGCACCCTATTTGATTCCAGTCTCTTGCTCCCTGTCTGATTCCAGTCTCTTGCTCCCTGTCTGATTCCAGTCTCTTGCTCCCTGTCTGATTCCAGTCTCTCGTGCCCCTGTCTGCTTCCAGTCTCTTGCCCCTGACTGATTCCAGTCTCCAGCCCCTGGAGGATTCCAGTCTCCTGCACTTGTCGGATTCCAGTCTCCTGTGCCCCTGTTTCATTCCATTCCCCTGGCTCCTGTCTAATTCCAGTCCCCTGCCCTTGTCTGATTCCAGTCTCCTGTGCCCTGTCTGATTCCAGTCTCCTGCCAGTGAATGATTCCAGTCTCCTGGCCCCTGACTGATTCCAGTCTACTGTGCCCTTGTCTGATTCAAATCTCCTGTGCCCCTGTCTGATTCCAGTCTCCTGTGGCCCTGTCTGATTGCAGCCACCTGTGCCCCGTCTGATTCCAGGCTCCAGCCCCTGTCTGATTCCAGTCTCCAGTGCCCCGTCTGATTCCTGTCTCCTGGCCCCTGTCTGATTCCAGTCTCCTGCCCCTGTCTGACTCCAGTCTCCTGTGCCCCTGTCTGATTCCAGTCACTTGACCCATGTCTGATTCAAGTTTCCTGCTCCCTGTCTGTTTACAGTCTCCTGCGCCCTGTCTGATTCCAGTCTCCTGCGACTTTTTTGATTCCAGTCTCCAGCACCGTGTCTGATTCCAGACTGCTGCACCCTATCTGATTCCAGTCTCTTGCTCCCTGTCTGATTCTAGTCTCTTGCTCCCTGTCTGATTCCAGTCTCTTGTACCCTGTTTGATTCCAGTCTCCGGCCCAAGCCTGATTGCCGTCTCTTGCTCCCTGTCTGATTCCAGTCTCTTGTACTCCATCTGATTCCAGTCTCCTGCCCCTGTCTGATTCCAGTCTCCTGGCCCCTGTTTGATTCCAGTCTCCTGCACCCTGTCTGATTTCACTCTCCTGACTCTATCCAATTGCATTCCCCTGGCTCCTGTCTGATTCCAGTTTCCTGTGCCCCGTCTGATTACAGTCTCCTGCCCCTGTCTGATTCCAGTGCCCTGGGTCCTGTCTGATTACATTCCACTGGCTACTGGTTTATTCCATTCCCCTGGCTCCTGTCTGATTCCAGTCTCCTGCCCGTGTCTGATTCCAGTCTCCAGTGCCCCGACTGATTCCAGTCTCCTGGCCCCTGTCTGATTCCAGTCTCCTGCTCCTGTCTGACTCCAGTCTCCTGTGTCCCTGTCTGATTTCAGTCACTTGACCCATGTCTGATTCAAGTTTCCTGCTCCCTGTCTGATTCCGGTCTCCTGCGACTTTTTTTGATTCCTGTCTCCAGCGCCGTGTCTGATTCCAGACTGCTGCACTCTGTCTGATTCCAGACTGCTGCACTCTGTCTGATTCCAGTCTCTTGCTCCCTGTCTGATTCTAGTCTCTTGCTCCCTGTCTGACTCCAGACTCTTATGGCCTGTGTGATTCCAGTCTCCGGCCCAAGCCTGATTGCAGTCTCTTGCTCCCTGTCTGATTCCAGTCTCTTGTACTCCGTCTGATTCCAGTCTCCTGCCCCTGTCTGATTCCAGTCTCCTTTGCCACTGACTGATTCCAGTTGCCTGCCCGTGTCGGACTCCAGTCTCCTGCACCTGTCTGATTCCAGTCTCCTGTGTGCTGTCTGATTCCAGTCTCCTGCCCCTGTCTGATTCCTGTCTCCAGTGCCCTTGTCTGATTCCAGTCTCATGCCCCTGTCTGATTCCAATCTCCAGCTCCTGTCTGATTCCAGTCTCCTGCACCCTGTCTGATTCCAGTCTCCTAGGCCCCTGTCTGATTCCAGTCTCTTGTACTATGTCTGATTCCAGTCTCCTGCCCCTGTCTGACTCCAGTCTCCTGCCCGTGTCTGATTCCAATCTCCTGCACCTGTCTGATTCCAGTCTCCTGTGTCCTTTCTGATTCCAGTCTCCTGCCCCTGTCTGATTCCTGTCTCCAGTGCCCTTGTCTGATTCCAGTCTCATGCCCCTGTCTGATTCCAATCTCCAGCTCCTGTCTGATTCCAGCCCCCTGTGCACTGTCTGTTTCCAGTCTCCTGTGCCCTGTCTGATTCCAGTCTCCTGCTCCCTGCCTGATGGCAGTCTCCTGCCCCTGTCTGATTCCAGAGTCCAGCCCCTGTCTGATTCCATTAAGCTGGCTCCTGTCTGATTCCAGTCTCCTGCGCCCTGTCTGATTCCAGTCTCCTGTCCTTGACTGATTCCTGTCTCCTGTGCCCTGTCTGATTCCAGTCTCCTGGCCCCTGTTTGATTCCAGTGTCCAGGCTCCTTGTCTGATTCCAGTGTCCAAATCCCTGTCTGATTCCCGTCTTCTGTGCCCCTGTCTCATTCCAGACTCTTGCGCCTTGTCTGATTCCAGTCTCCTGCGACTTTTTTGATTCCAGTCTCCAGCACCATGTCAGATTCCAGACTCCTGCGTCCTGTCTGATTACAGTCTCTTGCTCCTTGTCTGATTCAAGCCTCTTGGGCTCTGTCTGATTCCTGTCTCTGGCCCCTGCCTGATTGCAGTCTCTTGCTCCCTGTCTGATTCCAGTCTCTTGTACTCTGTCTGATTCCAGTCTCCTACCCCTGTCTGATTCCAGTCTCCTGGCGCGTGTTTGATTCCAGTCTCCAGCCTGTGACTGATTCCAGTCTCCTGCACCCTGCCTGATTCCAGTCTCCTGCACCCTGTCTGATTCCAGTCTCCTGGGCCCCTGTCTGATTCCAGTCACTTGACCCATGTCTGATTCAAGTTTCCTGCTCCCTGTCTGATTACAGTCTCCTGCGCCCTGTCTGATTCCAGTCTGCTGCGACTTTTTTGATTCCAGTCTCCAGCACCGTGTCTGATTCCAGACTGCTGCACCCTATTTGATTCCAGTCTCTTGCTCCCTGTCTGATTCCAGTCTCTCGTGCCCCTGTCTGCTTCCAGTCTCTTGCCCCTGACTGATTCCAGTCTCCAGCCCCTGGAGGATTCCAGTCTCCTGCACTTGTCGGATTCCAGTCTCCTGTGCCCCTGTTTCATTTCATTCCCCTGGCTCCTGTCTAATTCCAGTCCCCTGCCCTTGTCTGATTCCAGTCTCCTGTGCCCTGTCTGATTCCAGTCTCCTGCCAGTGAATGATTCCAGTCTCCTGGCCCCTGACTGATTCCAGTCTACTGTGCCCTTGTCTGATTCAAATCTCTGTGCCCCTGTCTGATTCCAGTCTCCTGTGGCCCTGTCTGATTGCAGCCACCTGTGCCCCTGTCTGATTCCAGGCTCCAGCCCCTGTCTGATTCCAGTCTCCAGTGCCCCGTCTGATTCCAGTCTCCTGGCCCCTGTCTGATTCCAGTCTCCTGCCCCTGTCTGACTCCAGTCTCCTGTGCCCCTGTCTGATTCCAGTCACTTGACCCATGTCTGATTCAAGTTTCCTGCTCCCTGTCTGATTCTAGTCTCTTGCTCCCTGTCTGATTCCAGTCTCTTGTGCCCTGTGTGATTCCAGTCTTCGGCCCAAGCCTGATTGCAAACTCTTGCTCCCTGTCTGATTCCAGTCTCTTGTACTACGTCTGATTCCAGTCTCCTGCCCCTGTCTGATTCCAGTCTCTTGTACTACGTCTGATTCCAGTCTCCTGCCCCTGTCTGATTCCAGTCTCCTGGCCCCTGTTTGATTCCAGTCTCCTGTACCCTGTCTGATTCCAGTCTCCTGAGCCCCATCGGATGCCCGTCTCCTGCCCTTGTCTGATTCCAGTCTCCTGCCCCTGTCTGATTCCATTCTCCTCTGCTCTGTCTGATTCCATTCTCCTGCCAGTGTCTGATTCCAGTCTCCTGCCAGTGTCTGATTCCAGTCTCCTGCCCGTGTCTGATTCCAGTCTCCTGTGCCCTGTCTGATTCCAGTCTCCTGCCAGTGAATTATTCCAGTCTCCTGGCCCCTGACTGATTCCAGTCTACTGTGCCCTTGTCTGATTCAAATCTCCTGTGCCCCTGTCTGATTCCAGTCTCCTGTGGCCCTGTCTGATTGCAGCCACCTGTGCCCCTGTCTGATTCCAGGCTCCAGCCCCTGTCTGATTCCATGCTCCAGCCCCTGTCTGATTCCAGTCTCCAGTGCCCCGTCTGATTCCAGTCTCCTGGCCCCTGTCTGATTCCAGTCTCCTGCCCCTGTCTGACTCCAGTCTCCTGTGCCCCTGTCTGATTCCAGTCACTTGACCCATGTCTGATTCAAGTTTCCTGCTCCCTGTCTGATTACAGTCTCCTGCGCCCTGTCTGATTCCAGTCTGCTGCGACTTTTTTGATTCCAGTCTCCAGCACCGTGTCTGATTCCAGACTGCTGCACCCTATCTGATTCCAGTCTCTTGCTCCCTGTCTGATTCCAGTCTCTTGCTCCCTGTCTGATTCCAGTCTCTCGTGCCCCTGTCTGCTTCCAGTCTCTTGCCCCTGACTGATTCCAGTCTCCAGCCCCTGGAGGATTCCAGTCTCCTGCACTTGTCGGATTCCAGTCTCCTGTGCCCCTGTTTCATTCCATTCCCCTGGCTCCTGTCTAATTCCAGTCCCCTGCCCTTGTCTGATTCCAGTCTCCTGTGCCCTGTCTGATTCCAGTCTCCTGCCAGTGAATGATTCCAGTCTCCTGGCCCCTGACTGATTCCAGTCTACTGTGCCCTTGTCTGATTCAAATCTCCTGTGCCCCTGTCTGATTCCAGTCTCCTGTGGCCCTGTCTGATTGCAGCCACCTGTGCCCCTGTCTGATTCCAGGCTCCAGCCCCTGTCTGATTCCAGTCTCCAGTGCCCCGTCTGATTCCAGTCTCCTGGCCCCTGTCTGATTCCAGTCTCCTGCCCCTGTCTGATTCCAGTCTCCTGCCCCTGTCTGACTCCAGTCTCCTGAGCCCCTGTCTGATTCCAGTCACTTGACCCATGTCTGATTCAAGTTTCCTGCTCCCTGTCTGATTCTAGTCTCTTGCTCCCTGTCTGATTCCAGTCTCTTGTGCCCTGTGTGATTCCAGTCTTCGGCCCAAGCCTGATTGCAATCTCTTGCTCCCTGTCTGATTCCAGTCTCTTGTACTACATCTGATTCCAGTCTCCTGCCCCTGTCTGATTCCAGTCTCCTGGCCCCTGTTTGATTCCAGTCTCCTGTACCCTGTCTGATTCCAGTCTCCTGAGCCCCATCGGATGCCCGTCTCCTGCCCTGTCTGATTCCAGTCTCCTGCCCCTGTCTGATTCCATTCTCCTGTGCTCTGTCTGATTCCATTCTCCTGCCAGTGTCTGATTCCAGTCTCCTGCCAGTGTCTGATTCCAGTCTCCTGCCCGTGTCTAATTCCAGTCTCCTGTGCCCTGTCTGATTCCAGTCTCCTGCCAGTGAATGATTCCAGTCTCCTGGCCTCTGACTGATTCCAGTCTACTGTGCCCTTGTCTGATTCAAATCTCCTGTGCCCCTGTCTGATTCCAGTCTCCTGTGGCCCTGTCTGATTGCAGCCACCTGTGCCCCTGTCTGATTCCAGGTTCCAGCCCCTGTCTGATTCCAGGCTCCAGCCCCTGTCTGACTCCAGTCTCCTGTGCCCCTGTCTGATTCCAGTCACTTGACCCATGTCTGATTCAAGTTTCCTGCTCCCTGTCTGTTTACAGTCTCCTGAGCCCTGTCTGATTCCAGTCTCCTGCGACTTTTTTGATTCCAGTCTCCAGCACCGTGTCTGATTCCAGACTGCTGCACCCTATCTGATTCCAGTCTCTTGCTCCCTGTCTGATTCCAGTCTCTTGCTCCCTGTCTGATTCCAGTCTCTTGTACCCTGTTTGATTCCAGTCTCCGGCCCAAGCCTGATTGCCGTCTCTTGCTCCCTGTCTGATTCCAGTCTCTTGTACTCCATCTGATTCCAGTCTCCTGGCCCCTGTTTGATTCCAGTCTCCTGCACCCTGTCTGATTTCACTCTCCTGACTCTATCCAATTGCATTCCCCTGGCTCCTGTCTGATTCCAGTTTCCTGTGCCCCGTCTGATTACAGTCTCCTGCCCCTGTCTGATTCCAGTGCCCTGGGTCCTGTCTGATTACATTCCACTGGCTACTGGTTTATTCCATTCCCCTGGCTCCTGTCTGATTCCAGTCTCCTGCCCGTGTCTGATTCCAGTCTCCAGTGCCCCGTCTGATTCCAGTCTCCTGGCCCCTGTCTGATTTCAGTCTCCTGCCCCTGTCTGACTCCAGTCTCCTGTGTCCCTGTCTGATTTCAGTCACTTCACCCATGTCTGATTCAAGTTTCCTGCTCCCTGTCTGATTCCAGTCTCCTGCGCCCTATCTGATTCCGGTCTCCTGCGACTTTTTTTGATTCCAGTCTCCAGCGCCATGTCTGATTCCAGACTGCTGCACTCTGTCTGATTCCAGACTGCTGCACTCTGTCTGATTCCAGTCTCTTGCTCCCTGTCTGATTCTATTCTCTTGCTCCCTGTCTGACTCCAGACTCTTATGCCCTGTGTGATTCCAGTCTCCGGCCCAAGCCTGATTGCAGTCTCTTGCTCCCTGTCTGATTCCAGTCTCTTGTACTCCGTCTGATTCCAGTCTCCTGCCCCTGTCTGATTCCAGTCTCCTTTGCCACTGACTGATTCCAGTTGCCTGCCCGTGTCAGACTCCAGTCTCCTGCACCTGTCTGATTCCAGTCTCCTGTGTGCTGTCTGATTCCAGTCTCCTGCCCCTGTCTGATTCCTGTCTCCAGTGCCCTTGTCTGATTCCAGTCTCATGCCCCTGTCTGATTCCAATCTCCAGCTCCTGTCTGATTCCAGTCTCCTGCACCCTGTCTGATTCCAGTCTCCTGGGCCCCTGTCTGATTCCAGTCTCTTGTACTATGTCTGATTCCAGTCTCCTGCCCCTGTCTGACTCCAGTCTCCTTTCCGTGTCTGATTCCAATCTCCTGCACCTGTCTGATTCCAGTCTCCTGTGTCCTTTCTGATTCCAGTCTCCTGCCCCTGTCTGACTCCTGTCTCCAGTGCCCTTGTCTGATTCCAGTCTCATGCCCCTGTCTGATTCCAATCTCCAGCTCCTGTCTGATTCCAGTCTCCTGCACCCTGTCTGTTTCCAGTCTCCTAGGCCCCTGTCTGATTCCAGTCTCTTGTACTATGTCTGATTCCTGTCTCCTGTGCCCCTGTCTGATTCCACTTTCCTGTGACCTGTCTGATTCCACTCTCCTGTGAAGTGTCTGATTCCAGTCTCCTCAGCCCTGTCTGATTGCAGTCTCCTAGCCCCTGACTGATTCCAGACTCCAGCTCCCTGTCTGATTCCACTTTCCTGTGATCTATCTGATTACAGTCTCCTGGCCCCTGTCTGATTCCAATCTCCTGACCCCTGTCTGATTCCAGCCCCCTGTGCACTGTCTGTTTCCAGTCTCCTGTGCCCTGTCTGATTCCAGTCTCCTGCTCCCTGTCTGATGGCAGTCTCCTGCCCCTGTCTGATTCCAGAGTCCAGCCCCTGTCTGATTCCATTAAGCTGGCTCCTGTCTGATTCCAGTCTCCTGCGCCCTGTCTGATTCCAGTCTCCTGTCCTTGACTGATTCCTGTCTCCTGTGCCCTGTCTGATTCCAGTCTCCTGGCCCCTGTTTGATTCCAGTGTCCAGGCTCCTTGTCTGATTCCAGTGTCCAAATCCCTGTCTGATTCCCGTCTTCTGTGCCCCTGTCTCATTCCAGACTCTTGCGCCTTGTCTGATTCCAGTCTCCTGCGACTTTTTTGATTCCAGTCTCCAGCACCATGTCAGATTCCAGACTGCTGCACCCTATTTGATTCCAGTCTCTTGCTCCCTGTCTGATTCCAGTCTCTTGTACTCTGTCTGATTCCAGTCTCCTACCCCTGTCTGATTCCAGTCTCCTGGCGCGTGTTTGATTCCAGTCTCCAGTGCCCCGGCTGATTCCAGTCTCTTGTACTGCGTCTGATTGCAGTCTCCTGCCCCTGTCTGATTCCACTCTCCTGACTCTATCCGATTGCATTCCCCTGGCTCCTGTCTGATTCCAGTTTCCTGTGCCCCGTCTGATTCCAGTCTCCTGCCCCTGTCTGATTCCGGTGCCCTGGGTCCTGTCTGATTACATTCCACTGGCTACTGGTTGATTCCATTCCCCTGGCTCCTGTCTGATTCCAGTCTCCTGCCCGTGTCTGATTCCAGTCTCCAGTGCCCCATCTGATTCCAGTCTCCTGGCCCCTGTCTGATTCCAGTCTCCTGCCCCTGTCTGATTGCAGCCACCTGTGCCCCTGTCTGATTCCAGGCTCCAGCCCCTGTCTGATTCCAGGCTCCAGCCCCTGTCTGATTCCAGTCTCCAGTGCCCCGTCTGATTCCAGTCTCCTGGCCCCTGTCTGATTCCAGTCTCCTGCCCCTGTCTGACTCCAGTCTCCTGTGCCCCTGTCTGATTCCAGTCACTTGACCCATGTCTGATTCAAGTTTCCTGCTCGCTGTCTGTTTACAGTCTCCTGCGCCCTGTCTGATTCCAGTCTCCTGCGCCCTGTCTGATTCCAGTCTCCTGCGACTTTTTTGATTCCAGTCTCCAGCACCGTGTCTGATTCCAGACTGCTGCACCCTATCTGATTCCAGTCTCTTGCTCCCTGTCTGATTTCAGTCTCTTGCTCCCTGTCTGATTCCAGTCTCTTGTACCCTGTTTGATTCCAGTCTCCGGCCCAAGCCTGATTGCCGTCTCTTGCTCCCTGTCTGATTCCAGTCTCTTGTACTCCATCTGATTCCAGTCTCCTGCCCCTGTCTGATTCCAGTCTCCTGGCCCCTGTTTGATTCCAGTCTCCTGCACCCTGTCTGATTTCACTCTCCTGACTCTATCCAATTGCATTCCCCTGGCTCCTGTCTGATTCCAGTTTCCTGTGCCCCATCTGATTACAGTCTACTGCCCCTGTCTGATTCCAGAGCCCTGGGTCCTGTCTGATTACATTCCACTGGCTACTGGTTTATTCCATTCCCCTGGCTCCTGTCTGATTCCAGTCTCCTGCCCGTGTCTGATTCCAGTCTCCAGTGCCCCGTCTGATTCCAGTCTCCTGGCCCCTGTCTGATTCCAGTCTCCTGCCCCTGTCTGACTCCAGTCTCCTGTGTCCCTGTCTGATTTCAGTCACTTGACCCATGTCTGATTCAAGTTTCCTGCTCCCTGTCTGATTTCAGTCTCCTGCGCCCTGTCTGATTCCAGTCTCCTGCGACTTTTTTTGATTCCTGTCTCCAGCGCCGTGTCTGATTCCAGACTGCTGCACTCTGTCTGATTCCAGACTGCTGCACTCTGTCTGACTCCAGTCTCTTGCTCCCTGTCTGATTCTAGTCTCTTGCTCCCTGTCTGACTCCAGACTCTTATGCCCTGTGTGATTCCAGTCTCCGGCCCAAGCCTGATTGCAGTCTCTTGCTCCCTGTCTGATTCCAGTCTCTTGTACTCCGACTGATTCCAGTCTCCTGCCCCTGTCTGATTCCAGTCTCCTTTGCCACTGACTGATTCCAGTTGCCTGCCCGTGTCGGACTCCAGTCTCCTGCACCTGTCTGATTCCAGTCTGCTGTGTGCTGTCTGATTCCAGTTTCCTGTGCCCCGTCTGATTACAGTCTCCTGCCCGTGTCTGATTCCAATCTCCTGCACCTGTCTGATTCCAGTCTCCTGTGTCCTTTCTGATTCCAGTCTCCTGCCCCTGTCTGATTCCTGTCTCCAGTGCCCTTGTCTGATTCCAGTCTCATGCCCCTGTCTGATTCCAATCTCCAGCTCCTGTCTGATTCCAGTCTCCTGCACCCTGTCTGATTCCAGTCTCCTAGTCCCCTGTCTGATTCCAGTCTCTTGTACTATGTCTGATTCCTGTCTCCTGTGCCCCTGTCTGATTCCACTTTCCTGTGACCTGTCTGATTCCACTCTCCTGTGATGTGTCTGATTCCAGTCTCCTGAGCCCTGTCTGATTGCAGTCTCCTGGCCCCTGACTGATTCCAGACTCCAGCTCCCTGTCTGATTCCACTTTCCTGTGATCTGTCTGATTACAGTCTCCTGGCCCCTGTCTGATTCCAATCTCCTGACCCCTGTCTGATTCCAGCCCCCTGTGCACTGTCTGTTTCCAGTCTCCTGTGCCCTGTCTGATTCCAGTCTCCTGCTCCCTGTCTGATGGCAGTCTCCTGCCCCTGTCTGATTCCAGAGTCCAGCCCCTGTCTGATTCCATTAAGCTGGCTCCTGTCTGATTCCAGTCTCCTGCGCCCTGTCTGATTCCAGTCTCCTGTCCTTGACTGATTCCTGTCTCCTGTGCCCTGTCTGATTCCAGTCTCCTGGCCCCTGTTTGATTCCAGTGTCCAGGCTCCTTGTCTGATTCCAGTGTCCAAATCCCTGTCTGATTCCCGTCTTTTGTGCCCCTGTCTCATTCCAGACTCTTGCGCCTTGTCTGATTCCAGTCTCCTGCGACTTTTTTGATTCCAGTCTCCAGCACCATGTCAGATTCCAGACTCCTGCGTCCTGTCTGATTACAGTCTCTTGTACTATGTCTGATTCCTGTCTCCTGTGCCCCTGTCTGATTCCACTTTCCTGTGACCTGTCTGATTCCAGTCTCCTGTGATGTGTCTGATTCCAGTCTCCTGAGCCCTGTCTGATTGCAGTCTCCTGGCCCCTGACTGATTCCAGACTCCAGCTCCCTGTCTGATTCCACTTTCCTGTGATCTATCTGATTACAGTCTCCTGGCCCCTGTCTGATTCCAATCTCCTGACCCCTGTCTGATTCCAGTCCTCTGTGCACTGTCTGTTTCCAGTCTCCTGTGCCCTGTCTGATTCCAGTCTCCTGCTCCCTGACTGATGGCAGTCTCCTGCCCCTGTCTGATTCCAGAGTCCAGCCCCTGTCTGATTCCATTAAGCTGGCTCCTGTCTGATTCCAGTCTCCTGCGCCCTGTCTGATTCCAGTCTCCTGTCCTTGACTGATTCCTGTCTCCTGTGCCCTGTCTGATTCCAGTCTCCTGGCCCCTGTTTGATTCCAGTGTCCAGGCTGCTTGTCTGATTCCAGTGTCCAAATCCCTGTCTGATTCCCGTCTTCTGTGCCCCTGTCTCATTCCAGACTCTTGCGCCTTGTCTGATTCCAGTCTCCTGCGACTTTTTTGATTCCAGTCTCCAGCACCATGTCAGATTCCAGACTCCTGCGTCCTGTCTGATTACAGTCTCTTGCTCCTTGTCTGATTCCAGCCTCTTGGGCTCTGTCTGATTCCTGTCTCTGGCCCCTGCCTGATTGCAGTCTCTTGCTCCCTGTCTGATTCCAGTCTCTTGTACTCTGTCTGATTCCAGTCTCCTACCCCTGTCTAATTCCAGTCTCCTGGCGCGTGTTTGATTCCAGTCTCCTGCCCGTGACTGATTCCAGTCTCCTGCACCCTGCCTGATTCCAGTCTCCTGCACCCTGTCTGATTCCAGTCTCCTGGGCCCCTGTCTGATTCCAGTCACTTGACCCATGTCTGATTCAAGTTTCCTGCTCCCTGTCTGATTACAGTCTCCTGCGCCCTGTCTGATTCCAGTCTGCTGCGACTTTTTTGATTCCAGTCTCCAGCACCGTGTCTGATTCCAGACTGCTGCACCCTATTTGATTCCAGTCTCTTGCTCCCTGTCTGATTCCAGTCTCTTGCTCCCTGTCTGATTCCAGTCTCTCGTGCCCCTGTCTGCTTCCAGTCTCTTGCCCCTGACTGATTCCAGTCTCCAGCCCCTGGAGGATTCCAGTCTCCTGCACTTGTCGGATTCCAGTCTCCTGTGCCCCTGTTTCATTCCATTCCCCTGGCTCCTGTCTAATTCCAGTCCCCTGCCCTTGTCTGATTCCAGTCTCCTGTGCCCTGTCTGATTCCATTCTCCTGTGCTCTGTCTGATTCCATTCTCCTGCCAGTGTCTGATTCCAGTCTCCTGCCAGTGTCTGATTCCAGTCTCCTGCCCGTGTCTGATTCCAGTCTCCTGTGCCCTGTCTGATTCCAGTCTCCTGCCAGTGAATGATTCCAGTCTCCTGGCCCCTGACTGATTCCAGTCTACTGTGCCCTTGTCTGATTCAAATCTCCTGTGCCCCTGTCTGATTCCAGTCTCCTGTGGCCCTGTCTGATTGCAGCCACCTGTGCCCCTGTCTGATTCCAGGCTCCAGCCCCTGTCTGATTCCAGTCTCCAGTGCCCCGTCTGATTCCAGTCTCCTGGCCCCTGTCTGATTCCAGTCTCCTGCCCCTGTCTGACTCCTGTCTCCTGTGCCCCTGTCTGATTCCAGTCACTTGACCCATGTCTGATTCAAGTTTCCTGCTCCCTGTCTGATTCTAGTCTCTTGCTCCCTGTCTGATTCCAGTCTCTTGTGCCCTGTGTGATTCCAGTCTTCGGCCCAAGCCTGATTGCAATCTCTTGCTCCCTGTCTGATTCCAGTCTCTTGTACTACGTCTGATTCCAGTCTCCTGCCCCTGTCTGATTCCAGTCTCCTGGCCCCTGTTTGATTCCAGTCTCCTGTACCCTGTCTGATTCCAGTCTCCTGAGCCCCATCGGATGCCCGTCTCCTGCCCTTGTCTGATTCCAGTCTCCTGCCCCTGTCTGATTCCATTCTCCTGTGCTCTGTCTGATTCCAGTCTCCTGCCAGTGTCTGATTCCAGTCTCCTGCCCGTGTCTGATTCCAGTCTCCTGTGCCCTGTCTGATTCCAGTCTCCTGCCAGTGAATGATTCCAGTCTCCTGGCCCCTGACTGATTCCAGTCTACTGTGCCCTTGTCTGATTCAAATCTCCTGTGCCCCTGTCTGATTCCAGTCTCCTGTGGCCCTGTCTGATTGCAGCCACCTGTGCCCCTGTCTGATTCCAGGCTCCAGCCCCTGTCTGATTCCAGGCTCCAGCCCCTGTCTGATTCCAGTCTCCAGTGCCCCGTCTGATTCCAGTCTCCTGGCCCCTGTCTGATTCCAGTCTCCTGCCCCTGTCTGACTCCAGTCTCCTGTGCCCCTGTCTGATTCCAGTCTCTTGCTCCCTGTCTGATTCCAGTCTCTTGTACCCTGTTTGATTCCAGTCTCCGGCCCAAGCCTGATTGCCGTCTCTTGCTCCCTGTCTGATTCCAGTCTCTTGTACTACGTCTGATTCCAGTCTCCTGCCCCTGTCTGATTCCAGTCTCTTGTACTACGTCTGATTCCAGACTCCTGCCCCTGTCTGATTCCAGTCTCCTGGCCCCTGTTTGATTCCAGTCTCCTGTACCCTGTCTGATTCCAGTCTCCTGAGCCCCATCGGATGCCCGTCTCCTGCCCTTGTCTGATTCCAGTCTCCTGCCCCTGTCTGATTCCATTCTCCTGTGCTCTGTCTGATTCCATTCTCCTGCCAGTGTCTGATTCCAGTCTCCTGCCAGTGTCTGATTCCAGTCTCCTGCCCGTGTCTGATTCCAGTCTCCTGTGCCCTGTCTGATTCCAGTCTCCTGCCAGTGAATGATTCCAGTCTCCTGGCCCCTGACTGATTCCAGTCTACTGTGCCCTTGTCTAATTCAAATCTCCTGTGCAACTGTCTGATTCCAGTCTCCTGTGGCCCTGTCTGATTGCAGCCACCTGTGCCCCTGTCTGATTCCAGGCTCCAGCCCCTGTCTGATTCCAGTCTCCTGGCCCCTGTCTGATTCCAGTCTCCTGCCCCTGTCTGACTCCAGTCTCCTGTGTCCCTGTCTGATTTCAGTCACTTGACCCATGTCTGATTCAAGTTTCCTGCCCCTGTCTGATTCCAGTCTCCTGTGGCCCTGTCTGATTGCAGCCACCTGTGCCCCTGTCTGATTCCAGGTTCCAGCCCCTGTCTGATTCCAGGCTCCAGCCCCTGTCTGACTCCAGTCTCCTGTGCCCCTGTCTGATTCCAGTCACTTGACCCATGTCTGATTCAAGTTTCCTGCTCCGTCTGTTTACAGTCTCCTGCGCCCTGTCTGATTCCAGTCTCCTGCGACTTTTTTGATTCCAGTCTCCAGCACCGTGTCTGATTCCAGACTGCTGCACCCTATCTGATTCCAGTCTCTTGCTCCCTGTCTGATTCCAGTCTCTTGCTCCCTGTCTGATTCCAGTCTCTTGTACCCTGTTTGATTCCAGTCTCCGGCCCAAGCCTGATTGCCGTCTCTTGCTCCCTGTCTGATTCCAGTCTCTTGTACTCCATCTGATTCCAGTCTCCTGCCCCTGTCTGATTCCAGTCTCCTGGCCCCTGTTTGATTCCAGTCTCCTGCACCCTGTCTGATTTCACTCTCCTGACTCTATCCAATTGCATTCCCCTGGCTCCTGTCTGATTCCAGTTTCCTGTGCCCCGTCTGATTACAGTCTCCTGCCCCTGTCTGATTCCAGTGCCCTGGGTCCTGTCTGATTACATTCCACTGGCTACTGATTTATTCCATTCCCCTGGCTCCTGTCTGATTCCAGTCTCCTGCCCATGTCTGATTCCAGTCTCCAGTGCCCCGTCTGATTCCAGTCTCCTGGCCCCTGTCTGATTCCAGTCTCCTGCCCCTGTCTGACTCCAGTCTCCTGTGTCCCTGTCTGATTTCAGTCACTTGACCCATGTCTGATTCAAGTTTCCTGCTCCCTGTCTGATTCCAGTCTCCTGCGCCCTATCTGATTCCGGTCTCCTGCGACTTTTTTTGATTCCTGTCTCCAGCGCCGTGTCTGATTCCAGACTGCTGCACTCTGTCTGATTCCAGACTGCTGCACTCTGTCTGATTCCAGTCTCTTGCTCCCTGTCTGATTCTAGTCTCTTGCTCCCTGTCTGACTCCAGACTCTTATGGCCTGTGTGATTCCAGTCTCCGGCCCAAGCCTGATTGCAGTCTCTTGCTCCCTGTCTGATTCCAGTCTCTTGTACTCCGTCTGATTCCAGTCTCCTGCCCCTGTCTGATTCCAGTCTCCTTTGCCACTGACTGATTCCAGTTGCCTGCCCGTGTCGGACTCCAGTCTCCTGCACCTGTCTGATTCCAGTCTCCTGTGTGCTGTCTGATTCCAGTCTCCTGCCCCTGTCTGATTCCTGTCTCCAGTGCCCTTGTCTGATTCCAGTCTCATGCCCCTGTCTGATTCCAATCTCCAGCTCCTGTCTGATTCCAGTCTCCTGCACCCTGTCTAATTCCAGTCTCCTAGGCCCCTGTCTGATTCCAGTCTCTTGTACTATGTCTGATTCCAGTCTCCTGCCCCTGTCTGACTCCAGTCTCCAGCCCGTGTCTGATTCCAATCTCCTGCACCTGTCTGATTCCAGTCTCCTGTGTCCTTTCTGATTCCAGTCTCCTGCCCCTGTCTGATTCCTGTCTCCAGTGCCCTTGTCTGATTCCAGTCTCATGCCCCTGTCTGATTCCAATCTCCAGCTCCTGTCTGATTCCAGTCTCCTGCACCCTGTCTGATTCCAGTCTCCTAGGCCCCTGTCTGATTCCAGTCTCTTGTACTATGTCTGATTCCTGTCTCCTGTGCCCCGGTCTGATTCCACTTTCCTGTGACCTGTCTGATTCCACTCTCCTCTGACGTGTCTGATTCCAGTCTCCTCAGCCCTGTCTGATTGCAGTCTCCTGGCCCCTGACTGATTCCAGACTCCAGCTCCCTGTCTGATTCCACTTTCCTGTGATCTGTCTGATTACAGTCTCCTGGCCCCTGTCTGATTCCAATCTCCTGACCCCTGTCTGATTCCAGCCCCCTGTGCACTGTCTGTTTCCAGTCTCCTGTGCCCTGTCTGATTCCAGTCTCCTGCTCCCTGTCTGATGGCAGTCTCCTGCCCCTGTCTGATTCCAGAGTCCAGCCCCTGTCTGATTCCATTAAGCTGGCTCCTGTCTGATTCCAGTCTCCTGCGCCCTGTCTGATTCCAGTCTCCTGTCCTTGACTGATTCCTGTCTCCTGTGCCCTGTCTGATTCCAGTCTCCTGGCCCCTGTTTGATTCCAGTGTCCAGGCTCCTTGTCTGATTCCAGTGTCCAAGTCCCTGTCTGATTCCCGTCTTCTGTGCCCCTGTCTCATTCCAGACTCTTGCGCCTTGTCTGATTCCAGTCTCCTGCGACTTTTTTGATTCCAGTCTCCAGCACCATGTTAGATTCCAGACTCCTGCGTCCTGTCTGATTACAGTCTCTTGCTCCTTGTCTGATTCCAGCCTCTTGGGCTCTGTCTGATTCCTGTCTCTGGCCCCTGCCTGATTGCAGTCTCTTGCTCCCTGTCTGATTCCAGTCTAATGTACTCTGTCTGATTCCAGTCTCCTACCCCTGTCTAATTCCAGTCTCCTGGCGCGTGTTTGATTCCAGTCTCCTGCCCGTGACTGATTCCAGTCTCCTGCACCCTGCCTGATTCCAGTCTCCTGCACCCTGTCTGATTCCAGTCTCTTGGGCCCCTGTCTGATTCCAGTCACTTGACCCATGTCTGATTCAAGTTTCCTGCTCCCTGTCTGATTACAGTCTCCTGCGCCCTGTCTGATTCCAGTCTGCTGCGACTTTTTTGATTCCAGTCTCCAGCACCGTGTCTGATTCCAGACTGCTGCACCCTATTTGATTCCAGTCTCTTGCTCCCTGTCTGATTCCAGTCTCTTGCTCCCTGTCTGATTCTAGTCTCTTGCTCCCTGTCTGACTCCAGACTCTTATGCCCTGTGTGATTCCAGTCTCCGGCCCAAGCCTGATTGCAGTCTCTTGCTCCCTGTCTGATTCCAGTCTCTTGTACTCCGTCTGATTCCAGTCTCCTGCCCCTGTCTGATTCCAGTCTCCTTTGCCACTGACTGATTCCAGTTGCCTGCCCGTGTCGGACTCCAGTCTCCTGCACCTGTCTGATTCCAGTCTCCTGTGTGCTGTCTGATTCCAGTCTCCTGCCCCTGTCTGATTCCTGTCTCCAGTGCCCTTGTCTGATTCCAGTCTCATGCCCCTGTCTGATTCCAATCTCCAGCTCCTGTCTGATTCCAGTCTCCTGCACCCTGTCTAATTCCAGTCTCCTAGGCCCCTGTCTGATTCCAGTCTCTTGTACAATGTCTGATTCCAGTCTCCTGCCCCTGTCTGACTCCAGTCTCCTGCCCGTGTCTGATTCCAATCTCCTGCACCTGTCTGATTCCAGTCTCCTGTGTCCTTTCTGATTCCAGTCTCCTGCCCCTGTCTGATTCCTGTCTCCAGTGCACTTGTCTGATTCCAGTCTCATGCCCCTGTCTGATTCCAATCTCCAGCTCCTGTCTGATTCCAGTCTCCTGCACCCTGTCTGTTTCCAGTCTCCTAGGCCCCTGTCTGATTCCAGTCTCTTGTACTATGTCTGATTCCTGTCTCCTGTGCCCCTGTCTGATTCCACTTTCCTGTGACCTGTCTGATTCCACTCTCCTGTGATGTGTCTGATTCCAGTCTCCTGAGCCCTGTCTGATTGCAGTCTCCTGGCCCCTGACTGATTCCAGACTCCAGCTCCCTGTCTGATTCCACTTTCCTGTGATCTATCTGATTACAGTCTCCTGGCCCCTGTCTGATTCCAATCTCCTGACCCCTGTCTGATTCCAGTCCTCTGTGCACTGTCTGTTTCCAGTCTCCTGTGCCCTGTCTGATTCCAGTCTCCTGCCAGTGAATGATTCCAGTCTCCTGGCCCCTGACTGATTCCAGTCCACTGTGCCCTTGTCTGATTCAAATCTCCTGTGCCCCTGTCTGATTCCAGTCTCCTGTGGCCCTGTCTGATTGCAGCCACCTGTGCCCCTGTCTGATTCCAGGCTCCAGCCACTGTCTGATTCCAGGCTCCAGCCCCTGTCTGATTCCAGTCTCCAGTGCCCCGTCTGATTCCAGTCTCCTGGCCCCTGTCTGATTCCAGTCTCCTGCCCCTGTCTGACTCCAGTCTCCTGTGCCCCTGTCTGATTCCAGTCACTTGACCCATGTCTGATTCAAGTTTCCTGCTCCCTGTCTGTTTACAGTCTCCTGCGCCCTGTCTGATTCCAGTCTCCTGCGACTTTTTTGATTCCAGTCTCCAGCACCGTGTCTGATTCCAGACTGCTGCACCCTATCTGATTCCAGTCTCTTGCTCCCTGTCTGATTCCAGTCTCTTGCTCCCTGTCTGATTCCAGTCTCTTGTACCCTGTTTGATTCCAGTCTCCGGCCCAAGCCTGATTGCCGTCTCTTGCTCCCTGTCTGATTCCAGTCTCTTGTACTCCATCTGATTCCAGTCTCCTGCCCCTGTCTGATTCCAGTCTCCTGGCCCCTGTTTGATTCCAGTCTCCTGCACCCTGTCTGATTTCACTCTCCTGACTCTATCCAATTGCATTCCCCTGGCTCCTGTCTGATTCCAGTTTCCTGTGCCCCGTCTGATTACAGTCTCCTGCCCCTGTCTGATTCCAGTGCCCTGGGTCCTGTCTGATTACATTCCACTGGCTACTGGTTTATTCCATTCCCCTGGCTCCTGTCTGATTCCAGTCTCCTGCCCGTGTCTGATTCCAGTCTCCAGTGCCCCGTCTGATTCCAGTCTCCTGGCCCCTGTCTGATTCCAGTCTCCTGCCCCTGTCTGACTCCAGTCTCCTGTGTCCCTGTCTGATTTCAGTCACTTGACCCATGTCTGATTCAAGTTTCCTGCTCCCTGACCGATGGCAGTCTCCTGCCCCTGTCTGATTCCAGAGTCCAGCCCCTGTCTGATTCCATTAAGCTGGCTCCTGTCTGATTCCAGTCTCCGGCGCCCTGTCTGATTCCAGTCTCCTGTCCTTGACTGATTCCTGTCTCCTGTGCCCTGTCTGATTCCAGTCTCCTGCCCCTGTCTGACTCCAGTCTCCTGTGTCCCTGTCTGATTTCAGTCACTTGACCCATGTCTGATTCAAGTTTCCTGCTCCCTGTCTGATTCCAGTCTCCTGCGCCCTATCTGATTCCGGTCTCCTGCGACTTTTTTGATTCCTGTCTCCAGCGCCGTGTCTGATTCCAGACTGCTGCACTCTGTCTGATTCCAGACTGCTGCACCCTGTCTGATTCTAGTCTCTTGCTCCCTGTCTGACTCCAGACTCTTATGCCCTGTGTGATTCCAGTCTCCGGCCCAAGCCTGATTGCAGTCTCTTGCTCCCTGACTGATTCCAGTCTCCTGCCCCTGTCTGATTCCAGTCTCCTTTGCCACTGACTGATTCCAGTTGCCTGCCCGTGTCGGACTCCAGTCTCCTGCACCTGTCTGATTCCAGTCTCCTGTGTGCTGTCTGATTCCAGTTTCCTGTGCCCCGTCTGATTACAGTCTCCTGCCCGTGTCTGATTCCAATCTCCTGCACCTGTCTGATTCCAGTCTCCTGTGTCCTTTCTGATTCCAGTCTCCTGCCCCTGTCTGATTCCTGTCTCCAGTGCCCTTGTCTGATTCCAGTCTCATGCCCCTGTCTGATTCCAATCTCCAGCTCCTGTCTGATTCCAGTCTCCTGCACCCTGTCTGATTCCAGTCTCCTAGTCCCCTGTCTGATTCCAGTCTCTTGTACTATGTCTGATTCCTGTCTCCTGTGCCCCTGTCTGATTCCACTTTCTTGTGACCTGTCTGATTCCACTCTCCTGTGATGTGTCTGATTCCAGTCTCCTGAGCCCTGTCTGATTGCAGTCTCCTGGCCCCTGACTGATTCCAGACTCCAGCTCCCTGTCTGATTCCACTTTCCTGTGATCTATCTGATTACAGTCTCCTGGCCCCTGTCTGATTCCAATCTCCTGACCCCTGTCTGATTCCAGTCCTCTGTGCACTGTCTGTTTCCAGTCTCCTGTGCCCTGTCTGATTCCAGTCTCCTGCCAGTGAATGATTCCAGTCTCCTGGCCCCTGACTGATTCCAGTCTACTGTGCCCTTGTCTGATTCAAATCTCCTGTGCCCCTGTCTGATTCCAGTCTCCTGTGGCCCTGTCTGATTGCAGCCACCTGTGCCCCTGTCTGATTCCAGGCTCCAGCCCCTGTCTGATTTCAGTCTCCAGTGCCCCGTCTGATTCCAGTCTCCTGGCCCCTGTCTGATTCCAGTCTCCTGCCCCTGTCTGACTGCAGTCTCCTGTGCCCCTGTCTGATTCCAGTCACTTGACCCATGTCTGATTCAAGTTTCCTGCTCCCTGTCTGTTTACAGTCTCCTGCGCCCTGTCTGATTCCAGTCTCCTGCGACTTTTTTGATTCCAGTCTCCAGCACCGTGTCTGATTCCAGACTGCTGCACCCTATCTGATTCCAGTCTCTTGCTCCCTGTCTGATTCCAGTCTCTTGCTCCCTGTCTGATTCCAGTCTCTTGTACCCTGTTTGATTCCAGTCTCCGGCCCAAGCCTGATTGCCGTCTCTTGCTCCCTGTCTGATTCCAGTCTCTTGTACTCCATCTGATTCCAGTCTCCTGCCCCTGTCTGATTCCAGTCTCCTGGCCCCTGTTTGATTCCAGTCTCCTGCACCCTGTCTGATTTCACTCTCCTGACTCTATCCAATTGCATTCCCCTGGCTCCTGTCTGATTCCAGTTTCCTGTGCCCCGTCTGATTACAGTCTCCTGCCCCTGTCTGATTCCAGTGCCCTGGGTCCTGTCTGATTACATTCCACTGGCTACTGGTTTATTCCATTCCCCTGGCTCCTGTCTGATTCCAGTCTCCTGCCCCTGTCTGACTCCAGTCTCCTGTGTCCCTGTCTGATTTCAGTCTCCAGTGCCCCGTCTGATTCCAGTCTCCTGGCCCCTGTCTGATTCCAGTCTCCTGCCCCTGTCTGACTCCAGTCTCCTGTGTCCCTGTCTGATTTCAGTCACTTGACCCATGTCTGATTCAAGTTTCCTGCTCCCTGACCGATGGCAGTCTCCTGCCCCTGTCTGATTCCAGAGTCCAGCCCCTGTCTGATTCCATTAAGCTGGCTCCTGTCTGATTCCAGTCTCCGGCGCCCTGTCTGATTCCAGTCTCCTGTCCTTGACTGATTCCTGTCTCCTGTGCCCTGTCTGATTCCAGTCTCCTGGCCCCTGTCTGACTCCAGTCTCCTGTGCCCTGTCTGATTCCAGTCTCCTGGCCCCTGTTTGATTCCAGTGTCCAGGCTGCTTGTCTGATTCCAGTGTCCAAATCCCTGTCTGATTCCCGTCTTCTGTGCCCCTGTCTCATTCCAGACTCTTGCGCCTTGTCTGATTCCAGTCTCCTGCGACTTTTTTGATTCCAGTCTCCAGCACCATGTCAGATTCCAGACTCCTGCGTCCTGTCTGATTCCGGTCTCCTGCGCCCTATCTGATTCCGGTTTCCTGCAACTTTTTTTGATTCCTGTCTCCAGCGCCGTGTCTGATTCCAGACTGCTGCACTCTGTCTGATTCCAGACTGCTGCACTCTGTCTGACTCCAGTCTCTTGCTCCCTGTCTGATTCTAGTCTCTTGCTCCCTGTCTGACTCCAGACTCTTATGCCCTGTGTGATTCCAGTCTCCGGCCCAAGCCTGATTGCAGTCTCTTGCTCCCTGTCTGATTCCAGTCTCTTGTACTCCGTCTGATTCCAGTCTCCTGCCCCTGTCTGATTCCAGTCTCCTTTGCCACTGACTGATTCCAGTTGCCTGCCCGTGTCGGACTCCAGTCTCCTGCACCTGTCTGATTCCAGTCTCCTGTGTGCTGTCTGATTCCAGTTTCCTGTGCCCCGTCTGATTACAGTCTCCTGCCCGTGTCTGATTCCAATCTCCTGCACCTGTCTGATTCCAGTCTCCTGTGTCCTTTCTGATTCCAGTCTCCTGCCCCTGTCTGATTCCTGTCTCCAGTGCCCTTGTCTGATTCCAGTCTCATGCCCCTGTCTGATTCCAATCTCCAGCTCCTGTCTGATTCCAGTCTCCTGCACCCTGTCTGTTTCCAGTCTCCTAGGCCCCTGTCTGATTCCAGTCTCTTGTACTATGTCTGATTCCTGTCTCCTGTGCCCCTGTCTGATTCCACTTTCCTGTGACCTGTCTGATTCCACTCTCCTGTGATGTGTCTGATTCCAGTCTCCTGAGCCCTGTCTGATTGCAGTCTCCTGGCCCCTGACTGATTCCAGACTCCAGCTCCCTGTCTGATTCCACTTTCCTGTGATCTATCTGATTACAGTCTCCTGGCCCCTGTCTGATTCCAATCTCCTGACCCCTGTCTGATTCCAGTCCTCTGTGCACTGTCTGTTTCCAGTCTCCTGTGCCCTGTCTGATTCCAGTCTCCTGCTCCCTGACCGATGGCAGTCTCCTGCCCCTGTCTGATTCCAGAGTCCAGCCCCTGTCTGATTCCATTAAGCTGGCTCCTGTCTGATTCCAGTCTCCGGCGCCCTGTCTGATTCCAGTCTCCTGTCCTTGACTGATTCCTGTCTCCTGTGCCCTGTCTGATTCCAGTCTCCTGGCCCCTGTTTGATTCCAGTGTCCAGGCTGCTTGTCTGATTCCAGTGTCCAAATCCCTGTCTGATTCCCGTCTTCTGTGCCCCTGTCTCATTCCAGACTCTTGCGCCTTGTCTGATTCCAGTCTCCTGCGACTTTTTTGATTCCAGTCTCCAGCACCATGTCAGATTCCAGACTCCTGCGTCCTGTCTGATTACAGTCTCTTGCTCCTTGTCTGATTCCAGCCTCTTGGGCTCTGTCTGATTCCTGTCTCTGGCCCCTGCCTGATTGCAGTCTCTTGCTCCCTGTCTGATTCCAGTCTCTTGTACTCTGTCTGATTCCAGTCTCCTACCCCTGTCTAATTCCAGTCTCCTGGCGCGTGTTTGATTCCAGTCTCCTGCCCGTGACTGATTCCAGTCTCCTGCACCCTGCCTGATTCCAGTCTCCTGCACCCTGTCTGATTCCAGTCTCCTGGGCCCCTGTCTGATTCCAGTCTGCTGCGACTTTTTTGATTCCAGTCTCCAGCACCGTGTCTGATTCCAGACTGCTGCACCCTATTTGATTCCAGTCTCTTGCTCCCTGTCTGATTCCAGTCTCTTGCTCCCTGTCTGATTCCAGTCTCTCGTGCCCCTGTCTGCTTCCAGTCTCTTGCCCCTGACTGATTCCAGTCTCCAGCCCCTGGAGGATTCCAGTCTCCTGCACTTGTCGGATTCCAGTCTCCTGTGCCCCTGTTTCATTCCATTCCCCTGGCTCCTGTCTAATTCCAGTCCCCTGCCCTTGTCTGATTCCAGTCTCCTGTGCCCTGTCTGATTCCATTCTCCTGTGCTCTGTCTGATTCCATTCTCCTGCCAGTGTCTGATTCCAGTCTCCTGCCAGTGTCTGATTCCAGTCTCCTGCCCGTGTCTGATTCCAGTCTCCTGTGCCCTGTCTGATTCCAGTCTCCTGCCAGTGAATGATTCCAGTCTCCTGGCCCCTGACTGATTTCAGTCTACTGTGCCCTTGTCTGATTCAAATCTCCTGTGCCCCTGTCTGATTCCAGTCTCCTGTGGCCCTGTCTGATTGCAGCCACCTGTGCCCCTGTCTGATTCCAGGCTCCAGCCCCTGTCTGATTCCAGTCTCCAGTGCCCCGTCTGATTCCAGTCTCCTGGCCCCTGTCTGATTCCAGTCTCCTGCCCCTGTCTGACTCCAGTCTCCTGTGCCCCTGTCTGATTCCAGTCACTTGACCCATGTCTGATTCAAGTTTCCTGCTCCCTGTCTGATTCCAGTCTCCTGCACCCTGTCTGATTCCAGTATCCTGCGACTTTTTTGATTCCAGTCTTCAGCGCCGTGTCTGATTCCAGACTGCTGCACCCTGTCTGATTCCAGTCTCTTGCTCCCTGTCTGATTCTAGTCTCTTGCTCCCTGTCTGATTCCAGTCTCTTGTGCCCTGTGTGATTCCAGTCTTCGGCCCAAGCCTGATTGCAATCTCTTGCTCCCTGTCTGATTCCAGTCTCTTGTACTACGTCTGATTCCAGTCTCCTGCCCCTGTCTGATTCCAGTCTCCTGGCCCCTGTTTGATTCCAGTCTCTTGCACCCTGTCTGATTCCAGTCTCCTGAGCCCCATCGGATGCCCGTCTCCTGCCCTTGTCTGATTCCAGTCTCCTGCCCCTGTCTGATTCCATTCTCCTGTGCTCTGTCTGATTCCATTCTCCTGCCAGTGTCTGATTCCAGTCTCCTGTCAGTGTCTGATTCCAGTCTCCTGCCCGTGTCTGATTCCAGTCTCCTCCACCCTGTCTGATCCAATTCAACTGTGCCATGTCGGATTTTAGTCTCCTGCGCCCTGTCTGATTCCAGTCTCCAGCACCGTGTCAGATTCCAAACTGCTGAAACATGTCTGATTCCAGTCTCCAGCACCGTGTCAGATTCCAAACTGCTGAAACATGTCTGATTCCAGTCTCTTGCTCCCTGTCTGATTCCAACTGTCCCCATCACTATGACATTACTACCCCCATCACTCTGACATTACTGTTTTCATCGCTCTGACATTACAACCCCATCCCTCTGGAATTACTGTACCCATCACTCTGACATTACTGTCCCCATCACTCTGGCATTACTACCCCCATCACTCTGACATTACTATCCCATCACTCTCTCATTACTGTCCCGATCACTCTGACATTTCTACCCCTATCACTCTGACATTACTGCCCCATGACTCTGACACTAATACCCCATCACTCAGTCATTACTATCCCCATCACTCTGACATTACTTTCCCCATCACTCTGACATTACTTCCTCATCACTCTGACTTTACTATCCCCATCACTCTGACAGTACTACCGCCATCACTCTGACATTACTACCCGATCACTCTGACATTACTGTCCTCATCACTCTGACATTACTACCCAATCACTCTGACATTACTTCCCCCATCACTCTGACATTACTACCCCCATCACTCTGACATTACTGTCCCCATCACTCTGACATTACTGTCCCATCACTCTGGAATTACTACACCATCACTCTGACATTACTACCCCCATCACTCTGACATTACTGCCCCATGACTCTGACACTAATACCCCATCACTCTGGCATTACTACCCCATCGCTATGACATTACTACCCCTATTACTCAGTCATTACTGTCCCCATCACTCTGACATTACTACCCCCATCACTCTGACATTACTTTCCCCATCACTCTGACATTACTTCCTCATCACTCTGACTTTTCTATCCCCACCACTGTGACATTACTACCCAATCACTCTGACATTACTTCCCCCATCACTCTGACATTACTGTCCCATCACTCTGACATTACTCTCCCCGTCACTCTGACATTACTGTACCGATCACTCTGACATTTCTACCCCCATCACTCTCACATTACTACCCCATCCCTCTGACATTACTACCCTGTCACTCTGACATTACTGTCCCCATCACTCTGTGATTACTACCCCATCACTCTGACATTTCTACCCCTATCACTCTGACATTACTGTCCCATCACTCTGGCATTTCTACCCCATCGCTTTGACATTACTACCCCCATCACTCTGACATTACTGTCCCAATCACTCTGACACTACTACCCCATCACTCTGGCATTACTACCCCATCGCTCTGACATTACTACCCCATCACTCTGACATTACTGTCCCCATCACTCTGACATTACTACCCCATCACTCTGACATTACTACCCCATCACTCTGGCATTACTACCCCATCGCTCTGACATTACTACCCCATCACTCTGACATTACTACCCCATCACTCTGTCATTACTGTCCCCATCACTCTGACATTACTACCCCATCACTCTGACATTTCTACCCCCATCACTCTCTCATTACTACCCCATCACTCTGACATTACTGTCCCCATCACTCTGACATTACTGTCCCCATCACTCTGACATTACTACCCCATCACTCTGTCATTACTGTCCCCATCACTCTGACATTACTACCCCCATCACTCTGACATTACTGTCCCCATCACTCTGACATTACTTCCCCATCACTCTGACATTACAATGCCCATCACTCTGACATTACTGTCCCATCACTCTGACATTACAATCCCCATCGCTGTGACTTTACTACCCCGTTACTCTGACATTTCTACCCCCATCACTCTCTCATTACTACCCCATCATCTGACATTACTGACCCCATCACTCTGACATTACTGTCCCCATCACTCTGACATTACTACCCCATCACTCTGACATTACTACCCCATCACTCTGACATTACTACCCCCATCACTCTGACATTACTGTCCCCATCACTCTGACATTACTACCCCCATCACTCTGACATTACTGTCCCCATCACTCTGACATTACTGTCCCCATCACTCTGACATTACTACCCCCATCACTCTGACATTACTGTCCCCATCACTCTGACATTACTGTCCCCATCACTCTGACATTACTACCCCATCACTCTGACATTACTACCCCATCACTCTGACATTACTGTCCCCATCACTCTGACATTACTGTCCTCATCACTCTGACATTACTATCCCTTCACTCTGGCATTACTGTCCCGATCACTCTGACATTACTGTCCCATCACTCTGAAATTACTATCCCCATCGCTGTGACTTTACTACCCCGTCACTCTGACACTTTTACCCCCATCACCCTGACATTACTACCCGATCACTCTGACATTACTGCCCCATCACTCTGACATTACTGTCCTCATCACTCTGTCATTACTACCCAATCACTCTGACATTACTACCCCATCACTCTGACATTACTACCCTCATCACTCCGGCATTACTGCCCCATCACTCTGACATTACTGTCCCCATCACTCTGACATTACTACCCCATCCCACTGGAGTTACTGTCCCCATCACTCTGACATTACAACCCCATCACTCTGGCATTACTGTGCCCATCACTCTGACATTACTGTCCCCATCATCTGACATTACTACCCGCATCACTCTGACATTACTGTCCCCATCACTCTGACATTACTACCCCCATCACTCTGACATTACTGTACCCATATCTTTGAGATTACTGTCCCCATCACTCTGACATTACTACTCTATCTCTCTGACACTACCACCCCATCACACTGACATTTCTACCCCCATCACTCTGACATTACTACCCCATCACTCTGACATTACTACCCCCATCACTCTGACATTACTGTCCCCATCACTCTGACATTACTACCCCATCACTCTGGCATTACTGTCCCGATCACTCTGACATTACTGTCCCATCACTCTGAAATTACTGTCCCAATTCCTCTGACATTACAAACCCATCACTCTGACATTACTACCCCATCACTCTGACATTACTGTCCCCATCACTCTGACATTACTGTCCTCATCACTCTGACATTACTATCCCATCACTCTGGCATTACTGTCCCCATCACTCTGACATTACTGTCCCCATCACTCTGACATTACTACCCCCATCACTCTGACATTACTGTCCCCATCACTCTGACATTACTTCCCCATCACCCTGACATTACAATGCCCATCACTCTGACATTACTGTCCCATCACTCTGACATTACAATCCCCATCGCTGTGACTTTACTACCCCGTTACTCTGACATTTTTACCCCCATCACCCTGACATTACTACCTGATCGCTCTGACATTACTGCCCCATCACTCTGACATTACTGTCTTCATCACTCTGATGTTACTACCCAATCACTCTGACATTACTACCCCATCACTCTGACATTACTACCCTCATCACTGTGACATTACTGTCCACATCACTCTGACATTACTACCCCATCACTCTGGCATTACTGTGCCCATCACTCTGACATTACTGTCCCCATCACTCTGACATTACTACCCCCATCACTCTGACATTACTGTCCCCATTACTCTGACATTACTGTCCCAATCACTCTGACATTACAAACCCATCACTCTGACATTACTACCCCATCACTCTGACATTACTGTCCCCATCACTCTGACATTACTGTCCTCATCACTCTGATATTACTATCCCTTCACTCTGGCATTACTGTCCCGATCACTCTGACATTACTGTCCCATCACTCTGAAATTACTATCCCCATCGCTGTGACTTTACTACCCCGTCACTCTGACACTTTTACCCCCATCACCCTGACATTACTACCCGATCACTCTGACATTACTGCCCCATCACTCTGACATTACTGTCCTCATCACTCTGTCATTACTACCCAATCACTCTGACATTACTACCCCATCATTCTGACATTACTACCCCATCACTCTGTCATTACTGTCCCCATCACTCTGACATTACTACCCCCATCACTCTGACATTACTGTCCCCATCATTCTGACATTACTACCCCATCACTCTGTCATTACTGTCCCCATCACTCTGACATTACTACCCCCATCACTCTGACATTACTGTCCCCATCACTCTGACATTACTTCCCCATCACCCTGACATTACAATGCCCATCACTCTGACATTACTGTCCCATCACTCTGACATTACTATCCCCATCACTGTGACATTACTACCCCATCACTCTGACATTACTACCCCCATCACTCTGACATTACTACCCCATCACTCTGACATTACTACCCCATCACTCTGACATTACTGTCCCAATCACTCTGACATTACTACCCCATCACTCTGACATTACTACCCCATCACTCTGACATTACTACCCTCATCACTCTGACATTACTGTCCCCATCACTCTGACATTACTACCCCATCACTCTGGCATTACTGTCCCCATCACTCTGACATTACTACCCCATCACTCTGACATTACTACCCCCATCACTCTGACATTACTGTCCCCATCACTCTGACATTACTACCCCATCCCTCTGACATTACTGTCCCCATCACTCTGACATTACTACCCCATCACTCTGGCATTACTGTCCCCATCACTCTGACATTACTGTCCCCAGCACTCTGACATTACTACCCCCATCACTCTGACATTACTGTCCCCATATCTCTGAGATTACTGTCCCCATCACTCTGACATTTCCACCCTATCACTCTGACATTACTCCCCATCACTCTGACATTTCTAGCCCCGTCACTCTGAAATTACTATCCCATCATCTGACATTACTACCCCCATCACTCTGACATTACTACCCCATCACTCTGAAATTACTACCCCCATCACTCTGACATTACTACCCCATCACTCTGACATTACTACCCCATCACTCTGACATTACTGTCCCCATCATTCTGACATTACTACCCCATCACTCTGTCATTACTGTCCCCATCACTCTGACATTACTACCCCATCACTCTGACATTACTGTCCCCATCACTCTGACATTACTGTCCTCATCACTCTGACATTACTATCCCATCACTCTGGCATTACTGTCCCCATCACTCTGACATTACTGTCCCATCACTCTGACATTACAATCCCCATCACTCTGACATTACTACCCCGTCACTCTGACATTTTTACCCCCATCACTCTGACATTACTACCCCATCACTCTGACATTACTACCCCATCACTCTGACATTACTGTCCCCATCACTCTGACATTACTACCCCATCACTCTGACATTACTACCCCATCACTCTGACATTACTACCCCCATCACTCTGACATTACTGTCCCCATCACTCTGACATTACTACCCCATCACTCTGGCATTACTGTCCCCATCACTCTGACATTACTACCCCATCCCTCTGGAATTACTGTCCCCATCACTCTGACATTACAACCCCATCACTCTGGCATTACTGTCCCCATCACTCTGACATTACTGTCCCCAGCACTCTGACATTACTACCCTCATCACTCTGACATTACTGTCCCCATATCTCTGAGATTACTGTCCCCATCACTCTGACATTTCCACCCTATCACTCTGACATTACTCCCCATCACTCAGACATTTCTAGCCCCGTCACTCTGAAATTACTATCCCATCATCTGACATTACTACCCCCATCACTCTGACATTACTACCCCATCACTCTGAAATTACAGTCCCCATCACTCTGACATTACTACCCCATCACTCTGACATTACTACCCCATCACTCTGACATTACGGTCCCCATCATTCTGACATTACTACCCCATCACTCTGACATTACTGTCCCCATCACTCTGACATTACTACCCCCATCACTCTGACATTACTGTCCCCATCACTCTGACATTACTGTCCCCATCACTCTGACATTACTGTCCCCATCACTCTGACATTACTACCCCATCACTCTGACATTACTATCCCCATCACTGTGACTTTACTACCCCGTCACTCTGACATTTTTACCCCCATCACTCTGACATTACTACCCCATCGCTCTGACATTACTGCCCCATCACTCTGACATTACTGTCTTCATCACTCTGATGTTACTACCCAATCACTCTGACATTACTACCCCATCACTCTGACATTACTACCCTCATCACTGTGACATTACTGTCCACATCACTCTGACATTACTACCCCATCACTCTGACATTACTACCCCATCACTCTGACATTACTACCCCCATCACTCTGACATTACTGTCCCCATCACTCTGACATTACTACCCCCATCACTCTGACATTACTACCCCATCACTCTGACATTACTGTCCCCATCACTCTGACATTACTGTCCCCATCACTCTGACATTATTTTCTCCATCAATCTGACATTACCGTCCCCATCACTCTGACATTACATCCCCATCACTCTGACATTACTACCGCCATCACTCTGACATTACTACCCGAATCACTCTGACATTACTACCCCCATAACTCTGACATTACTACCCCGTCACTCTGACATTACTGTCTCCATCAATCTGACATTACCGTCCCCATCACTCTGACATTACTAACGCCATCACTCTGACATTACTACCCCCATCACTCTGACATTACTACCCCATCACTCTGACATTACTATCCCCATCACTCTGACATTACTGTCCCCATCACTCTGACATTACTACCCCCATCACTCTGACATTACTGTCCCCATCACTCTGACATTACTACCCCATCACTCTGACATTACTCACCCATCACTCTGACATTACTACCCCCATCACTCTGACATTACTGTCCCCATCACTCTGACATTACTTCCTCATCACTCTGACGTTACCATCCCCATCACTCTGAAATCACTACCGCCATCACTCTGACTTTACTACCCAATCACTCTGACATTACTATCCCCATCACACTGACATCACTTCCCCATCATTCTGACATTACTATCCCCATCCCTCTTACATTACTGTACTCATCACTCTGTCATCACTACCGCCATCACTCTGACGTTACTCACCCATCAGTCTGACATTACTACCCCCATCACTCTGTCATTACTGTCCCCATCACTCTGACATTATTGTCCCCATCACTCTGACATTACTACCCCAATCACTCTGGCATTACTGTCCCCATCACTCTGACATTACTGTCCCCATCACTCTGACATTACTACCCCATCACTCTGACATTACTACCCCCATCACTCTGACATTACTACCCCCATCACTCTGACATTACTACCCCATCATCTGACATTACTACCCCCATCACTCTGACATTACTACCCCATCACTCTCTCATTACTGTCCCCATCACTCTGACATTACTGTCCCCATCACTCTGACATTACTACCCCATCACTCTGGCATTACTGTCCCCATCACTCTGACATTACTGTCCCCATCACTCTGACATTACTACCCCCATCACTCTGACATTACTGTCCTCATCACTCTGACATTACTACCCCCATCACTCTGACATTACTGTCCCCATCACTCTGACATTACTACCCCATCACTCTGACATTACTGTCCCCATCACTCTGACATTACTACCCCATCACTCTGACATTACTACCCCCATCACTCTGACATTACTGTCCCCATCACCCTGTCATTACTACCGCCATCACTCTGACATTACTGTCCCCATCACTCTGACAATACGGTCCTCATCACTCTGACATTACTATCCCATCACTCTGGCATTACTGTCCCCATCACTCTGACATTACTGTCCCCATCACTCTGACATTACTACCCCATCACTCTGACATTACTGTCCCCATCACTCTGACATTACTACCCCCATCACTCTGACATTACTACCCCATCACTCTGACATTACTGTCCCCATCACTCTGACATTACTACCCCCATCACTCTGACATTACTGTCCCCATCACTCTGACATTACTTCCCCATCACTCTGACATTACTACCCCCATCACTCTGACATTACTACCCCATCACTCTGACATTACAACCCCATCAGTCTGACATTACTGTCCCCATCATTCTGACATTACCATCCCATCACTCTGACATTACAACTCCCATCACTCTGACATTACTACCCCATCACTCTGACATTACTGTCCCCATCACTCTGACATTACTACCCCATCACTCTGACATTACTACCCCCATCACTCTGACATTACTGTCCCCATCACTCTGACATTACTGTCCCCATCACTCTGACATTACTTCCTCATCACTCTGACATTACCATCCCCATCACTCTGAAATTACTACCGCCATCACTCTGACATTACTACCCCATCACTCTGACATTACTGTCCCCATCACTCTGACATTACTGTCCCCATCACTCTGACATTACTACCCCCATCACTCTGACATTACTGTCCCCATATCTCTGACATTACTGTCCCCATCACTCTGACATTACTACCCCCATCACTCTGACATTACTACCCCATCACTCTGACATTACAACCCTGTCACTCTGACATTACTGTCCCCATCACTCTGACATTACCATCCCATCACTCTGACATTACAACTCCCATCACTCTGACATTACTACCCCATCACTCTGACATTACTGTCCCCATCACTCTGACATTACTGTCCCCATCACTCTGACATTACTATCCCATCACTCTGGCATTACTGTCCCCATCACTCTGACATTACTACCCCCATCACTCTGACATTACTACCCCATCATCTGACATTACTACCCCATCACTCTGACATTACTACCCCCATCACTCGGACCTTTCTACCCCCATCACTCTGATATTACTACCCCATCATCTGACATTACTACCCCATCACTCTGACATTACTACCCCGATCACTCTGACATTACTACCCCATCACTCTGACATTACTGTCCCCATCACTCTGACATTACTACCCCATCACTCTGACATTACTACCCCCATCACTCTGACATTACTACCCCATCACTCTGACATTACTGTCCCCATCACTCTGACATTACTGTCCCCATCACTCTGACATTACTACCCCCATCACTCTGACATTACTACCCCATCACTCTGACATTACTGTCCCCATCACTCTGACATTACTGTCCCCATCACTCTGACATTACTACCCCCATCACTCTGATATTAATACCCTATCACTCTGACATTACTGTCCCATCACTCTGACATTTCTACCCCCATCACACTGACATTACTGTCCCCATCACTCTGACATTACTGTCTCATCACTCTGACATTACTCTCCCCGTCACTCTGACATTACTCTACCGATCACTCTGACATTACTACCCCCATCACTCTGACATTACTACCCCATCACTCTGACATTACTACCCCATCACTCTGACATTACTGTCCCCATCACTCTGGCGTTACTGTCCCTATCACTCTGACATTACAGTCTTCATCACTCTGACATTACTATCCCCATCACTCTTTCATTACTGTCCCCATCACTCTGACACTACTACCCCATCACTCTGGCATTACTACCCCATCGCTCTGACATTACTACCCCATCACTCTGACATTACTACCCCATCACTCTCTCATTACTGTCCCCATCACTCTGACATCACTGTCCGCATCACTCTGACATTACTACCCCATCACTCTGTCATTACTGTCCCCATCACTCTGACATTACTACCCCCATCACTCTGACATTACTGTCCCCATCACTCTGACATTACTTCCCCATCACTCTGACATTACTATCCCCATCACTCTGACATTACTGTCCCATCACTCTGACATTACTACCCCCATCACTCTGACATTACTACCCCATCACTCTGACATTACTGTCCCCATCACTCTGACATTACTACCCCATCACTCTGACATTACTGTCCCCATCACTCTGACATTACTGTCCCCATCACTCTGACACTACTACCCTATCACTCTGACATTACTACCCCAGCACTCTGACATTTCCTCCCCCATCACTCTGACCTTTCTACCCCCATCGCTCTGATATTACTACCCCATCATCTGACATTACTACCCACATCACTCTGACCTTTCTACCCCCATCACTCTGATATTACTACCCTATCATCAGACATTACTACCCCATCACTCTGACATTACTACCCCCATCACTCGGACCTTTCTACCCCCATCACTCTGATATTACTACCCCATCATCTGACATTACTACCCCATCACTCTGACATTACTACCCCGATCACTCCGACATTACTACCCCATCACTCTGACATTACTGTCTCCATCAATTCTGACATTACTACTCCATCACTCTGACATTACTACCCCGATCACTCTGACATTACTACCCCATCACTCTGACATTACTGTCTCCATCAATCTGACATAACTGTCCCCATCACTCTGACATTACTACCCCCATCATTCCGACATTACTACACCATCACTCTGACATTACTGTCCACATCACTCTGACATTACTGCCCCATCTGTCTGACATTACTACCCCCATCACTCTGACATTAATACCCTATCACTCTAACATTACTGTCCCATCACTCTGACATTACTACTCCCATCTCTCTGACATTACTGTCCCCATCACTCTGACATTACAGTCTTATCACTCTGACATTACTATCCCCATCACTCTTTCATTACTGTCCCCATCACTCTGGCATTACTACCCCCATCACCCTGACTTTACTACCCCATCACTCTGACATTACAACCCCATCAGTCTGACATTATTACCCCATCACTCTGTCATTACTGTCCCTATCACTCTGACATTACTGTCCCCATCACTCTGACATTACTACCCCATCACTCTGTCATTACTGTCCCCATCACTCTGACATTACTACCCCCATCACTCTGACATTACTGTCCCCAGCACTCTGTCATTACTTCCCCATCACTTTGACATTACTATCCCCATCACTCTGACATTACTGCCCCATCTGTCTGACATTACTACCCCCATCACTCTGACATTAATACCCTATCACTGTGACATTACTGTCCCATCACTCTGACATTACTACTCCCATCTCTCTGACATTACTGTCCCCATCACTCTGACATTACACTCTTATCACTCTGACATTAATATCCCCATCACTCCCTCATTACTGTCCCCATCACTCTGGCATTACTACCCCTATCACCCTGACTTTACTACACAATCACTCTGACATTACAACCCCATCACTCTGACATTACTGTCCCCATCAATCTGACATTACTGTCCCCATCACTCTGACATTACAGTCTTATCACTCTGACATTACTATCCCCATTACTCTTTCATTACTGTCCCCATCACTCTGGCATTACTACCCCCATCACCCTGACTTTACTACCCCATCACTCTGACATTACAACCCCATCAGTCTGACATTATTACCCCATCACTCTGTCATTACTGTCCCCATCACTCTGACATTACTGTCCCCATCACTCTGACATTACTACCCCATCACTCTGACATTACTGTCCCCATCACTCAGACATTACTACCCCCATCACTCTGACATTACTGTCCCCAGCACTCTGTCATTACTTCCCCATCACTCTGACATTACTATCCCCATCACTCTGACATTACTGCCCCATCTGTCTGACATTACTACCCCCATCACTCTGACATTAATACCCTGTCACTCTGACATTACTGTCCCATCACTCTGACATTACTACTCCCATCTCTCTGACATTACTGTCCCCATCACTCTGACATTACTGTCCCCATCACTCTGACACTACTACCCTATCACTCTGACATTACTACCCCAGCACTCTGACATTTCTACCCCCATCACTCTGACCTTTCTACCCCCATCGCTCTGATATTACTACCCCATCATCTGACATTACTACCCCCATCACTCTGACCTTTCTACCCCCATCACTCTGATATTACTACCCTATCATCAGACATTACTACCCCATCACTCTGACATTACTACCCCCATCACTCGGACCTTTCTACCCCCATCACTCTGATATTACTACCCCATTTTCTGACATTACTACCCCATCACTCTGACATTACTACCCCGATCACTCTGACATTACTACCCCATCACTCTGACATTACTACCCCGATCACTCTGACATTACTACCCCATCACTCTGACATTACTGTCTCCATCAATCTGACATTACTGTCCCCATCACTCTGACATTACTTCCCCATCACTCTGACATTACTACCCCCATCACTCTGACATTACTATCCTATCATTCTGACATTACTACCACATCACTCTGACATTTCTACCCCCATCACTCTGACATTACTACCCCATCACTCTGACATTACTGTCCTCATCACTCTGACATTACTATCCCATCACTCTGGCGTTACTGTCCCCATCACTCTGACATTACTGCCCCCATCACTCTGACATTACTGCCCCCATCACTCTGACATTATTACCCCATCATTCTGGCATTACTATCCCCATCACTCTGACATTTCTACCCCCATGATTCTGACATTACTACCCCATCACTCTGGCGTTACTGTCCCCATCACTCTGACATTACTGTCCTCATCACTCTGACATTACTATCCCATCACTCTGTCATTACTGTCCCCATCACTCTGACATTACCTCCCCCATCACTCTGATATTACTGTCCCCAGCACTCTGACATTACTTCCCCATCACTCTGACATTACTATCCCCATCACTCTGACATTACTGCCCCATCTGTCTGACATTACTACCCCTAGCACTCTGACATTACTACCCCATCACTCTGACATTTCTATCCCCATCACTCTGACATTACTATCCCATCATCTGACATTACTACCCCCATCACCCTGACATTATTACCCCATCACTCTGTCATTACTGTCCCTATCACTCTGACATTACTGTCCCCATCACTCTGACATTACTACCCCATCACTCTGTCATTACTGTCCCCATCACTCTGACATTACTACCCCCATCACTCTGACATTACTGTCCCCAGCACTCTGACATTACTTCCCCATCACTCTGACATTACTACCCCCATCACCCTGACTTTACTACCCCATCACTCTGACATTACAACCCCATCAGTCTGACATTACTGTCCCCATCATTCTGACATTACCATCCCATCACTCTGACATTACAACTCCCATCACTCTGACTTTACTACCCCATCACTCTGACATTACTGCCCCCATCACTCTGACATTACTCTCCCCATCACTCTGACATTACTATCCCATCACTCTAGCATTACTATCCCCATCACTCTGACATTATTACCCCCATCACTCTGACATTACTGTCCCCATCACTCTGACATTACTATCCCATCACTCTGGCATTACTGTCCACATCACTCTGACATTACTACCCCATCACTCTGACATTACTGTCTCCATCAATCTGACATTACTGTCCCCATCACTCTGACATTACTTCCCCATCACTCTGACATCACTTCCCCATCATTTTGACATTACTATCCCCATTCCTCTTACATTACTGTACCCATCACTCTGTCATTACTACCGCCATCACTCTGACGTTACTTGCCCATCACTCTGATATTACTAGCCCAATCACTCTGACATTACTACCCCATCACTCTGACATTACTACCCCCATCACTCTGTCATTACTGTCCCTATCACTCTGACATTATTGTCCCCATCACTCTGACATTACTACCCCCATCATTCTGACATTATTACCCCATCACTCTGACATTACTGTCCCCATCAGTCTGACATTACTGTCCCCATCATTCTGACATTACCATCCCATCACTCTGACATTACAACTCCCATCACTCTTACTTTACTACCCCATCACTCTGACATTACTGCCCCCATCACTCTGACATTACTCTCCCCATCACTCTGACATTACTATCCCATCACTCTGGCATTACTATCCCCATCACTCTGACATTATTACCCCCATCACTCTGACATTACTGTCCCCATCACTCTGACATTACTATCCCATCACTCTGGCATTACTGTCCACATCACTCTGACATTACTACCCCATCACTCTGACATTACTGTCTCCATCAATCTGACATTACTGTGCCCATCACTCTGACATTACTTCCCCATCACTCTGACATTACTACCGCCATCACTCTGACATTACTGTCCCATCACTCTGACATTACTGTCCCCATCACTCTGACAATACGGTCCTCATCACTCTGACATTACTACCCCATCACTCTGACATTACTATCCCCATCACTCTGACATCACTTCCCCATCATTCTGACATTACTATCCCCATCCCTCTTACATTACTGTACCCATCACTCTGTCATTACTACCGCCATCACTCTGACGTTACTTGCCCATCACTCTGATATTACTAGCCCAATCACTCTGACATTACTACCCCATCACTCTGACATTACTACCCCCATCACTCTGTCATTACTGTCCCTATCACTCTGACATTATTGTCCCCATCACTCTGACATTACTACCCCCATCATTCTGACATTACTACCCCATCACTCTGACATTACTGTCTCCATCACTCTGACATTACTGTCCTCATCACTCTGACATTGCTATCCCATCACTCTGGCATTACTGTCCACATCACTCTGACATTACAGCCCCATCACTCTGACATTACTACCCCATCACTCTGACATTTCTACCCCCATCACTCTGACATTACTATCCCATCATCTGACATTACTACCCCCATCACTCTGACATTATTACCCCATCATTCTGTCATTACTGTCCCTATCACTCTGACATTACTGTCCCCAGCACTCTGACATTACTTCCCCATCACTCTGACATTACTATCCCCATCACTCTGACATTACTGCCCCATCTATCTGACATTACTACCCCCATCACTCTGACATTAATACCCTATCACTCTGACATTACTGTCCCATCACTCTGACATTACTACTCCCATCTCTCTGACATTACTGTCCCCATCACTCTGACATTACAGTCTTATCACTCTGACATTACTATCCCCATCACTCTTTTATTACTGTCCCCATCACTCTGACATTACTGTCCCCATCACTCTCACATTACTATCCCATCACTCTGGCATTACTGTCCACATCACTCTGACATTACTACCCCATCACCCTGACATTACTGTCTCCATCAATCTGACATTAATACCCCATCACACTGACATTTCTACCCCCATCACTCTGACATTACTATCCCATCATCTGACATTACTACCCCCATCACTCTGACATTACTACTCCCATCTCTCTGACATTACTGTCCCCATCACTCTGACATTACTGTCCCCATCACTCTCACATTACTATCCCATCACTCTGGCATTACTGTCCACATCACTCTGACATTACTACCCCATCACTCTGACATTACTGTCTCCATCAATCTGACATTACTGTCCCCATCACTCTGACATTACTTCCCCATCACTCTGATATTACTACCGCCATCACTCTGACATTACTACCCCATCACTCTGACATTACTATCCCCATCACTCTGACATCAATTCCCCATCATTTTGACATTACTATCCCCATCCCTCTTACATTACTGTACCCATCACTCTGTCATTACTACCGCCATCACTCTGACGTTACTTGCCCATCACTCTGATATTACTAGCCCAATCACTCTGACATTACTACCCCATCACTCTGACATTACTACCCCCATCACTCTGTCATTACTGTCCCTATCACTCTGACATTATTGTCCCCATCACTCTGACATTACTACCCCATCACTCTGACATTACTGTCTCCATCAATCTGACATTACTGTCCCCATCACTCTGACATTACTTCCCCATCACTCTGACATTACTACCGCCATCACTCTGACATTACTACCCCATCACTCTGACATTACTATCCCCATCACTCTGACATCACTTCCCCATCATTTTGACATTACTATCCCCATCCCTCTTACATTACTGTACCCATCACTCTGTCATTACTACCGCCATCACTCTGACGTTACTTGCCCATCACTCTGATATTACTAGCCCAATCACTCTGACATTACTACCCCATCACTCTGACATTACTACCCCCATCACTCTGTCATTACTGTCCCTATCACTCTGACATTATTGTCCCCATCACTCTGACATTACTACCCCCATCATTCTGACATTACTACCCCATCACTCTGACATTACTGTCCCCATCAGTCTGACATTACTGTCCCCATCATTCTGACATTACCATCCCATCACTCTGATATTACAACTCCCATCACTCTGACTTTACTACCCCATCAGTCTGACATTACAGCCCCCATCACTCTGACATTACTCTCCCCATCACTCTGACATTACTATCCCATCACTCTGGCATTACTATCCCCATCACTCTGACATTATTACCCCCATCACTCTGACATTACTGTCCTCATCACTCTGACATTGCTATCCCATCACTCTGGCATTACTGTCCACATCACTCTGACATTACTACCCCTATCTTTCTGACATTACTACCCCATCACTCTGACATTACTGTCCCCATCACTCTGACATTACAGTCTTATCACTCTGACATTACTATCCCCATCACTCTTTTATTACTGTCCCCATCACTCTGACATTACAACCCCATCAGTCTGACATTACTGTCCCCATCATTCTGACATTATTACCCCATCATTCTGTCATTACTGTCCCTATCACTCTGACATTACTGTCCCCAGCACTCTGACATTACTTCCCCATCACTCTGACATTACTATCCCCATCCCTCTGACATTACTGCCCCATCTATCTGACATTACTACCCCCATCACTCTGACATTAATACCCTATCACTCTGACATTACTGTCCCATCACTCTGACATTACTACTCCCATCTCTCTGACATTACTGTCCCCATCACTCTGACATTACAGTCTTATCACTCTGACATTACTATCCCCATCACTCTTTTATTACTGTCCCCATCACTCTGACATTACAACCCCATCAGTCTGACATTACTGTCCCCATCATTCTGACATTACCATCCCATCACTCTGACATTACAACTCCCATCACTCTGACTTTACTACCACATCACTCTGACATTACTGCCCCCATCAGTCTGACATTACTCTCCCCATCACTCTGACATTACTACCCCCATCACTCTGTCATTACTGTCCCTATCACTCTGACATTATTGTCCCCATCACTCTGACATTACTATCCCATCACTCTGGCATTACTATCCCCATCACTCTGACATTATTACCCCCATCACTCTGACATTACTGTCCCCATCACTCTGACATTACTGTCCCCAGCACTCTGACATTACTACCCCATCACTCTGGCATTACTGTGCCCATCACTCTGACATTACTGTCCTCATCACTCTGACATTACAGTCTTATCACTCTGACATTACTATCCCCATCACTCTTTTATTACTGTCCCCATCACTCTGGCATTACTACCCCCATCACCCTGACTTTACTACCCCATCACTCTGACATTACAACCCCATCAGTCTGACATTACTACCCCATCACTCTGACATTACTACCCCCATCACTCTGTCATTACTGTCCCCATCACTCTGACATTATTGTCCCCATCACTCTGACATTACTACCCCCATCATTCTGACATTACTACCCCATCACTCTGACATTACTGTCCCCATCACTCTGACATTACTATCCCATCACTCTGGCATTACTGTCCACATCACTCTGACATTACTACCCCATCACTCTGACATTACTGTCTCCATCAATCTGACATTACTGTCCCTATCACTCTGACATTACTTCCCCATCACTCTGACATTACTACCGCCATCACTCTGACATTACTACCCCATCACTCTGACATTACAGTCTTATCACTCTGACATTACTATCCCCATCACACTTTCATTACTGTCCCCATCACTCTGGCATTACTAACCCCATCACCCTGACATTACTACCCCCATCAGTCTGTCATTACTGTCTCCATCAATCTGTCATTACTACCGCCATCACTCTGACGTTACTTGCCCATCACTCTGATATTACTAGCCCAATCACTCTGACATTACTACCCCATCACTCTGACATTACTACCCCCATCACTCTGTCATTACTGTCCCTATCACTCTGACATTATTGTCCCCATCACTCTGACATTACTACCCCCATCATTCTGACATTACTACCCCATCACTCTGACATTACTGTCCCCATCACTCTGACATTACTGTCCTCATCACTCTGACATTACTATCCCATCACTCTGGCATTACTGTCCACATCACTCTGACATTACTACCCCATCACTCTGACATTACTACCCCATCACTCTGACATTTCTACCCCCATCACTCTGACATTACTATCCCATCATCTGACATTACTACCCCCATCACTCTGACATTATTACCCCATCACTCTGTCATTACTGTCCCTATCACTCTGACATTACTGTCCCCAGCACTCTGACATTACTTCCCCATCACTCTGACATTACTATCCCCATCACTCTGACATTACTGCCCCATCTATCTGACATTACTACCCCCATCACTCTGACATTAATACCCTATCACTCTGACATTACTGTCCCATCACTCTGACATTACTACTCCCATCTCTCTGACATTACTGTCCCCATCACTCTGACATTACAGTCTTATCACTCTGACATTACTATCCCCATCACTCTTTTATTACTGTCCCCATCACTCTGGCATTACAACCCCATCAGTCTGACATTACTGTCCCCATCATTCTGACATTATTACCCCATCATTCTGTCATTACTGTCCCTATCACTCTGACATTACTGTCCCCAGCACTCTGACATTACTTCCCCATCACTCTGACATTACTATCCCCATCCCTCTGACATTACTGCCCCATCTATCTGACATTACTACCCCCATCACTCTGACATTAATACCCTATCACTCTGACATTACTGTCCCATCACTCTGACATTACTACTCCCATCTCTCTGACATTACTGTCCCCATCACTCTGACATTACAGTCTTATCACTCTGACATTACTATCCCCATCACTCTTTTATTACTGTCCCCATCACTCTGACATTACCATCCCATCACTCTGACATTACAACTCCCATCACTCTGACTTTACTACCACATCACTCTGGCATTACTATCCCCATCACTCTGACATTATTACCCCCATCACTCTGACATTACTGTCCCCATCACTCTGACATTACTGTCCCCAGCACTCTGACATTACTACCCCATCACTCTGGCATTACTGTGCCCATCACTCTGACATTACTGTCCTCATCACTCTGACATTACAGTCTTATCACTCTGACATTACTATCCCCATCACTCTTTTATTACTGTCCCCATCACTCTGGAATTACTACCCCCATCACCCTGACTTTACTACCCCATCACTCTGACATTACAACCCCATCAGTCTGACATTACTACCCCATCACTCTGACATTACTACCCCCATCACTCTGTCATTACTGTCCCCATCACTCTGACATTATTGTCCCCATCACTCTGACATTACTACCCCCATCATTCTGACATTACTACCCCATCACTCTGACATTACTGTCCCCATCACTCTGACATTACTATCCCATCACTCTGGCATTACTGTCCACATCACTCTGACATTACTACCCCATCACTCTGACATTACTGTCTCCATCAATCTGACATTACTGTCCACATCACTCTGACATTACTTCCCCATCACTCTGACATTACTACCGCCATCACTCTGACATTACTACCCCATCACTCTGACATTACAGTCTTATCACTCTGACATTACTATCCCCATCACACTTTCATTACTGTCCCCATCACTCTGGCATTACTACGCCCATCACCCTGACATTACTACCCCCATCACTCTGTCATTACTGTCCCCATCACTCTGACATTATTGTCCCCATCACTCTGACATTACTGTCCCCATCACTCTGACATTACTACCCCCATCACTCTGACATTACTACCCCATCACTCTGACATTACTACCCCCATCACTCTGACATTACTGTCCCCATCACTCTGACATTACTGTCCCCATCACTCTGACATTACTACCCCCATCACTCTGACATTACTACCCCATCACTCTGACATTACTGTCCCCATCACTCTGACATTACTGTCCCCATCACTCTGACATTACTACCCCCATCACTCTGACATTACTGTCCCCATCACTCTGACATTACTACCCTATCACTCTGACATTACTACCCCATCACTCTGTCATTTCTACCCCCATCACTCTGACATTACTATTACATCATCTGACATTACTACCCCCATCACTCTGACATTTCTACCCCATCACTCTGTCATTACTGTCCCTATCACTCTGACATTACTGTCCCCATCACTCTGACATTACTTCCCCATCACTCTGACATTACTACCCCCATCACTCTGACATTACTGTCCCCATCACTCTGACATTACTACCCCCATCACTCTGACATTACTACCCCATCACTCTGACATTACTGTCCCCATCACTCTGACATTACTACGCCATCACTCTGACATTACTGTCCCCATCACTCTGACAATACGGTCCTCATCACTCTGACATTACTATCCCCATCACTCTGACATTACTGTCCCCATCACTCTGACATTACTACCCCATCACTCTGACATTACTGTCCCCATCACTCTGACATTACTACCCCATCACTCTGGCATTACTGTCCCTATCACTCTGACATTACTGTCCCCATCACTCTGACATTACTGCCCCATCTGTCTGACATTACTACCCCCATCACTCTGACATTAATACCCTATCACTCTGACATTACTGTCCCATCACTCTGACATTACTACCCCATCACTCTGACATTACTGTCCCCATCACTCTGACATTACAGTCTTATCACTCTGACATTACTATCCCCATCACTCTTTTATTACTGTCCCCATCACTCTGACATTACAACCCCATCAGTCTGACATTACTGTCCCCATCATTCTGACATTACCATCCCATCACTCTGACATTACAACTCCCATCACTCTGACTTTACTACCCCATCACTCTGACATTACTGTCCCCATCACTCTGACATTACTACCCCCATCACTCTGACATTACTGTCCCCATCACTCTGACATTACTGTCCCCATCACTCTGACATTACTACCCCATCACTCTGACATTACTGTGCCCATCACTCTGACATTACTGTCCCCATCACTCTGACATTACAGTCCAATCACTCTGACATTACTATCCCCATCACTCTGACATTACTGTCCCCATCACTCTGACATTACTACCCCCATCACTCTGACATTACTACCCCATCACTCTGACATTACTACCCCATCACTCTGACATTACTACCCCATCACTCTGACATTACTACCCCCATCACTCTGACATTACTGTCCCCATCACTCTGACATTACTGTCCCCATCACTCTGACATTACTACCCCCATCACTCTGACATTACTACCCCATCACTCTGACATTACTGTCCCCATCACTCTGACATTACTATCCCATCCCTCTGGCATTACTGTCCCCATCACTCTGACATTACTACCCCATCACTCTGACATTACTGTCCCCATCACTCTGACATTACTGTCCCCATCACTCTGACATTACTATCCCATCACTCTGGCATTACTGTCCACATCACTCTGACATTACTTCCCCATCACTCTGACATTACTACCGCCATCACTCTGACATTACTACCCCATCACTCTGACATTACAGTCTTATCACTCTGACATTACTATCCCCATCACTCTGACATTACTGTCCCCATCACTCTGGCATTACTACGCCCATCACCCTGACATTACTACCCCCATCACTCTGTCATTACTGTCCCCATCACTCTGACATTATTGTCCCCATCACTCTGACATTACTACCCCCATCACTCTGTCATTACTGTCCCCATCACTCTGACATTATTGTCCCCATCACTCTGACATTACTACCCCCATCATTCTGACATTACTACCCCATCACTCTGACATTACTGTCCCCATCACTCTGACATTACTATCCCATCACTCTGACATTACTGTCCCCATCACTCTGACATTACTTTCCCATCACTCTGACATTACTACCGCCATCACTCTGACTTTACTACCCAATCACTCTGACATTACTATCCCCATCACCCTGACATTACTTCCCCATCATTCAGACATTACTAACCCTATCACTCTTACATTACTGTCCCCATCACCCTGTCATTACTACCGCCATCACTCTGACATTACTGTCCCCATCACTCTGACATTACTAGCCCAATCACTCTGACATTACTACCCCATCACTCTGACATTACTACCCCCATCACTCTGTCATTACTGTCCCCATCACTCTGACATTACTGTCCCCATCACTCTGACATTACTACCCCCATCACTCTGACATTACTACCCCATCACTCTGACATTACTGTCCCCATCACTCTGACAATACGGTCCTCATCACTCTGACATTACTATCCCATCACTCTGGCATTACTGTCCCTATCACTCTGACATTACTACCCCCATCTCTCTGACATTACTACCCCATCACTCTGACATTACTGTCCCCATCACTCTGACATTACTACCCCATCACTCTGTCATTACTGTCCCCATCACTCTGACATTACTACCCCCATCACTCTGACATTACTGTCCCCATCATTCTGACATTACCATCCCATCACTCTGACTTTACAACTCCCATCACTCTGACATTACTACCCCATCACTCTGACAATACTGTCCCCATCACTCTGACATTACTGTCCCCATCACTCTGACATTACTATCCCATCACTCTGACATTACTGTCCCCATCACTCTGACATTACTACCCCCATCACTCTGACATTACTGTCCCCATCACTCTGACATTACTACCCCATCACTCTGACATTACTGTCCCCATCACTCTGACATTACTACCCCCATCACTCTGACATTACTACCCCATCACTCTGACATTACTGTCCCCATCACTCTGACATTACTGTCCCCATCATTCTGACATTACCATCCCATCACTCTGACATTACAACTCCCATCACTCTGACATTACTACCCCATCACTCTGACATTACTACCCCCATCACTCTGACATTACTGTCCCCATCACTCTGACATTACTCTCCCATCACTCTGACATTACTGTACCGATCACTCTGACATTACTACCCCCATCACTCTGACATTACTGTCCCCATCACTCTGACATTACTATCCCATCACTCTGACATTACTGTCCCCATCACTCTGACATTACTACCCCCATCACTCTGACATTACTGTCTCCATCACTCTGACATTACTACCCCCATCACTCTGACATTACTACCCCATCACTCTGACATTACTACCCCCATCACTCTGACATTACTACCCCATCACTCTGACATTACTACCCCCATCACTCTGACATTACTGTCCCTATCACTCTGACATTATTGTCCCCATCACTCTGACATTACTACCCCCATCATTCTGACATTACTACCCCATCACTCTGACATTACTGTCCCCATCACTCTGACATTACAGTCTTATCACTCTGACATTACTATCCCCATCACTCTGACATTACTGTCCCCATCAGTCTGACATTACTACCCCATCCCTTTGGTATTACTGTCCCCATCACTCTGACATTACTACCCCATCACTCTGGAATTACTGTCCCCATCACTCTGACATTACTGTCCCCATCACTCTGACATTACTGTCCCCATCACTCTGACATTACTATCCCATCACTCTGACATTACTGCCCCAGCTGTCTGACATTACTACCCACATCACTCTGACATTAATACCCTATCACTCTGACATTACTGTCCCATCACTCTGACATTACTACCCTCATCTCTCTGACATGACTGTCCCCATCACTCTGACATTACTGTCTCATCACTCTGACATTACTATCCCCATCACTCTGACATTACTGTCCCCATCACTCTGACATTAATACCCCATCACTCTGACATTACTGTCCCATCACTCTGACATTACCATCCCATCACTCTGACATTACTACCCCCATCACTCTGACATTACTACCCCATCACTCTGACATTACTACCCCCATCACTCTGACATTACTGTCCCCATCACTCTGTCATTACTACCGCCATCACTCTGACATTACTGTCCCCATCACTCTGACAATACGGTCCTCATCACTCTGACATTACTACCCCATCACTCTGGCATTACTGTCCCCATCACTCTGACATTACTACCCCCATCACTCTGACATTACTGTCCCCATCACTCTGACATTACTGTCCCCATCACTCTGACATTACTACCCCATCACTCTGGCATTACTGTGCCCATCACTCTGACATTACTGTCCCCATCACTCTGACATTACAGTCTTATCACTCTGACATTACTATCCCCATCACTCTTTTATTACTGTCCCCATCACTCTGGCATTACTACCCCCATCACCCTGACTTTACTACCCCATCACTCTGACATTACTACCCCATCACTCTGACATTACTACCCCATCACTCTGACATTACTACCCCCATCACTCTGGCATTACTGTCCCCATCACTCTGACATTACTGTCCCCATCACTCTGACATTACTACCCCCATCACTCTGACATTACTACCCCATCACTCTGACATTACTGTCCCCATCACTCTGACATTACTACCCCCATCACTCTGACATTACTGTCCCCATCACTCTGACATTACTACCCCATCACTCTGACATTACTACCCCATCACTCTGACATTACTGTCCCCATCACTCTGACATTACTGTCCCCATCACTCTGACATTACTGTCCCCATCACTCTGACATTACTACCGCCATCACTCTGACATTACTACCCCATCACTCTGACATTACTGTCCTTATCACTCTGACATTACTACCCCCATCACTCTGACATTACTGTCCCCATCACTCTGACATTACTGTCCCCATCACTCTGACATTACTACCCCCATCACTCTGACATTACTGTCCCCATCACTCTGACATTACTACCGCCATCACTCTGACATTACTACCCCATCACTCTGACATTTCTACCCCCATCAGTCTGACATTACTTCCCCATCACTCTGACATTACTACCCCCATCACTCTGACATTACTGTCCCCATCACTCTGACATTACTGTCCCCATCACTCTGACATTACTACCCCCATCACTCTGACATTACTACCCCATCACTCTGACATTACTGTCCCCATCACTCTGACATTACTGTCCCCATCACTCTGACATTACTACCCCATCCCTCTGGAATTACTGTCCCCATCACTCTGACATTACTACCCTATCACTCTGACATTACTACCCCATCACTCTGACATTTCTACCCCCATCACTCTGACATTACTACCCCATCATCTGACATTACTACCCCCATCACTCTGACATTTCTACCCCATCACTCTGTCATTACTGTCCCTATCACTCTGTCATTACAGTCCCCATCACTCTGACATTACTTTCCCCATCACTCTGACATTACTTCCTCATCACTCTGACATTACTGTCCCCATCACTCTGACATTACTACCCCATCACTCTGACATTACTACCCTATCACTCTGACATTACTGTCCCCATCACTCTGACATTACTACCCCCATCACTCTGACATTACTGTCCCCATCACTCTGACATTACAGTCTTATCACTCTGACATTACTATCCCCATCACTCTGACATTACTGTCCCCATCACTCTGACATTACAACCCCATCACTCTGACATTACTGTCCCCATCACTCTGACATTACTACCCCATCACTCTGTCATTACTGTCCCCATCACTCTGACATTACTGTCCCCATCACTCTGACATTACTGTCCCCATCACTCTGACATTACTATCCCCATCACTCTGACATTACTGCCCCATCACTCTGACATTACTACCCCCATCACTCTGACATTAATACCCCATCACTCTGACATTACTGTCCCATCACTCTGACATTTCTACCCCCATCACACTGACATTACTGTCCCCATCACTCTGACATTACTGTCTCATCACTCTGACATTACTCTCCCCGTCACTCTGACATTACTACCCCCATCACTCTGACATTAATACCCTATCACTCTGACATTACTGTCCCATCACTCTGACATTACCATCCCATCACTCTGACATTACAACTCCCATCACTCTGACATTACTACCCCATCACTCTGACATTACTGTCCCCATCACTCTGACATTACTACCCCCATCACTCTGACATTACTGTCCCTATCACTCTGACATTACTGTCCCCATCACTCTGACATTACTGTCTCATCACTCTGACATTACTCTCCCCGTCACTCTGACATTACTGTACCCATCACTCTGACATTACTACCCCCATCACTCTGACATTACTACCCCATCACTCTGACATTACTACCCCATCACTCTGACATTACTACCCCATCACTCTGACATTACTACCCCCATCACTCTGTCATTACTGTCCCCATCACTCTGACATTATTGTCCCCATCACTCTGACATTACTACCCCCATCATTCTGACATTACTACCCCATCACTCTGACATTACTGTCCCCATCACTCTGACATTACTATCCCATCACTCTGACATTACTGTCCCCATCACTCTGACATTACTACCCCATCACTCTGGAATTACTGTCCCCATCACTCTGACATTACTGTCCCCATCACTCTGACATTACTGTCCCCATCACTCTGACATTACTACCGCCATCACTCTGACATTACTACCCCATCACTCTGACATTACAGTCTTATCACTCTGACATTACTATCCCCATCACTCTGACATTACTATCCCCATCATTCTGGCATTACTGTCCACATCACTCTGACATTACTACCCCATCACTCTGACATTACTGTCTCCATCAATCTGTCATTACTACCGCCATCACTCTGACGTTACTTGCCCATCACTCTGATATTACTAGCCCAATCACTCTGACATTACTACCCCATCACTCTGACATTACTACCCCCATCACTCTGTCATTACTGTCCCCATCACTCTGACATTACTGTCCCCATCACTCTGACATTACTACCCCCATCACTCTGACATTACTACCCCATCACTCTGACATTACTGTCCCCATCACTCTGACATTACTGTCCCCATCACTCTGACATTACTATCCCATCACTCTGACATTACTGTCCCCATCACTCTGACATTACTACCCTATCACTCTGACATTACTACCCCATCACTCTGACATTTCTACCCCCATCACTCTGACATTACTACCCCATCATCTGACATTACTACTCCCATGACTCTGACATTACTACCCCATCACTCTCTCATTACTGTCCCCATCACTCTGACATTACTGTCCCCATCACTCTGACATTACTGTCCCCATCACTCTGACATTACTATCCCCATCACTCTGACATTACTACCCCATCACTCTGACATTACTACCCCCATCACTCTGACATTACTACCCCATCATCTGACATTACTACCCCCATGACTCTGACATTACTACTCCCATGACTCTGACATTACTACCCTCATCACTCTGACATTACAGTCTTATCACTCTGACATTACTATCCCTATCACTCTTACATTACTGTCCCCATCACTCTGACATTACTACCCCATCACTCTGACATTACTGTCCCCATCACTCTGACATTACTACCCCATCACTCTGACATTACTGTGCCCATCACTCTGACATTACTGTCCCCATCACTCTGACATTACTACCCGATCATCTGAAATTACTACCCTCATCACTCTGGCATTACTACCCCATCACTCTGACATTACTGTCCCCATCACTCTGACATTACTACCCCATCACTCTGGAATTACTGTCCCCATCACTCTGACATTACAGTCCCATCACTCTGACATTACTACCCCATCACTCTGACATTACTGTCCCCATCACTCTGACATTACTACCCCATCCCTCTGGAATTACTGTCCCCATCACTCTGACATTACAACCCCATCACTCTGACATTACTACCCCATCACTCTGGCATTACTGTCCCCATCACTCTGACATTACTGTCCCCATCACTCTGACATTACTACCCCCATCACTCTGACATTACTGTCCCCATCACTCTGACATTACTGTCCCCATCACTCTGACATTACTACCCCATCACTCTGACATTACTGCCCCATCACTCTGACATTACTGTCCTCATCACTCTGACATTACAGTCTTATCACTCTGACATTACTATCCCCATCACTCTTTTATTACTGTCCCCATCACTCTGACATTACTACCCCCATCACTCTGACATTACTACCCCCATCACTCTGACATTACTACCCCATCACTCTGACATTACTACCCCCATGACTCTGACATTACTACCCTCATCACTCTGGCATTACTACCCCATCACTCTGACATTACTGTCCCCATCACTCTGACATTACTACCCTCATCACTCTGACATTACTACCCCATCACTCTGACATTACTGTCCCCATCACTCTGACATTACTACCCCCATCACTCTGACATTACTGTCCCCATCACTCTGACATTACTACCCTCATCACTCTGACATTACTGTCCCCATCACTCTGACATTACTACCCCCATCACTCTGACATTACTACCCCCATCACTCTGACATTACTGTCCCCATCACTCTGACATTACTACCCCCATCACTCTGACATTACTGTCCCCATCACTCTGACATTACTACCCACTCACTCTGACATTACTACCCCATCACTCTGACATTACTACCCTCATCACACTGACATTTCTACCCCCATCACTCTGACATTACTACCCCATCACTCTGACATTACTACCCCATCACTCTGACATTACTACCCCCATCACTCTGACATTACTACCCCATCACTCTGGCATTACTGTCCCCATCACTCTGACATTACTGTCCCCATCACTCTGACATTACTACCCCCATCACTCTGACATTACTGTCCCCATCACTCTGACATTACTGTCCCCATCACTCTGACATTACTGTCCCCATCACTCTGACATTACTACCCCCATCACTCTGACATTACTGTCCCCATCACTCTGACATTACTACCCCATCACTCTGACATTACTGTCCCCATCACTCTGACATTACTACCCCCATCACTCTGACATTACTGTCCCCATCACTCTGACATTACTACCCCCATCACTCTGACATTACTACCCCCATCACTCTGACATTACTGTCCCCATCACTCTGACACTACTACCCCATCACTCTGGCATTACTACCCCATCACTCTGTCATTACTGTCCCCATCACTCTGACATTACTACCCCATCACTCTGACATTACTACCCCATCACTCTGACACTACCACCCCATCACACTGACATTTCTACCCCCATCACTCTGACATTACTACCCCATCATCTGACATTACTACCCCCATGACTCTGACATTACTACCCCCATCACTCTGGCATTACTGTCCCCATCACTCTGACATTACTGTCCCCATCACTCTGACATTACTACCCCCATCACTCTGACATTACTACCCCATCACTCTGACATTACTGTCCCCATCACTCTGACATTACTACCCCCATCACTCTGACATTACTACCCCATCACTCTGACATTACTGTCCCCATCACTCTGACATTACTACCCCATCCCTCTGGAATTACTGTCCCCATCACTCTGACATTACTACCCCATCACTCTGACATTACTACCCCATCACTCTGACATTACTACCCCCATCGCTCTGACATTACAACCCCCATCACTCTGACATTTCTACCCCCATCACTCTGACATTACTACCCCATCATCTGACATTACTACCCCCATGACTCTGACATTACTACCCCCATCACTCTGACATTACTACTCCCATGACTCTGACATTACTACCCACTCACTCTGACATTACTACCCCATCACTCTGACATTACTACCCCCATCACTCTGACATTACTGTCCCCATCACTCTGACATTACTGTCCCCATCACTCTGACATTACTACCCCCATCACTCTGACATTACTACCCCATCACTCTGACATTACTGTCCCCATCACTCTGACATTACTGTCCTCATCACTCTGACATTACTACCCCATCACTCTGACATTACTGTCCCCATCACTCTGACATTACTACCCCATCACTCTGACATTACTACCCCATCACTCTGACATTACTGTCCCCATCACTCTGACATTACTACCCCCATCACTCTGACATTACTACCCCATCACTCTGACATTACTACCCCCATCACTCTGACATTACTGTCCCCATCACTCTGACATTACTATCCCATCACTCTGACATTACTACTCCCATCACTCTGACATTACTACCCCCATCACTCTGACATTACTGTCCCCATCACTCTGACATTACTGTCCCCATCACTCTGACATTACTCTCCCCGTCACTCTGACATTACTGTCCCCATCACTCTGACATTACTACCCCCATCACTCTGACATTACTGTCCCCATCACTCTGACATTACTGTCCCCATCACTCTGACATTACTACCCCCATCACTCTGACATTACTGTCCCCATCACTCTGACATTACTACCCCCATCACTCTGACATTACTACCCCATCATCTGACATTACTACCCCCATGACTCTGACATTACTACTCCCATGACTCTGACATTACTACCCCCATCACTCTGACATTACTACCCCATCACTCTGACACTACTACCCCATCACACTGACATTTCTACCCCCATCACTCTGACATTACTACCCCATCATCTGACATTACTACCCCCATGACTCTGACATTACTACTCCCATGACTCTGACATTACTACCCCATCACTCTGACATTACTACCCCCATCACTCTGACATTACTGTCCCCATCACTCTGACATTACTACCCCATCACTCTGACATTACTACCCCATCACTCTGACATTACTGTCCCCATCACTCTGACATTACTACCCCCATCACTCTGACATTACTATCCCATCACTCTGGCATTACTGTCCCCATCACTCTGACATTACTACCCCCATCACTCTGACATTACTGTCCCCATCACTCTGACATTACTTCCCCATCACTCTGACATTACTACCCCCATCACTCTGGAATTACTGTCCCCATCACTCTGACATTACTGTCCCCATCACTCTGACATTACTGTCCCCATCACTCTGACATTACTGTCCCCATCACTCTGACATTACTACCCCCATCACTCTGACATTACTACCCCATCACTCTGGCATTACTGTCCCCATCACTCTGACATTACTGTCCCCATCACTCTGACATTACTACCCCATCACTCTGACATTACTGCCCCCATCACTCTGACATTACTACCCCCATCACTCTGACATTACTGTCCCCATCACTCTGACATTACTACCCCATCACTCTGACATACTACCCCCATCACTCTGACATTACTGTCTCCATCACTCTGACATTACTACCCTATCACTCTGACATTACTACCCCATCACTCTGACATTACTACCCCCATCACTCTGACATTACTACCCCCATGACTCTGACATTACTACTCCCATGACTCTGACATTACTACCCTCATCACTCTGGCATTACTACCCCATCACTCTGACATTACTGTCCCCATCACTCTGACATTACTACCCCCATCACTCTGACATTACTTCCTCATCACTCTGACGTTACCATCCCCATCACTCTGAAATCACTACCGCCATCACTCTGACATTACTACCCCATCACTCTGACATTACTGTCCCCATCACTCTGACATTACTACCCCCATCACTCTGACATTACTGTCCCCATCACTCTGACATTACTTCCCCATCACTCTGACATTACTACCCCCATCACTCTGACATTACTGTCCCCATCACTCTGACATTACTACCCACATCACTCTGACATTACTACCCCAGCACTCTGACATTACTACCCCCATCACTCTGACATTTCTACCCCCATCACTCTGACATTACTACCCCATCATCTGACATTACTACCCCCATGACTCTGACATTACTACTCCCATGACTCTGACATTACTACCCCATCACTCTGACATTACTGTCTCCATCAATCTGACATTACTGTCCCTATCACTCTGACATTACTTCCCCATCACTCTGATATTACTACTGCCATCACTCTGACATTACTACCCCATCATTCTGACATTACTGTCCCTATCACTCTGACATTACTACCCCCATCCTCTGACATTACTGTCCCCATCACTCTGACATTACTACCCCATCACTCTGACATTACTACCCCATCACTCTGACATTTCTACCCCCATCACTCTGACATTACTACCCCCATCACTCTGACATTACTACCCCATCATCTGACATTACTACCCCCATCACTCTGACATTACTACCCCATCACTCTGATATTACTACCCCATCATCTGACATTACTACCCCATCACTCTGACATTACTACTCCCATCACTCTGACATTTCTACCCCCATCACTCTGACATTACTACCCCATCACTCTGACATTACTACCCCCATCACTCTGACATTACTGTCCCCATCACTCTGACATTACTACCCCATCATCTGACATTACTACCTTATCACTCTGACATTACTACCCCATCACTCTGACATTTGTACCCCCATCACTCTGACATTACTATCCCATCATCTGACATTACTACCCCCATCACTCTGACGTTACTGTCCCTATCACTCTGACATTACTGTCCCCATCACTCTGACATTACTACCCCCATCACTCTGACATTACTGTCCCCATCACTCTGACATTACTACCCTATCACTCTGACATTACTACCCCAGCACTCTGATAATACTACCCCATCATCTGACATTACTACCCCCATCACTCTGACATTTCTACCCCCATCACTCTGACATTACTACCCCATCACTCTGACATTACTACCCCATCACTCTGACATTACTACCCCCATCACTCTGACATTTCTACCCCCATCACTCTGACATTACTACCCCATCATCTGACATTACTACCCCATCACTCTGACATTACTACCCCCATCACTCTGACATTACTACCCCATCACTCTGACATTACTGTCCCCATCACTCTGACATTACTGTCCCCATCACTCTGACATTACTTCCCCATCACTCTGTCATTACTACCCCCATCACTCTGACATTACTGTCCCATCACTCTGACATTACTACTCCCATCTCTCTGACATTACTGTCCCCATCACTCTGACATTACAGTCTTATCACTCTGACATTACTATCCCCATCACTCTTTCATTACTGTCCCCATCACTCTGGCATTACTACCCCCATCACCCTGACTTTACTACACCATCACTCTGACATTACAACCCCATCAGTCTGACATTACTGTCCCCATCATTCTGACATTACCATCCCATCACTCTGACATTACAACTCCCATCACTCTGACATTACTACCCCATCACTCTGACATTACTGTCCCCATCACTCTGACATTACTCTCCCCATCACTCTGACATTACTATCCCATCACTCTGGCATTACTATCCCCATCACTCTGACATTACTACCCCCATCACTCTGACATTACTGTCCCTATCACTCTGACATTACTTCTTCATCACTCTGACATTACTACCCCCATCACTCTGACATTACTGTCCCCATCACTCTGACATTACTACCCTATCACTCTGACATTACTACCCCAGCACTCTGATATTACTACCCCATCATCTGACATTACTACCCCCATCACTCTGACCTTTCTACCCCCATCACTCTGATATTACTACCCTATCATCTGACATTACTACCCCATCACTCTGACATTACTACCCCCATCACTCGGACCTTTCTACCCCCATCACTCTGATATTACTACCCCATCATCTGACATTACTACCCCATCACTCTGACATTACTACCCCGATCTCTCTGACATTACTACCCCATCACTCTGACATTACTGTCTCCATCAATCTGACATTACTGTCCCCATCACTCTGACATTACTTCCCCATCACTCTGACATTACTACCCCCATCACTCTGACATTACTATCCTATCATTCTGACATTACTACCCCATCACTCTGACATTTCTACCCCCATCACTCTGACATTACTACCTCATCATCTGACATTAGTGACGCCATCACTCTGACATTATTGTCCCAGCACTCTGGCATTACTGTCCCCATCACTCTGACATTACTACCCCATCACTCTGGCATTACTGTCCCCATCACTCTGACATTACTGTCTCCATCACTCTGACATTACTACCCCATCACTCTGACATTACTGTCCTCATCACTCTGACAATGCTACCCCCATCACTCTGACATTACTGTCCCTATCACTCTGACATTACTTCTTCATGACTCTGACATTACTACCCCCATCACTCTGACATTACTGTCCCCATCACTCTGACATTACTACCCCATCACTCTTACATTACTGTCCCCATCACCCTGTCATTACTACCGCCATCACTCTGACATTACTGTCCCCATCACTCTGACAATACTGTCCTCATCACTCTGACATTACTATCCCATCACTCTGGCGTTACTGTCCCCATCACTCTGACATTACTGCCCCCATCACTCTGACATTATTACCCCATCATTCTGGCATTACTATCCCCATCACTCTGACATTTCTACCCCCATCACTCTGACATTACTGTCCCCAACACTCTGATATTGTTACCGCATCTGTCTGACATTTCTACCCCCATCACTCTGAGATTACTGCCCCATTACTCTGACATTTGCAGACAACTCCCTGCTATTCTGTTGGTAAATGCACAGTCTTTGGAAAATAAAATTAAAGATTTAGGGAGGTAGGCAAAAGAGGTAGGGGCGCATCACTGTTGTTTAGAGATTGTGTCACAGCCATAGAAAAGCAGGAAGACATGGAGGGATTGTCTATGGAGTCTTTGTGGATGGAAGGTAGGAACAGGAAGTGGTCAATAACTCTACCAGGTGTTTATTATAGACCACCTGATAGTAATGGGGGGCATCTAGGAGTAGATAGGGAGACAGATTCTGGAAATGTGTAATAATAACTGGATCGTTGTGGTGGAAGATTTTAAATTCCCAAATATCAATTGCCATCTCCCTGGAGCGAGAGGTTTAGATGGGGTGGAGTTTATCAGGTGTGTTCAGGAAGGTTTCCTAACACAATATGTAGATAAGCCTACAAGAGGAGAGGCTGTACTTGATCTGGTATTGGGAAATGAATCTGGTCAGGTGTCAGATCTCTCAGTGGAAGAGCATTTTGGAGATAGTGATCACAATTCTATCTCCTTTACCATAGCATTGGAGAGGGATATGAACAGACAAGTTACGGAAGCGTTTAATTGGAGTAAGGGGAAATATGAGGGTATCAGGCAGGAATTTGGTAGCATAAATTGGGAACAGATGTTCTCAGGGAAATGTACAGAAGAAATGTGGCAAATGTTCAGGGGATATTTGCGTGGAGTTCTTCATAAGTATGTTCCAATGAGACTGGGAAAGGATGGTAGGGTACAGAAACCATGGTGTACAAAGGCTGTTGTAAATCTAGTCAAGAAGAAAAGAAGAGCTTACAAAAGGTTTGAAAAACTAGGTAATGATAGAGATCTAGAAGCTTATAAGGCTAGCAGGAAGGAGCTTAAGAAAGCAATTGGGAGAGCCAGAAGGGGCCATGAGAAGGCCTGGGCGGACAGGATTTAGGAAAACCCTGAGGCATTCTACAAGTATGTGAAGAACAAGAGGATAAGACGGAGAGAATAGGATCAATCAAGTGTGACAGTGGAAAAGTGTGTATGGAACCAGAGGAGATAGCAGAGATACTTAATGAATACTTTGCTTCAGTATTCACTATGGAAAAGGATCTTGGTGATTATAGTGATGATTTGCAGCAGACTGAAAAGCTTGAGCATGTAGATATTAAGAAAGAGGATGTGCTGGAGCTTTTGGAAAGCATCAAGTTGGATAAGTCGGGTGAGTAGGAAAAATGAAGGGCTGGAGAAGAAGGAATCTGATAGGAGAGGAGAATGGACCATAGGAGAAAGGGAAAGGGAGGGGATCTGCTCCCACTCCTGCTCTAGGCCTTTGCTCCAGTCCCCACTTTCCCCTGCCATCGAGACACACAGGTAGGGTAAGGAAACAGGCCCTTTGGCCCATCAGATTTGTGACAACCATTTACACTGATCCCAGATTTTACCCTGCCCTTGTTTCCATCAGCTCTGCCCTGCACCCATACACTAGGGGCAACTAACTCACTGAGATGTGTACCTTTGGGTCATGGGAGGATACGGAGTACCAAGAAAACTCGCAAGGAGACTGGGAGAAGGTGCGGCTGCACCCAAGGTCGGGATTGAACCTCTCTCTGCTGTTGTGAGGTGGCAGCCCAACACGATGTGCTCCCTGTACCCTTCATTTGCACAGCATGTCTCCCAGCCCACAGACTGGAAGGCATGCCATGGATGCGATCCCTCCCTGGTCCCCTGCAACACCAAGTTCTGATGAGCTCCTGGTTTCTCGAATCAGTGAGAGTTCAGGGTCCCATTATCAGCGAGGCCTAGTGTTCAGTGATCAGTGTGTCTGTGAGTCTGCGAATCCACTGGGGAGGTGAAAGGTCTGTGTCCGCTGGAGGCCTGTGCTGGGGTTAGAAGACTGTCCATGTGTGAGGGAGGAATGGGGCTTGCTTTCCTATTCTTTTGTTGCTTGTCGTGTTCCATGTTGTCTGCTGAGCACCAGTTGGCACTGGAATGTGTGGCGACGATAGCGGGCAGCCCCCGGCACCACCCTGGCATGTGCTGGTTGTGACCACTAATGCTGCCTTTCACTGTATGTTTCAATGTAAACGGGAATCTTGACTCCTGCTCCTTGTGGATTTATGTGACTCCATGCTGCTGGAGCACCAGGCTCCTCCAGCAGCTCCCCAGCAGCAGAGGGGCAGGCCAGACTCCCCTCCTCCCTCAACAAGGTCAGATTCACATTTATTTCTCACATGTACATCGAAACACACAGTGAAATGTGTTTTTTGTGTTAACAACCAACACAGTCAAGGGATGTGCTGGGGGCAGCCCACAGACGTCACCACGTATTCTGCTGCCAACTCTCTCACTCCCAAATAAGGGACAAAAGTAGCAGTCAAATACGGGACACTTGTGTTTACCCCGAGAAAGACTACCATGACCATGAAGCCTTGCACAGGCACCTGTGTGTGCATGCATGACGTGCGCATACATGACGTGCACATACGTGACGTGCACATACGTGACGTGCACATGCGCGTACGTGCCGATTTTGTTTCTACAAATCGGTTTTGGTTTAATCTTCCCGATTCTGTTCACTGAAACTACACTGTACATACATTATTTCTACTTTATATAGGCTGTGTATTTATCATATCATTCCTGCTTTTACTATATGTTAGTGTTATTTTAGGTTTTATGTGTTATTTGGTATGATTTGGTAGGTTATTTTTTGGGTCTGGGAACGCTCAAAAATTTTCCCATATAAATTAGTGGTAATTGCTTCTTCGCTTTACGCCATTTCGGCACGAAAGGTTTCTTAGGAACGCTCTACCTTAGCGGAGGAAATACGGGACAAGGGCAGTCCCGTATGGGACAAACCAATTTAGCCCAATGTCCCGGTTAATATGAGACAGTTAGCAACCCTAGTGCCAACATAGCATACCCACAATGCTTAGTAGAAACATACAGAATACAACAAGCAACAGATCAACAGCAAAACAAGCCCCATTCCTCCTTCCCACCCACAAACACAGAGAGTTCTCCAACTCCAGGACAGGACCCGAACTCCAGGACAGGCTCCAAACTCCAAGACAGGCCTCCAATTCCAGGACAGGCTCCAACTCCAGGACAGGCCCCGAACTCCAGGACAGGCCCCGAACTCCAAGACAGGCCTCCAATTCCAAGACAGGTCTCCAACTCCGGGACAGGCCCTGAACTCCAAGACAGGCCTCTAACTTCAGGACAGGCCCCCAACTCCAGGACAGGCCATGAACTCCAAGACAGGCCTCCAACTTCGCTAATTAGAATGGTAATTTAGCTTGACCTGCAATTAGGCCTGGTATCGCTTAGTTTTAACACTAATTAGAACACTTAGTTACACTGATTTGTACACTAAGATTGCTATATCACTAATTTAGTTTTGTTAGGTTTTTTTTATTGCTATAAGATCGTTTGTCATTGCTGGTTTTGTAATAAAGGATGGAACGTATCTTTGTCGATTTGGAAGTTCATTACTTGGAAGAGCGTCATATAGTGTTGAGTACCCTGGCTCAGTCTCCCAGAGTAGTTTTGGTTTGTGGTAAAGTAACTGCTACAATTCTATTATGGATTTATTGAGTATGCACACAAGGAAAAGGATCTCAGGGTTGTATGTGTTGACATACGTGTACTTTCACAAAAGTTTAATGTAAAGTTTGAATTTTTTTGAACTTTGAACAGGGTGGGGACTGAGAAAATGTTTTTCTGTGGGCAGGTGTGGGAGGGGCCTGTGGGCAGGTGTGGGAGGAGCCTTTGGTCAGGTGTGGGAGAGGCCTGTGGGCAGGTGTGGGAGGGGCCTGGGATCAGTTTGGGTGGGGAAGAGCTTCAGAAAGTTGCCATGGCTCTGCAGCTATACGGAGACCTGAGCTCTCAGCCCTGCCGCTCCGTCTATATCTTCCTGAAGAAGAATGCCATTCCTTTTGAGTACAAGGAGGTGCAGTTGATCTCGGGTAAGATCCATCTACCTGATGTGTGTGAGGTGGTGAAGGGCGGAGAGCTATGGTGGAGGGGTAGGGGGAGGGAGAGAGAGAGAAAGAGAGAGAGAGAGAGAGAGAGAGAGAGAGAGAGAGGAAGAGAAAGAGAGAGAGATAGAGAGAAAGTGTGTGAGAGAGAGTGTGATAGAGTGACAGAGAAATTGAGAGAAAGTGAGAGAGTGTAAGAGTGAGAATGAGAGACAGACAGTGTGAGAGAGTGAGTGAGAGAGAGTATACAGCTTTGAACAGTCTGTAGAAAGGTATCAGCAGCCTCCTGTTATGTCAGTCTCCCTGTAAGAATAGTTTTTGAAGATAAACTTCAGTCTAGCTGCTGCAAAGGGCCAGTAAAGGTGAGCTTTATTTGTTACATACATGGAAACATACAGTGAAATACTAGACAACAGGGTGACTCATTGGGGCACCCTTTGACAGAAGTTTAGTGCAGTCTGATGTGACCAGAATGAACATTAAATTTTCCTGAATGCTATTGGTATCACTTTGCTTTGGAAACTTAAGTAGAAAACCTCAGTTTATAGGGGACTTCCAGTAGCGCTCATGGAGTGAAGTCGCGTTCTTGACTCGCTCCATTACCTCTGAGTTTTTCTTCTTATGATCAGCTATATTTTAATTAACCATTAAGGCATCGACTTTTACAATACTTTGAAACAAATTGGGCTCTTCGATAATTGGATGCGTTTGAGGTCTGCTATGTCTAAGAATGGAAAAAACGGGAAGGATGGCAAACCTCCGGTTAGACCGAAAGGTACCGATTTCCCCCCGACTGAAGCACCGGTGACTTTGAAAGCTATATCGGAGCTAATTCGGGAGGAAATTTCAACTAGTTTCCAGAAAATTGCCGATTCAGTTGAGAAGATACAAATATCTATTACGGAACATCGGTTGGCTATATCTGATCTTCAAAAATCCACGCAACAAAGTGAGCTCAAGATGGAGAAAATCGAAGAAACAATTAATGTAATGAAGAAGAAACTTGACTTTCTGACCTTTAAAAACTCTGACTTAGAATCCAGAATGCGACGGCAGAATCTTCGAATGATCGGGGTGCGTGAAGCTGTGGAATCTGATAACCCTATGAAGTATTTTTCTCAACTTTTAAAAGATGCATTTCCGACTGTATTTCCTGACCAACCACCGTTACTGGATCGTGTTCACAGAGTTCCATCATACTCGTCTAAGTCAGATAAACCTTGACATGTTATCTTACGTTTTCATTACTTTCAAGACAAGGAGAAACTGTTTCGTTTTGTTCGATCTAAAGGTTACATTGATTTTTTGGATCTTAAGTTCCGATTCGTGGAGGATTTCAGCAAACCAATTCGGGATTAGCGGGTTCGTTACAGATCTGTGATGTCGGAACTCTACAAGATGGATTTAAAACCAGCGCTGCTTTACCCAGCACGTCTACTGTTTATTTGTTGTTAGTCTCCCCGAGAGGAGGTGCACTGTTCCCGGGAGCCCTTCGTTTTTTTGAATCTCCATCGGATGCCCAGAGTTATCTGGATCAATTTTCACCTTCAACATCTTAATCGTAATTTTTTAACTATCTCCGTTGATCGGAGGCTGTGAATTTGTCGGTCTTCATTTTTTTGCCTTATATGGGCAGAAAAGTTTATTTTTGATTACTTAATATGGTTGCTAAACTTTCTTTCTTTTTCCCAGGGGATTCTGGGTGGTTACTTCCTTATCGTCATTTTATGTATTTCCTTTGTGGCCTTAAATTTTGTAGTTTTTTTAAAATCTATTTTGTTTTGTAGATTTTTATAACTAGTTTATGTTAATAATCTCATTTTTTTTGTTGTTTTGTTTACTCATGGGTCTGGGGTTTATTGCGGTTTTTTTATATTTTCTGGCTTTTATTCTGTTATGTGTTTATTTTAATTGAGTTATCTTTTTTTATTCTTTTACTGTTTTATAATCAGCTGATCTTTTTTATATTTACACTTTTTTTTTAGGGAGCGTATACCGGAAGTCATGGGGGTAGTTTTAGTGCTTGCTTCTTTCGGGCTGGTCTGCGTTAGATTTTGCCTTGCGGTCATGTGGTGGGGGTGGTGGGAGGGGCTTCACGTTTTAGTTTCTTTCTTCTTGGGCTATATACATTATTGAAGTATTGGTTGCGTTCTTCTTCCCGGTATCTCTTGTATGTTCTGTTCCCTTTCCGGGTTCGTGGGTCAAGCCTATCGTCAATCCTCCTTGTTGCGGGTTGACTTTAGGGTTTATGGAGTCTATTATTAATTTTGTCTCCTGGAATACTAATGGTCTTAACCATCCTATTAAAAGGAAAAAAGTTTTTAAAGTGTTCCGGAGACTTAAAGCACAAATTTTATTTTTACAAGAGACCCATGTGCGGAGGGGGGACAGACTACGTTTTTTTAAATTCTGGAAGGAACAACAGTTTCATTCGAACTCCAATGCTAAGATTCGAGGCGTCTCTATTTTTATAGACTCCTCAGTTACTTTTATACAACATGATATTATTTCTGATCCGAATGGTAGATTTCTATTGGTTAGTGGTTTACTATTTAATAAAAAAGTAGTTTTGGTTAATGTTTATGCTCCTAATATGGACTGTCCGGAATTGTATAAATTATTATTTAATCAGTTTCCGAATTTGAATGAGTTTTCATTGATCTGGGGCGGAGATCTTAATACCTGTTTGTCTCCAGCTTTGGACCGTTCGGCTCCTTTACGGACCTTACCTAATAAATCTGCAACTTTGATTAATTCATTCCTTTCTGATTCTGGGTCGACGGACATTTGGCGTTTTTTGCATCCTCAGGAAAAAGATTTTTCTTTTTTTTCACATGTTCATCATTCTTATTCAAGAATTGATTATTTCTTTATTGATTCTCGTCTTATTTCCTCAGTGATTAAATGTGATTATGACTCTATAACCATTTCGGATCATGCTCCACTTAAGCTTTCTATTAAAATTCTGGCCAATATACAAAATAATAGACAATGGCGTTTTAATTCACTGTTGCTTCAGGACTCAGACTTTGTTAACTTTATGAACGAACAGATTGATCTTTTTTTTACAATTAACTATACAGAGGATATTTCTGTTAACATTCTTTGGGACACTTTTAAAGCTTATATTCGTGGTCAGATTATCTCGTATTCTGCTGCTTTGAGGAAGAAGCTGAAGCAGGAGGAGTTGGTAATTGTAGACAAGATTAAGGAAATTGATAAGAAATATGTTATAGCTCCTTCTGAGGAGTTATATAAACAAAGAACTGAACTTCAAATGGAACACAGTTTATTACTCTCGTCCTCGATTGTAAACCAATTAAAGAAAACAAGAAGTGAATTTTATGTACACAGTGACAAAATTGGCAAACTGTTGGCTAATCAATTGAAGTCTAATTATGCTAAATCTCAAATTAATCAGATTTATAACCAAAATGATCGACTGATACTTGATCATGTGGGGATTAATCAAACCTTCTGTGATTTTTACTCTTCCTTATATCAATCAGAGTCTCCTCGAGATTCTAAATATATGAATGATTTTTTAGATAATTTAGACTTCCCTGAGATTTCACAGGATATGTCTTCTATGTTAGATACTCCCATTACCATGGATGAGATTAAGAATGTTATTTTCTCTATGAATTTGGGGAAAGCTCCTGGCCCTGATGGGTTTACCGTAGAATTTTATAAATGTTTTCCTCCTTCGTTAATCCCTTGGCTCTGTAGGGTTTTTGAGGCTTCATTGAAATTTGGTAAACTTCCTGAATCTTTCAATAGAGCATCAATTTCTCTAATATTAAAGAAGGATAAAGATCCTGCTCAATGTGCATCTTATAGACCAATATCTTTATTAAATGTTGATTCTAAAGTTTTTTCTAAGTTATTAGCAAATAGATTAGAAAAAGTACTTCCTTCTATTATTTCGGAAGACCATACGGGTTTTATTAAAGGTCGTTACTCTTTTTATAATATTCGCACACTGTTAAAAGTCGTCCCTCACAAAATGTTCCTGAGTGTGTTATCTCTTTAGATGCTGAGAAAGCTTTTGATAGAGTAGAATGGCCTTATTTATTTAAGGTGCTTGAAATGTTTAATTTTAGCTCGAAATTTATATCCTGGATTAAACTGTTATATCATTCTCCTGTGGCCTCGGTCCGTACTAACTCTTTAAGTTCACCTTTTTTCCCTCTTTTTCGAGGTACTCGACAAGGTTGTCCTCTTAGTCCCTTATTATTTGATATTGCATTAGAACCTCTTGCAATTTCCATTCGAGAATCTCCAAATATTACTGGGATAACTCGGGGCTTAAAGTCCCATAAAATATCACTCTATGCTGATGATTTACTTTTATATATTTCTAATCCTCAGAAATCCATCCCGGCTGTTTTAGCACAATTTGGTCTTTTTTCAGGTTATAAATTAAATCTTAGTAAGAGTGAACTCTATCCGATTAATAAACAACTTCCCTTATATTATAAATTTCCATTTAAATTGATTAATAATTATTTTCCATATCTTGGGATTAAAATTACTTGTAAATACAAAGATTTATTTAAGACTAACTTTTTACCATTAATAGACCATATTATTCAACTTTCATCTAAATGGTTTCCTTTATATTTAACTTTGATTGGTCGTATTAATGCAGTTAAGATGTTTTTTTTTGCCAAAATTTTTATATATATTTCAGGCATTACCAATCTTTGTTCCAAAATCTTTTTTTGACAAAGTTGACTCTAAAATTTCTTCATTTATTTGGCAGAATAAAAACCCGAGACTGGGTAAAATAAATTTACAGAAAGCTAAGAGAGATGGAGGCTTAGCATTACCTAACTTTAGATTTTATTATTGGGTAATTAATATTCGACATATGAAATTCTGATTACTTGACCAGGATATACTATCCACTCCTAAATGGGTAGCATTGGAATTACAATCTGTTCAGGGTTTTACACTTGGTTCCATTTTAGATTCCTCTCTTCCTTTTGATTGGAAACGCCTTAAACAATTGTCTAACCCGATAGTTAAATATACCTTACGTATTTGGTTTCAATTCAGAAAATTTTTTGATCTTAATCAATTTGGGTTAGCGATTCCTATTTTAGGTAACATATTTTTCCTCCCTCTTTCACGGATCGTGCTTTTCAAATTTGGAAGACTAAGGGTATTTCACGGTTTTTGGATTTATTTTTAGATGGTTCCCTTATGTCTTTTGAACAATTATCTAATAAATATAACTTATCAAGAATACATTTTTTTAGATATCTACAAGTTAGAAATTTCCTAAGTACTATACTTTCTTCCTTTCCAATGCTTCCTCCTACATACATTTTAGATACTATAATCAACCTTAATCCATGTCAGAAAGGTGCATCGGCTATGATTTATAATATTATTATGAAACTTAGGAAAGCCCCATTTAATAAGATTAGGGTAGATTGGGAACAGGAATTGGGGTTTACCATTTCTGTGGATGACTGGGGGCAGATTTTACAATTAGTCAATACTTCCTCTATCTGTGCTAAACATTCCCTAATTCAATTTAAAGTTGTTCATAGAGCACATATGTCCAAAGATAAGTTAGCGCGCTTTTATTCTCATATTAATCCTTTTTGTGATAGATGTCCGGGGCAGATAGCCTCTTTAACTCATATGTTTTGGTCTTGCCCTACTTTGGAAACTTTTTGGAGAGATATTTTCAATATTATTTCTAAGGTATTAAATATAGATATCTCTCCTCACCCTATTACTGCTATCTTTGGACTACCTAAAATTTCTAGTAATCTTTCCCCTTCAGCCTGTAGAATGATTGCATTTCTTACTTTAATGGCGAAAAGATGTATCTTACAACATTGGAAAGAGCTTAATGCTCCAACTACCTTTTTTTGGTTTTCTCAGCCGATAATATTCTTGAATCTGGAGAAAATTAGAAGCAATCTTTATGATTCCTCACTTAAATTTGAACAGACTTGGAGATCTTTTATTCAATATTTTCATTTAATGTAATATATACCCTTCTTGTTTTGTTTTACTGTTTTTAATGGAGGTCGGGATTGAGGACGTGATTTTAAGTTTAACTCTGTTTGGTTTCAAGTTAGCCCATTGCTTTGCTTTGCTTTTAGTTAGTTGCACGGTGGGTTTTTTTTTGGGGGGGGGTTTCCTTTTCTCTATTGATATATATATAAAATTAGTATACTATTATGTAACCTTGGTATGTTATGTTTAAATTACATTGTTTATAGTATTTTTTTTGCATTAATATCTTCTGTAATTTTATTATATTCTAACAGTGTATTAGTGTCTATATGGCTTACCTTTTTGTATACTTATTCAATAAAAAGATTTAAAAAGAAAGAAAACCTCAGTTTATTAAAGAAGAACGACACGTAGCAAAGCAAATATAGCTCCTCATTTAACGAAGGACACTTTTGATGGCATCATTTCCGGTTTATCTGCCACCTTTGTGCCTCTCGTTGTCATTCTGGAGACGTGCAGTCCTTTCATCCCCCGTCTCTTCATCTCTTCTGCTGTTTGTTGTTTGTCTCTGATCCTGGAGACGTGCATGCCTCTCCTCCTCTGTCTCTTCTTCTTTCATCTTTTTTTGTGCTGACTTTTTGATCCTGGAGACGTGCAGCCCTGGCCTCATCCGATTCTTGTTCTCTCCCTCTCCTTGCCGCTTCCCGACAACGTTTGGTGGTATCTCTTGACCATAATGTCCCCTTTCCCTTTCCACGCAGCATAATTAGGCTGACTTTTTTTTTACCCTAATGCTGGATAGAAGATACGAAGCAGTAACACCAAAGGATGCTGATTATTCTTGATGATGATGTGGTTGGTGTGATATAGTCACCGCTGTCCTTTGACTGCAGCAAAGGGTTTTATGGGTGTCTTGAAGTACGTCATTACAATAAGATTTAATTATCTCTTGTTGATGGGTGGCAGTTAGATCTGTCCCAATCCTGCACATGCCCATGGTGATTAGCAGAATGTGACCCCTCGAAATATAGCTGCCCTGCCCTTTTGTTCCGGTAGGTGTCGCTGCTGAGGCTGGCCGTGCGCCTGCGTCGGGCTGTCGTTGCTGAGGCCGGCTGTGCGCATGCGTGGAGCTGTCGCTACTGAGGCTGGCCGTGCGCATGCGTCGGGCTGTTGCGTCCCGATTTCCGTGATGGCCGATCGGCTTTCGGGAGAAATCGATCCAGTTGATTTTTGGCGAATGAGCAATGTTATACGAATATATAACACTGAACTTTGCCTGCATTCCGTAAGTTAGCGCATTTTAATTCGATTTAGCCAAAGAAGTGCCGGTGTAATGCACCGTTGTCGATGATTGGAGGTCACAAACAGACAGAGTATGAGAGTTTTAGCAGTACTGTATATAGATGTCGTTTGGTGTCGAGTCAAATCGATGAGGATTGAGCTGGGCAGCCCACGCTTGCAACACCAACACAGCTTGCCTGCAACTTTTTAACCTTGATTGTATATCATTGGAGTGTGGGATGAACGCGGAGGAGGCCCGCGCAGTCACGGGGAGAACATAACTCCTGACAGACAGTGGCGGCAATTAAACCCCGATCTGATTGGGGGTTTTCTTTACACTAAGACATCGGAAGTGAAGTAGGGAATTCTGCCACAAACTCCAGTCAGCTGAAACCACCAGGGCACAGGTTCCAGGCATGATCTACACTGACCTAGATCAAGGGTCCCCAACCTTTTTTGCACTGCGGACCGGTTTAATATTTACAATATTCTTGCGGACCGGCCGACCCGGGGGGGTTGAGGTTGCCAACGGACAAGAGTATGTGTTTACCCAGGGAAAGACTACAATGACCATGAAGCCTTGCGCGGGCACCAGTGCGCATGCGTGAGCTGCGCGCGTGTACCTGCCGATTTTTTTCTACCAGAAACTTTGATGTGTGTTGATTTTTTTCTACAAATCGTTTTTGGCGATTCTGTTTCGGGGGGGGGGGTTAATCACGACCGGAATATAGGTGATAAGTGGCTAATACACTCAAGTTTCATTTCTAAAAGGGTTTATCTAACGAATTTAATATTAAACAAGCAGTGCATATTTTCCTCGCATGAATACAGTGATAAGTCCATTATCAGGGGAGCGTGAAGTAAGTGTTGAACGAATTTCCAGTAGAAGTGGCAGAATCAGGTTCGATATTATCATTTAAAGAAAAATTGGATAGGTATATGGACAGGAAAGGAATGGAGGGTTATGGGCTGAGTGCAGGTCGGTGGGACTAGGTGAGAGTAGTGTTCGGCACGGACTAGAATGGCCGAGATGGCCTGTTTCCGTGCTGTAATTGTTATACGGTGATATAGGTAAGTCAATAGCATCATAACATTTTAAGTAACGTTCGGATATTAAACACACAGCACATATTTTCCCGGTATGAACATATAAAATCATTGAACACACCAATATCGCTGAATAAGTAGGAGACCTGGGCTTGTTTTCCTGCAACAACATGGTCCTATCGAGGGGTGACGGGAGACAGTGATACTCGAAGGGGGTTCCTTATGTCTAGTCTATTCTGCGATTTAGTTTTCATTGCATTCATTACAGAAAACTCCACTGCGCAGTGATATGATGTTGGAAATGGAAGCAACGTTTTCAGTGCTTTCGTGGCTATCTCAGGATATTTAGCCTTGAGTTTGATCCAGAATGCCGGCAGAGATGTTATGTCAAACATACTTTTCAGCCCGCCGTCATTTGCAAGCTCGAGTTGATTTTCTTCCCGCGCTGACATGGATGACGCGCGGGTAATGACCTCGCGTGCGTTCAAGTTCAACAGTGGGCGTGACAGGGAATGAGGGCCAAATCATATCGTTTCCTCGCGGCCCGGTAGCACATGCTTTATGGCCCGGCACCGGTCCGCGGCCCGGTGGTTGGGGACCGCTGACCTAGATGATTCTGAGAAAAATGTGATATAGCGTGACCCTGTTATCTAAAGCTGAGTTGATATTCCACCGATCAGTCATCCTGTGGGATATCTGTCCACATCCTCTCTGTTAACACAAGTTCCAAGCTGGGCCACCTCAGTTCATCTGACAGCACTCACACACACAGAAGCACCGCCCCCACCCCCATGGCGAGTGGCTGCTCCTGCTAACACTACATCATTATCAGAGTGTTATACTGCAAGTAAAGAGGCCACTCACCCATGCTGACCAAGCTGCTAGTCCCAAATACATGCAAATGGAACGAGCCAGCAGTGTATTTCTATTACCGGTCCAGTGCCCCCACTGTCTGTACGTTCTCCCCGGGACCATGTGGGTTTGCACCAGGTGCTTCAGCTTCTTGCTGTGCGGGTAAACCAGTCCCATGGACGTAAATGGCAGCACAGCGTCCATGCTGTGTCTGTAAATAAAATTAATCTCAACCTTAATATCTATGCAACTGTCCAAAAGCTTTTCCAACCATCTTCTCTTCCAAATATCAGCGGTGAAAATGTAGGTTCATTGGAGGTATTTAATAAACCCTTAGATGATAGAAAAGTAGAGGGCTATGTAGGAGAGAAGGGTTAGATTGATCTTCAAGTAGGTTATAAGGATAGCACAATATCATAGGCTAAAGGGCCTGACTGGGCTGTAGTGTTCTGTGTTCTAAAACCTCCTCAGCTTTACTTTCAATATTTCCCCTTTTCACATTCAACCTGTGCCCTCTGGCTTTGGACAGAAGAAAAGGCTGTGATATACAGCCTTTCTGTGCCCCTTGAGACTTTGTAAACCTCTCTACAGTCACTCCTAAGTCCCCTTCACTCTATGGACTCACTTTCAAGGACTTTAAAACTCACGTTCTCAATAATTTATTGTTATTCTGGTTGTATTTTTATTTTTTCTCAGCTCAAGCTGGTAAAACCTGGGGTACAGGCATAGCCAAGCACACTCATTTCTCAATTGCTAGGAACTTTCGGATGATTCTAGTGGTGTTTAGTGTTGTGGCTTTCTGCAGATTTACATAGATATTACTGTGTAGGCCTAATTGTTTAACATAGTGGCTTTGGGATAACACCCGTTGTGGATATTACCATCAGGATAAAGTTCAAGGTAATAATAATCAAAGCACAAATATATCACCATGTGGGCATACTGAATAAATCCATAGAATAATAACCATAACAGAATCAATGAAAGACTGCCCAACTTGGGCATTCAACAGAGAAATCAGAAGACACCAAACTGTGCGAATATAAAAATAATAAATAAATAAGTAAGCAATAAATATCAAGAACGTGAGGTGAAAAGTCCTTGAAAGTCAGTCCATTGGTTGTGGGAACATTTCATGTGCTTGACCCATGGAGAAGGCTTCACCCATGATGGACTGGGTCGTATCCACTCCATTTTGTAGGATTTTCCATTCAAGGGCATTGGTGTTCCCATACCAGGCCGTGATGCAGTCGGTCAGTATACTCCCCACCACACATCTATAGAAATTTGTCAAAGTTTTAGAATGGCTATATCTATTGAGTAAGTTGTTCTTGCTTGTTTATCCTGTAGTATTATATCCAGCTGGTTATTATGGATTGCCCTATCTGTAATAATGGATCGGTTGTAATATAATTTATAGAACTCTGACCCTAAAACTAGATCAGGCATGTTGGCTTTTATGAGTTTGCATTTTAAAGCAAGATTTTGGTGAATGATATTTACCACTTGATCGTGCTTACCACTTGATATAGAACATAGAACATAGAAAACCTACAGCACAATACAGGCCCTTCGGCCCACAATGCTGTGCCAAACATATCCTTACTTTAGAAATTAACTCAGGTTACCCATAGCCCTCTGTTTTTCTAAGCTCCATGTATCTAGCCAGGAGTCTCTTCAAAGACTCTGTAGTATCCGCTTCCACCGCCGTCGCCAGCAGCCTGTTCCATGCACGCACGACTCTCTGCATCAAAAAACTTACCCCTGACATTTCCTCTGTACCTAAAATATGTATTCCAAAAATAAGAAATTCTCAAATGGCCATATGTATTCCAAAAACGAAGAAATACTCAAATAGTAAAATAGTACAACCATGGCTGACAAGGGAAGTCAAAGCTATTGTAAGAACAAAAGAGAGGGCATACAACAAAGCAAAATTTAATGGGAAGATAGAGGATTGGGAAGCTTTTAAAAACCTACAAAGAGCAACTAAAAAAAATCATTAGAAGGGAAAAGATGAAATATTAGATTAGATTAGATTATGAGAACACTCAGTCCTCTTTTATTGTCACTTAGAAATGCATACATGCATTAAGACATACAATGTTTCTCCGGAGTGATATCACAGAAAACAGGACAAACCAAAGACTAACACTGACAGAACCACGTAATTATAACGTATAGTTACAGCAGTGCAAAGCAATACCATAATTTGATAAAGAACAAACCATGGGCATGGTAAGTAAAGTCTCAAAAGTCCCCGAGTTGATCGACTCTCGAGTCCCCGATAGCAGGTGGCAGAAGGGAGAAACTCCCTGCCATAAACCTCCAGGCACCATCAACTTGCCGATACCTTGGAAGCAGCCGACCACAGCCGACACTGAAATATGAAAGCAAGCTAGCAAATAATATCAAAGTGGTTAGTACAAGTTTTTTCAAGTATGTAAAAGATAAAAGAGGAATGAGAGTGGATTTAGGACCACTAGAAAATGAGGCAGGAGAAATAATAATGGGGGACAAGGAGCTGGCTGCTGAATTAAATGAGTATTTTGCATCAGTCTTCACTGTGGAAGACACCAGCAGTGTGTCAGATGTTGTAGTGGGTGAAGGAAGAGAAGTGGGTGCAGTTACTGTTACAAGGGAGAAGGTGCTCAAAAAGCTGAAAGACCTAAAAGTACATAGGTCACCTGGACCAGATGAACTGCACCCTAGGGTTGTGGCATTAGAAATGATCTTTCAAAAATCATTGGACTCTGGCATGTCGCCAGAGGACTGGAAAATTGCAAATGTCACTCCACTCTTTAAGAAAGGAGGAAGATATCAGAAAGGAAATTATAGACCAGTTAGCCTGACCTCAGTGGTTGGGAAGATGTTAGAGTCAATTGTTAAGGATGAGGTGATGGAGTACTTGGTGACACAGGACAAGATGGTTTCCTTCAGGGAAAATCCTGCCTGATGAACCTGTTGGAATTCTTCGAAGAGATTACAAGTAGGATGGATAAAGGACATGTAGTGGATGTTGTATTTTTGGACTTTCAGAAGGCCTTTGACAAGGTGCTACACATGAGTCTGTTTAACAAGTTAAGAGCGCATGGTATTGCAGGAAAGATACTAGAATGGATAGAGCATTGACTGATTGGCAGAAGTTAAAGAGTGGGAATAATGGGGGACTTTTCTGGTTGGCTGCAACTGACTAGTAGTGTTCCACAGGGGTCCAAGTTAAGAGCCCATGGTATTACAGGAAGGTTACTAACATGGTTAGAGCATTGGCTGATTAGTAGAAGGCAGTGAGTGGGAATAAAAGGATCCTTTTCTGGTTGGCTGCCAATGACTAGTGGTGTTCCGCAGGGATTGGTGTTGGGACCACTTCTCTTTATGCTGTATATAAATGATTTAGATGATGGAATAAATAGCTTTGTTGGTGGAGGGGCAAGTAATGTTGAGGAAACAGGTAGGATGCAAAAGGACTTAAACAGATTAGGAGAATGGGCAAGAAAGTGGCAAATGAAATATAATGTTGGAAAATGCACCTTCATGCACATTGGTAGTAGAAATAAATGCGTGGACTATATTCTAAATGGGGAGAAAATCCAAAAATCTGAGTTGCAAAGTGACTTGGGAATCCTTGTGTAGAACACCCTAAAGGTTAACTTGACGAAGGGTCTCGGCCCGAAACGTCGACTGTACCTCTTCCTAGAGATGCTGCCTGGTCTGCTGCGTTCACTAGCAACTTTGATGTGTGTTGCGTAGGTTAACTTGCAGGTATAGTTGGTGGTGAGGGAGGCAAATACCATGTTAGCATTCATTTCAAGAAGTCTAGAATACAAGAGCAGGGATGTGATGCTGAGGCTTTATAAGGCACTGGTGAGACCTCACCTTGAGTATTGTGAACAATTTGGGCCCCAGGGTCCAGAGGAGGTTCACAAGGATGATTCCAGGAATGACAGGGTTATCATACGAGGAACATTTGATGGCTCTGGGTCTGTACTCGCTGGAATTCAGAAGGATAAGGGGGGATCTCATTCACACCTTTCGAATGTTGGAAGACCTAGAAACATAGAAAACTTACAGTGCAATACAGGCCCTTCGGCCCACAATGCTATATTGAGCATGTACTTACTTTAGAAATTACCCATAGCCCTCTACTTATCTAAGTTCCATGTACCTATCCAAGAATCTCTTCAAAGACCCTATCGTATCCACCTCCACCGCTGTTGTCGGCAGCCCATTCCATGCACTCACCACCCTCTGCGTAAAAAAATGATCCATGACGTCCCTTCTGTACCTACTTCCAAGCACCTTAAAACTGTGCCCTCTTGTGCTAGCCATTTCAGCCCTGGGAAAAAGCCTCTGACTATCCACACGATCAATGCCTCTCATTATCTTATACACCTCTGTCAGGTCACCTCTCATCTTCTGTCACTCCAAGGAGAAAAGGCCGAGTTCACTCAACCTATTCTTATAAGGCATGCTCCCCAATCCAGGCAACATCCTCTGCACCCTTTCGATGGTTTCCACATCCTTCTTGTAGTGAGGTGACCAAAACTGAGCACAGTACTCCTAGTGGGGTCTGACCAGGGTCCTATATAGCTGTAAAATTACCTTTTGGCTCTTGAACTCAATCCCATGGTTGATGAAGGCCAATACACTGTATGCCTTCTTAACCACAGAGTCAACCTGCGTTGCTGCTTTGAGCGTCCTACGGACTTGGACCCCAAGATCCCTCTGATCTTCCACACTGCCAAGAGTCTTACCATTAATACTATATTCTGTCATCATATTTGACCTATCAAACTTAACTACCTCACGATTATCTGGGTTGAACTCCATCTGCCACTTCTCAGCCCAGTTTTGCATCCTATCGATGTCCCACTGTAACCTCTGACAGCCCTCCACACTATCCACAACACCCCCAGCCTTTGTGTCATCAGCAAATTTATTAACCCATCCCTCCACTTCCTCATTCAGGTCATTTATAAAAATCACAATGAGTAGGGGTCCCAGAACAGATCCCTGAGGCACTCCACTGGTGACCGACCTCCATGCAGAATATGACCCGTCTACAACCAGTTTTTGCCTTCTGTGGACAAGCCAATTTTGGATCCACAGAGCAATGTCCCCTTGGATCCCATGCCTCCTTACTTTCTCAATAAGCCTGGCATGAGGTACCTTATCAAATGCCTTGCTGAAATCCATATACACTACATCTACTGCTCTACCTTCATCAATGTGTTCAGTCACATCCTCAAAATATTCAATCAGGCTCATAAGGCACCACCTGCCTTTGACAAAGCCAAGGTGACTATTCTGAATCATATTATACCTCTCCACATGTGCCTCTCAGGACCTTCTCCATTAATCTACCAACAACTGAAGTAAGACTCACTGGTCTATAACTTCCTGGGCTATCTCTACCCCCTTTCTTGAATAAGGGAACAACATCTGCAACCCTCCAATCCTCCGGAACCTCTCCTGTCCCCATTGATGAAGCAAAGATCATCGCCAGAGGCTCAGCATTCTCCTCCCTCACCTCCCACAGTGGCCTGGGGCACATCCCGTCCGGTCCCACTGACATCCAACTTGATGCTTTCCAAAATCTCCAGCACATCCTCTTTCTTAATTAATCTACTCAAGCTCAAGCTTTTCAGTCCACTGTAAATCATCACTAAAATCACCAAGATCCTTTTCCATAGTGAATACTGAAGCAAAGTATTCATTAAGTATCTCTGCTATCTCCTCCAGTTCCATACACACTTTTCCACTGTCACACTTGATTGGTTCTATTCTCTCATGTCTTATCCTCTTGCTGTTCACATACTTGTAGAATGCCTTGGAGTTTTCCTTAACTCTGCTCACCAAGGCCTTCTCATGGCCCCTTCTGGCTCTCCTAATTTCATTCTTAAGCTCATTCCTGCTGGTCTTATAATTTTCTAGATCTCTATCATTACCTAGACAGAGTGGATGTGGAAAGGGTGTTTCCCATGGTGGGAGAGTCTAGGACAAGAGGGCACACCCTCAGAGTAGAGGGGCGCCCTTTCAAAACAGATGCGGAGAAATTTCTTTAGCCAAAGTGTGGTGAATTTATGGAATTTGTTGCCACATGCAGCTGTGGTGGCCAGGTCGTTGGGTGTATATAAGGTAGAGATTGATAGGACCTGGCCTCAAAGGTTACGGGGAGAAGGCCAGGAACTGGGATTGAGGAGGAGAGAAAAAAGGATCAGACATGATTGAATGGCGCATCAGACTGGATGGACCAGATGGCCTAATTCTTCTCCTATGTTTTATGGTCTTATGGTGTCTGTGTAAGTAATCAGATTAAATTAATTATTATTATTCTTTTTGTATTTGCACTATTTGATGTCTTTTGCACTTTGGCTGTTGTCTGTTTCTGTGTGCAGTTTCTCATTGATTCTATTGTGTTTTTTTGTATTTACTATGAATGCCCACAAGAAAATGAATCTCAGAGTAGAACATGGTGACGCATATGTACTTTGATAATAAATTTACATTGGACTTCAAGTAAAAAAATAATACTGAGAACATGAGTTGTAGAGTCCTTGAAAGTCTGTAGTTTGTGGAATCAGTTCAGTGTTGAGGTGAGTGAAGTTATCGACGCTGGTTCAGGAGCTTGATGGTTGTAGGGTAATAGCTGTTCCTGAACTGTGTGGTGTGGGACCTCCTTCCCACCAAGAGAATGGCCTGTATGGTGGGAGTCCTGAATAATGGATGCTGCTTCCCTGTCACAGCGCTCCATGTAGATGTGCTCAATGGTGAGGAGGGATGTTTCTTACGATGGACTGGGCTGTATCCATCACTTTCTGTAACCTTTGGTATTCAGTTAGTCAGGATACTCTCCACTCTGCATTTATATAAATTTGTCAAAGTTTTAGGTGACATGCTGAATCTATGGAAACTTTGAAGAAAGTAGGGATATGTAGTGAAGGACACCTGGTGCCTGTCATGGGGAGCTTTCCTTTGTTTTCTTCCCTGGATAACCCATTTCAGCCCCAATGCAGACGAGCAGAGAAGATGCATGTGTGGTCAGAGCCAGAATCAGCTTTATTATCACTGACAAATGTCGCAAAATGTGTTGTTTTATGGCAGCAGTACATAAAAAGTCACTGTTACAATTCAGAGTGTAATGCTCAGTGAAAGAGGGGAACAGTCGGGTAGTGTTCGTGGTCTGTTTAGAAATCTGAAGGCAGAGGGGAGAAGCTGCTTCTGAATCTCCTCTCTGATGCTAGTGATGACGTGTCCTGGATGCTGATGGTCCTTAGAGATGGATGTCCCTTTCTCGAAGCATTGCCTTGTAAAGATGTCTCCAAAGGTGGGGAGGGTGTGTCGTACTGGAGCTGACTGAGGCTACCAGCTTTTTCCGATCCTGTGCAGTGGCCTCTCCATACCGGACAGCAGCGCAACCAGTCGCAATGCTCTGTAGAACGTTGCGAGAGTGTTTGGGAACATTCTGCGACCAAGGCTATCCACATGAGATACCTGTGTCTGCACACGTACACTAACTCTTTCCGAGAACACATACCTCTCCACATAGACCTTGCCTCCTCCAGAACACCCCTGTGTATACACACACACACACACACACACACACATACACGCACACACACACACACACTCATTCACGTACACTCACACATACACACTCAGGCAAAACTACCAACACAGAACAAAAACATATATATTCACACAGACACACACAGAGACACGCACACCCACACACACACACACACACACACACACATGCACACGCGCACTCACTCATGTACACTCACAAACTCATGCACACACACACAAAAATACCAACACAAAAACATACACACATACAAAAACACAGACACATATAGACACATACACACACACAGGCGGCGCACACAGACACACATAGACAAACACACACAGACACGCACACACGCACAAACAAACATGCATACTAATATGCACGCTCACACATACTTGAGTACACACACACTCACAAACACAGAGACACATACTACACACACACACACATACATGCGTGCACACACTCACTCGCGTATACACACTCACAAACTCACGCGCACACACAAAAACCATACACACACACAGACATATAAACACAAACACTCGCACAATTATACTAACATGCACACTCACGCAGTGCACACATTCACTCACATACACACACAAACTAGCACACACACAGAAATACCAACACAAAAACATACACACACACAAACTCACACAGACACACACGCACACTCACACACACATACACACACACACACACACACACTCAGACACACACACACGCACACTCACATACACACACACACACACACACTCACACACTCAGACACACACACACACACACACACACAAACCAGGGTGAATAAGCATGATTGGGGAGAGACGGGACCTGACACAAAGTGCCCTGAAGCCATATGTTTCTACACAGGAGAACAGTACTCTGCAGAATTCCAGAAAATCAACCCCTTGGGAAAGGTACCAGTTATAAAGGATGGGGACTTTGTGCTGACTGAGAGGTGGGTAAACTATGGCTTCTATGACATCTGCAGTCTTCTGTAACCACTGGGAGAGCTGGGCTGTCGGGAGGGGTCTGGCTGTCGGGAGGGGTCTGGCTGTCGGGAGGGGTCTAGCTGTGTGGAGGGGTCTGGCTGTGTGGAGGGGTCTGGCTGTCAGGAGGGGTCTGGCTGTGTGGAGGGGTCTGGCTGTCGGGAGGGGTCTGGCTGTGTGGAGGGGTCTGGCTGTGTGGAGGGGTCTGGCTGTCGGGAGGGGTCTGGCTGTGAGGAGGGGTCTGGCTGTCGGGAGGGGTCTGGCTGTGTGGAGGGGTCTGGCTGTGTGGAGGGGTCTGGCTGTCGGGAGGGGTCTGGCTGTGTGGAGGGCTCTGGCTGTGTGGAGGGGTCTGGCTGTCGGGAGGGGTCTGGCTGTGTGGAGGGGTCTGGCTGTGTGGAGGGGTCTGGCTGTGTGGAGGACTCTGGCTGTGTGGAGGGGTCTGGCTGTCGTGAGGGGTCTGGATGTGTGGAGGGGTCTGGCTGTGTGGAGGGGTCTGGCTGTCAGGAGGGGTCTGGCTGTGAGGAGGGGTCTGGCTGTCGGGAGGGGTCTGGCTGTGTGGAGGGGTCTGGCTGTGTGGAGGGGTCTGGCTGTCGGGAGGGGTCTGGCTGTGTGGAGGGGTCTGGCTGTCGGGAGGGGTCTGGCTGTGTGGAGGGGTCTGGCTGTCGGGAGGGGTCTGGCTGTGTGGAGGGGTCTGGCTGTCGGGAGGGGTCTGGCTGTGTGGAGGGGTCTGGGTGTCGGGAGGGCTCTGGCTGTGTGGAGGGGTCTGGCTGTCGGGAGGGGTCTGGCTGTGTGGAGGGGTCTGGCTGTTGGGGGGGGTGTGGCTCTGTGGAGGGGTCTGGCTGTCGGGAGGGGTCTGGATGTGTGGAGAGGTCTGGCTGTTGGGAGGGGTCTGGCTGTGTGGGAGGGGTCTGGCTGTGTGGAGGGGTCTGGCTGTGTGGAGGACTCTGGCTGTGTGGAGGGGTCTGGCTGTCGGGAGGGGTCTGGCTGTGTGGAGGGGTCTGGCTGTGTGGAGGGGTCTGGCTGTCGGGAGGGGTCTGGCTGTGTGGAGAGGTCTGGCTGTCGGGAGGGGTCTGGCTGTGTGGAGGACTCTGGCTGTGTGGAGGGGTCTGGCTGTCGTGAGGGGTCTGGCTGTGTGGAGGGGTCTGGCTGTCGGGAGGGGTCTGGCTGTGTGGAGGGGTCTGGCTGTGTGGAGGGGTCTGGCTGTCGGGAGGGGTCTGGCTGTGTGGAGGGGTCTGGCTGTTGGGAGGGGTCTGGCTGTGTGGAGGGGTCTGGCTGTCGGGAGGGGTCTGGCTGTGTGGAGGGGTCTGGCTGTCGGGAGGTGTCTGGCTGTGTGGAGGGGTCTGGCTGTCGGGAGGGGTCTGGCTGTGTGGAGGGGTCTGGCTGTCGGGAGGGGTCTGGCTGTGTGGAGGGGTCTGGCTGTTGGGGGGGGGTCTGGCTGTGTGGAGGGGTCTGGCTGTCGGGAGGGGTCTGGCTGTCGGGAGGGGTCTGGCTGTGTGGAGGGGTCTGGCTGTCGGGAGGGGTCTGGCTGTGTGGGAGGGGTCTGGCTGTGTGGACGGGTCTGGCTGTGTGGAGGACTCTGGCTGTGTGGAGGGGTCTGGCTGTCGGGAGGGGTCTGGCTGTGTGGAGGGGTCTGGCTGTGTGGAGGGGTCTGGCTGTCGGGAGGGGTCTGGCTGTGTGGAGGGGTCTGGCTGTCGGGAGGGGTCTGGCTGTGTGGAGAGGTCTGGCTGTCGGGAGGGGTCTGGCTGTGTGGAGGGGTCTGGCTGTCGGGAGGGGTCTGGCAGTGTGGAGGGGTCTGGCTGTGTGGGAGGGGTCTGGCTGTCGGGAGGGGTCTGGCTGTTGGGAGGGGTCTGGCTGTCGGGAAGGCTCTGGCTGTGTGGAGGGGTCTGGCTGTGTGGAAGGGTCTGGCTGTCGGGAGGGGTCTGGCTGTCGGGAAGGCCCTGGCCGTGTGAAGGGGTCTGGCTGTGTGGAGGGGTCTGGCTGTCGGGAGGGGTCTGGCTGTGTGGAGGGGTCTGGCTGTCGGGAGGGGTCTGGCTGTGTGGGAGGGGTCTGGCTGTGTGGAGGGGTCTGGCTGTGTGGAGGGGTCTGGCTGTCGGGAGGGGTCTGGCTGTGTGGAGGGGTCTGGCTGTCGGGAGGGGTCTGGCTGTGTGGAGGGGTCTGGCTGTCGGGAGGGGTCTGGCTGTGTGGAGGGGTCTGGCTGTGTGGAGGGGTCTGGCTGTCGGGAGGGGTCTGGCTGTGTGGAGGGGTCTGGCTGTGTGGAGGGGTCTGGCTGTCGGGAGGGGTCTGGCTGTGTGGAGGGGTCTGGCTGTCGGGAGGGGTCTGGCTGTGTGGAGGGGTCTGGCTGTGTGGAGGGGTCTGGCTGTGTGGAGGGGTCTGGCTGTCGGGAGGGGTCTGGCTGTGTGGAGGGGTCTGGCTGTGTGGAGGGGTCTGGCTGTCGGGAGGGGTCTGGCTGTGGGGAGGGGTCTGGCTGTGTGGAGGGGTCTGGCTGTGTGGAGGGGTCTGGCTGTCGGGAGGGGTCTGGCTGTGTGGAGGGGTCTGGCTGTCGGGAGGGGTCTGGCTGTGGGGAGGGGTCTGGCTGTGTGGAGGGGTCTGGCTGTGTGCAGGGGTCTGGCTGTCAGGAGGGGTCTGGCTGTGTGGAGGGGTCTGGCTGTCGGGAGGGGGCTCTGGCTGTGTGGAGGGGTCTGGCAGTGTGAAGGAGTCTGGCTGTCGGGAGGGATCTGGCTGTGTGGAGGGGTCTGGCTGTCGGGAGGGGTCTGGCTGTCGGGAGGGGTCTGGCTGTGTGGAGGGGTCTGGCTGTGTGGAGGGGTCTGGCTGTGTGGAGGGGTCTGGCTGTCGGGAGGGGTCTGGCTGTGTGGAGGGGTCTGGCTGTCGGGAGGGGTCTGGCTGTGTGGAGGGGTTTGGCTGTGTGGAGGGGTCTGGCTGTGTGGAGGGGTCTGGCTGTGTGGGAGGGGTCTGGCTGTCGGGAGGGGTCTGGCTGTGTGGAGGGGTCTGGCTGTGTGGAGGGGTCTGGCTGTCGGGAGGGGTCTGGCTGTGTGGAGGGGTCTGGCTGTGTGGAGGGGTCTGGCTGTCGGGAGGGGTCTGGCTGTGTGGAGGGGTCTGGCTGTCGGGAGGGGTCTGGCTGTGTGGAGGGGTCTGGCTGTGTGGAGGGGTTTGGCTGTGTGGAGGGGTCTGGCTGTGTGGAGGGGTCTGGCTGTGTGGGAGGGTCTGGCTGTCGGGAGGGGTCTGACTGTCGGGAGGGGTCTGGCTGTGTGGGAGGGGTCTGGCTGTGTGGAGGGGTCTGGCTGTCGGGAGGGGTCTGGCAGTGTGGAGGGGTCTGGCTGTGTGGGAGGGGTCTGGCTGTCGGGAGGGGTCTGGCTGTGTGGAGGGGTCTGGCTGTGGGGAGGGGTCTGGCTGTGTGGAGGGGTCTGGCTGTCGGGAGGGGTCTGGCTGTGTGGAGTGGTCTGGCTGTGTGGAGGGGTCTGACTGTGTGGGAGGGGTCTGGCTGTCAGAAGGGGTCTGGCTGTGTGGGGGGGTCTGGCTGTCGGGAGGGGTCTGGCTGTGTGGAGGGGTCTGGCTGTCGGGAGGGGTCTGGCTGTTTGCAGGGGTCTGGCTGTGTGGAGGGGTCTGGCTGTCGGGAGGTGTCTGGCTGTGTGGGGGGGTCTGGCTGTCGGGAGGGGTCTGGCTGTGTGGAGGGGTCTGGCTATCGGGAGGGGTCTGGCTGTGTGGGAGGGGTCTGGCTGTGTGGAGGGGTCTGGCTGTGTGGAGGGGTCTGGCTGTCGGGAGGGGTCTGGCTGTGTGGAGGGGTCTGGCTGTGTGGAGGGGTCTGGCTGTGTGGAGGGGTCTGGCTGTGTGGGAGGGGTCTGGCTGTGTGGAGGGGTCTGGCTGTCGGGAGGGGTCTGGCTGTGTGGAGGGGTCTGGCTGTGTGGAGGGGTCTGGCTGTGTGGAGGGGTCTGGCTGTGTGGAGGGGTCTGGCTGTGTGGGAGGGTCTGGCTGTCGGGAGGGGTCTGACTGTCGGGAGGGGTCTGGCTGTGTGGGAGGGGTCTGGCTGTGTGGAGGGGTCTGGCTGTCGGGAGGGGTCTGGCTGTGTGGGAGGGGTCTGGCTGTGTGGAGGGGTCTGGCTGTCGGGAGGGGTCTGGCTGTGTGGAGGGGTCTGGCTGTGTGGGAGGGGTCTGGCTGTCGGGAGGGGTCTGGCTGTGTGGAGGGGTCTGGCTGTGGGGAGGGGTCTGGCTGTGTGGAGGGGTCTGGCTGTCGGGAGGGGTCTGGCTGTGTGGAGGGGTCTGGCTGTGTGGAGGGGTCTGGCTGTGTGGGAGGGGTCTGGCTGTGTGGAGGGGTCTGGCTGTCGGGAGGGGTCTGGCTGTGTGGAGGGGTCTGGCTGTCGGGAGGGGTCTGGCTGTTTGCAGGGGTCTGGCTGTGTGGAGGGGTCTGGCTGTCGGGAGGTGTCTGGCTGTGTGGGGGGGTCTGGCTGTCGGGAGGGGTCTGGCTGTGTGGAGGGGTCTGGCTGTCGGGAGGGGTCTGGCTGTGTGGGAGGGGTCTGGCTGTGTGGAGGGGTCTGGCTGTGTGGAGGGGTCTGGCTGTCGGGAGGGGTCTGGCTGTGTGGAGGGGTCTGGCTGTGTGGAGGGGTCTGGCTGTCGGGAGGGGTCTGGCTGTGTGGAGGGGTCTGGCTGTGTGGAGGGGTCTGGCTGTGTGGAGGGGTCTGGCTGTGTGGAGGGGTCTGGCTGTGTGGAGGGGTCTGGCTGTCGGGAGGGGTCTGGCTGTGTGGGAGGGGTCTGGCTGTGTGGAGGGGTCTGGCTGTCGGGAGGGGTCTGGCTGTGTGGAGGGGTCTGGCTGTCGGGAGGGGTCTGGCTGTGTGGAGGGGTCTGGCTGTCGGGAGGGGTCTGGCTTGGCTGTGTGGAGGGGTCTGGCTGTCGGGAGGGGTCTGGCTGTGTGGAGGGGTCTGGCTGTCGGGAGGGGTCTGGCTGTGTGGAGGGGTCTGGCTGTGTGGAGGGGTCTGGCTGTCGGGAGGGGTCTGGCTGTGTGGAGGGGTCTGGCTGTCGGGAGGGGTCTGGCTGTGTGGAGGGGTCTGGCTATCGGGAGGGGTCTGGCTGTGTGGGAGGGGTCTGGCTGTGTGGAGGGGTCTGGCTGTCGGGAGGGGTCTGGCTGTGTGGAGGGGTCTGGCTGTCGGGAGGGGTCTGGCTGTGTGGAGGGGTCTGGCTGTGTGGAGGGGTCTGGCTGTCGGGAGGGGTCTGGCTGTGTGGAGGGGTCTGGCTGTGTGGGAGGGGTCTGGCTGTGTGGAGGGGTCTGGCTGTGTGGAGGGGTCTGGCTGTCGGGAGGGGTCTGGCTGTGTGGAGGGGTCTGGCTGTCGGGAGGGGTCTGGCTGTGTGGAGGGGTCTGGCTGTCGGGAGGGGTCTGGCTGTGTGGAGGGGTCTGGCTGTCGGGAGGGGTCTGGCTGTGTGGAGGGGTCTGGCTGTGGGGAGGGGTCTGGCTGTGTGGAGGGGTCTGGCTGTCGGGAGGGGTCTGGCTGTGTGGAGGGGTCTGGCTGTGTGGAGGGGTCTGGCTGTGTGGGAGGGGTCTGGCTGTCGGGAGGGGTCTGGCTGTGTGGAGGGGTCTGGCTGTCGGGAGGGGTCTGGCTGTGTGGAGGGGTCTGGCTGTCGGGAGGGGTCTGGCTGTTTGCAGGGGTCTGGCTGTGTGGAGGGGTCTGGCTGTCGGGAGGTGTCTGGCTGTGTGGGGGGGTCTGGCTGTCGGGAGGGGTCTGGCTGTGTGGAGGGGTCTGGCTATCGGGAGGGGTCTGGCTGTGTGGGAGGGGTCTGGCTGTGTGGAGGGGTCTGGCTGTGTGGAGGGGTCTGGCTGTGTGGAGGGGTCTGGCTGTCGGGAGGGGTCTGGCTGTGTGGAGGGGTCTGGCTGTGTGGAGGGGTCTGGCTGTCGGGAGGGGTCTGGCTGTGTGGAGGGGTCTGGCTGTGTGGGAGGGGTCTGGCTGTGTGGAGGGGTCTGGCTGTCGGGAGGGGTCTGGCTGTGTGGAGGGGTCTGGCTGTGTGGAGGGGTCTGGCTGTGTGGAGGGGTCTGGCTGTGTGGAGGGGTCTGGCTGTGTGGAGGGGTCTGGCTGTGTGGGAGGGGTCTGGCTGTGTGGGAGGGGTCTGGCTGTCGGGAGGGGTCTGGCTGTGTGGGAGGGGTCTGGCTGTGTGGAGGGGTCTGGCTGTCGGGAGGGGTCTGGCTGTGTGGGAGGGGTCTGGCTGTGTGGAGGGGTCTGGCTGTCGGGAGGGGTCTGGCTGTGTGGAGGGGTCTGGCTGTGTGGGAGGGGTCTGGCTGTCGGGAGGGGTCTGGCTGTGTGGAGGGGTCTGGCTGTGGGGAGGGGTCTGGCTGTGTGGAGGGGTCTGGCTGTCGGGAGGGGTCTGGCTGTGTGGAGGGGTCTGGCTGTGTGGAGGGGTCTGGCTGTCGGGAGGGGTCTGGCTGTGTGGAGGGGTCTGGCTGTGTGGGAGGGGTCTGGCTGTCGGGAGGGGTCTGGCTGTGTGGAGGGGTCTGGCTGTGTGGAGGGGTCTGGCTGTCGGGAGGGGTCTGGCTGTGTGGAGGGGTCTGGCTGTGTGGAGGGGTCTGGCTGTGTGGGAGGGGTCTGGCTGTGTGGAGGGGTCTGGCTGTCGGGAGGGGTCTGGCTGTGTGGAGGGGTCTGGCTGTCGGGAGGGGTCTGGCTGTGTGGAGGGGTCTGGCTGTCGGGAGGGGTCTGGCTGTGTGGGAGGGGTCTGGCTGTGTGGAGGGGTCTGGCTGTCGGGAGGGGTCTGGCTGTGTGGAGGGGTCTGGCTGTGTGGGAGGGGTCTGGCTGTCGGGAGGGGTCTGGCTGTGTGGAGGGGTCTGGCTGTGGGGAGGGGTCTGGCTGTGTGGAGGGGTCTGGCTGTCGGGAGGGGTCTGGCTGTGTGGAGTGGTCTGGCTGTGTGGAGGGGTCTGACTGTGTGGGAGGGGTCTGGCTGTGTGGGGGGGTCTGGCTGTCGGAAGGGGTCTGGCTGTGTGGAGGGGTCTGGCTGTCGGGAGGGGTCTGGCTGTTTGCAGGGGTCTGGCTGTGTGGAGGGGTCTGGCTGTCGGGAGGTGTCTGGCTGTGTGGGGGGGTCTGGCTGTCGGGAGGGGTCTGGCTGTGTGGAGGGGTCTGGCTATCGGGAGGGGTCTGGCTGTGTGGGAGGGGTCTGGCTGTGTGGAGGGGTCTGGCTGTCGGGAGGGGTCTGGCTGTCGGGAGGGGTCTGGCTGTGTGGAGGGGTCTGGCTGTCGGGAGGGGTCTGGCTGTGTGGAGGGGTCTGGCTGTGTGGAGGGGTCTGGCTGTCGGGAGGGGTCTGGCTGTGTGGAGGGGTCTGGCTGTGTGGAGGGGTCTGGCTGTCGGGAGGGGTCTGGCTGTGTGGAGGGGTCTGGCTGTGTGGGAGGGGTCTGGCTGTGTGGAGGGGTCTGGCTGTCGGGAGGGGTCTGGCTGTGTGGAGAGGTCTGGCTGTCGGGAGGGGTCTGGCTGTGTGGTGGGGTCTGGCTGTCGGGAGGGGTCTGGCTGTGGGGAGGGGTCTGGCTGTGTGGAGGGGTCTGGCTGTGTGCAGGGGTCTGGCTGTCAGGAGGGGTCTGGCTGTGTGGAGGGGTCTGGCTGTCGGGAGGGGTCTGGCTGTGTGGAGGGGTCTGGCAGTGTGAAGGAGTCTGGCTGTGTGGGAGGGGTCTGGCTGTCGGGAGGGATCTGGCTGTGTGGAGGGGTCTGGCTGTCGGGAGGGGTCTGGCTGTGTTGAGGGGTCTGGCTGTGTGCAGGGGTCTGGCTGTCGGGAGGGGTCTGGCTGTGTGGAGGGGTCTGGCTGTCTGGAAGGCTCTGGCTGTGTGGAGGGGTCTGGCTGTGTGGAGGGGTCTGGCTGTCGGGAGGGGTCTGGCTTGGCTGTGTGGAGGGGTCTGGCTGTCGGGAGGGGTCTGGCTGTGTGGAGGGGTCTGGCTGTCGGGAGGGGTCTGGCTGTTTGCAGGGGTCTGGCTGTGTGGAGGGGTCTGGCTGTCGGGAGGTGTCTGGCTGTGTGGGGGGGTCTGGCTGTCGGGAGGGGTCTGGCTGTGTGGAGGGGTCTGGCTATCGGGAGGGGTCTGGCTGTGTGGGAGGGGTCTGGCTGTGTGGAGGGGTCTGGCTGTGTGGAGGGGTCTGGCTGTCGGGAGGGGTCTGGCTGTGTGGAGGGGTCTGGCTGTCGGGAGGGGTCTGGCTGTGTGGAGGGGTCTGGCTGTGTGGAGGGGTCTGGCTGTCGGGAGGGGTCTGGCTGTGTGGAGGGGTCTGGCTGTGTGGGAGGGGTCTGGCTGTGTGGAGGGGTCTGGCTGTCGGGAGGGGTCTGGCTGTGTGGAGAGGTCTGGCTGTCGGGAGGGGTCTGGCTGTGTGGTGGGGTCTGGCTGTCGGGAGGGGTCTGGCTGTGGGGAGGGGTCTGGCTGTCGGGAGGGGTCTGGCTGTGTGGAGGGGTCTGGCTGTGTGGAGGGGTCTGGCTGTGTGGAGGGGTCTGGCTGTCGGGAGGGGTCTGGCTGTGTGGAGGGGTCTGGCTGTCGGGAAGGCTCTGGCTGTGTGGAGGGGTCTGGCTGTCGGGAGGGGTCTGGCTTGGCTGTGTGGAGGGGTCTGGGTGTGTGGAGGAGTCTGGCTGTCGGGAGGGGTCTGGCTGTGTGGAGGGGTCTGGCTGTGTGGAGGGGTCTGGCTGTGTGGAGGGGTCTGGCTGTGTGGGAGGGGTCTGGCTGTGTGGAGGGGTCTGGCTGTGTGGAGGGGTCTGGCTGTGTGGGAGGGGTCTGGCTGTCGGGAAGGCTCTGGCTGTGTGGAGGGGTCTGGCTGTGTGGAGAGGTCTGGCTGTCGGGAGGGGTCTGGCTGTGTGGAGGGGTCTGGCTGTCGGGAGGGGTCTGGCTGTGTGGAGGGGTTTCGCTGTGTGGAGGGGTCTGGCTGTGTGGAGGGGTTTGGCTGTGTGGAGGGGTCTGGCTGTGTGGAGGGGTCTGGCTGTGTTGAGGGGTCTGGCTGTCGGGAGGGGTCTGGCTGTGTGGAGGGGTCTGGCTGTCGGGAGGGGTCTGGCTGTGTGGAGGGGTCTGGCTGTGTGGAGGGGTCTGGCTGTCGGGAGGGGTCTGGCTGTGTGGAGGGGTCTGGCTGTGTGGGAGGGGTCTGGCTGTGTGGAGGGGTCTGGCTGTGTGGGAGGGTCTGGCTGTCGGGAGGGGTCTGACTGTCGGGAGGGGTCTGGCTGTGTGGGAGGGGTCTGGCTGTCGGGAGGGGTCTGGCTGTGTGGGAGGGGTCTGGCTGTGTGGAGGGGTCTGGCTGTCGGGAGGGGTCTGGCTGTGTGGAGGGGTCTGGCTGTGTGGAGGGGTCTGGCTGTCGGGAGGGGTCTGGCTGTGTGGAGGGGTCTGGCTGTGTGGAGGGGTCTGGCTGTCGGGAGGGGTCTGGCTGTGTGGAGGGGTCTGGCTGTCGGGAGGGGTCTGGCTGTGTGGAGGGGTCTGGCTGTGTGGAGGGGTCTGGCTGTCGGGAGGGGTCTGGCTGTGTGGAGGGGTCTGGCTGTGTGGAGGGGTCTGGCTGTGTGGAGGGGTCTGGCTGTCGGGAGGGGTCTGGCTGTGTGGAGAGGTCTGGCTGTCGGGAGGGGTCTGGCTGTGTGGTGGGGTCTGGCTGTCGGGAGGGGTCTGGCTGTGGGGAGGGGTCTGGCTGTGTGGAGGGGTCTGGCTGTGTGCAGGGGTCTGGCTGTCAGGAGGGGTCTGGCTGTCGGGAGGGGTCTGGCTGTGTGGAGGGGTCTGGCTGTGTGGAGGGGTCTGGCTGTGTGGAGGGGTCTGGCTGTGTGGGAGGGGTCTGGCTGTCGGGAGGGGTCTGGCTTGGCTGTGTGGAGGGGTCTGGCTGTCGGGAGGGGTCTGGCTGTGTGGAGGGGTCTGGCTGTCGGGAGGGGTCTGGCTGTGTGGAGGGGTCTGGCTGTGTGGAGGGGTCTGGCTGTCGGGAGGGGTCTGGCTGTGTGGAGGGGTCTGGCTGTCGGGAGGGGTCTGGCTGTGTGGAGGGGTCTGGCTGTCGGGAGGGGTCTGGCTGTGTGGGAGGGGTCTGGCTGTGTGGAGGGGTCTGGCTGTGTGGAGGGGTCTGGCTGTCGGGAGGGGTCTGGCTGTGTGGAGGGGTCTGGCTGTCGGGAGGGGTCTGGCTGTGTGGAGGGGTCTGGCTGTGTGGAGGGGTCTGGCTGTCGGGAGGGGTCTGGCTGTGTGGAGGGGTCTGGCTGTGTGGGAGGGGTCTGGCTGTCGGGAGGGGTCTGGCTGTGTGGAGGGGTCTGGCTGTCGGGAGGGGTCTGGCTGTGTGGAGGGGTCTGGCTGTGTGGAGGGGTCTGGCTGTCGGGAGGGGTCTGGCTGTGTGGAGGGGTCTGGCTGTGTGGGAGGGGTCTGGCTGTGTGGAGGGGTCTGGCTGTCGGGAGGGGTCTGGCTGTGTGGAGAGGTCTGGCTGTCGGGAGGGGTCTGGCTGTGTGGTGGGGTCTGGCTGTCGGGAGGGGTCTGGCTGTGGGGAGGGGTCTGGCTGTCGGGAGGGATCTGGCTGTGTGGAGGGGTCTGGCTGTCGGGAGGGGTCTGGCTGTGTTGAGGGGTCTGGCTGTGTGGAGGGGTCTGGCTGTCGGGAGGGGTCTGGCTGTGTGGAGGGGTCTGGCTGTCGGGAAGGCTCTGGCTGTGTGGAGGGGTCTGGCTGTCGGGAGGGGTCTGGCTTGGCTGTGTGGAGGGGTCTGGGTGTGTGGAGGAGTCTGGCTGTCGGGAGGGGTCTGGCTGTGTGGAGGGGTCTGGCTGTGTGGAGGGGTCTGGCTGTGTGGAGGGGTCTGGCTGTGTGGGAGGGGTCTGGCTGTGTGGAGGGGTCTGGCTGTGTGGAGGGGTCTGGCTGTGTGGGAGGGGTCTGGCTGTCGGGAAGGCTCTGGCTGTGTGGAGGGGTCTGGCTGTGTGGAGGGGTCTGGCTGTCGGGAGGGGTCTGGCTGTGTGGAGGGGTCTGGCTGTCGGGAGGGGTCTGGCTGTGTGGAGGGGTCTGGCTGTGTGGAGGGGTCTGGCTGTGTGGAGGGGTCTGGCTGTGTGGAGGGGTCTGGCTGTGTGGAGGGGTCTGGCTGTGTGGAGGGGTCTGGCTGTGTGGAGGGGTCTGGCTGTCGGGAGGGGTCTGGCTGTGTGGAGGGGTCTGGCTGTCGGGAGGGGTCTGGCTGTTTGCAGGGGTCTGGCTGTGTGGAGGGGTCTGGCTGTCGGGAGGTGTCTGGCTGTGTGGGGGGGTCTGGCTGTCGGGAGGGGTCTGGCTGTGTGGAGGGGTCTGGCTATCGGGAGGGGTCTGGCTGTGTGGGAGGGGTCTGGCTGTGTGGAGGGGTCTGGCTGTGTGGAGGGGTCTGGCTGTCGGGAGGGGTCTGGCTGTGTGGAGGGGTCTGGCTGTGTGGAGGGGTCTGGCTGTCGGGAGGGGTCTGGCTGTGTGGAGGGGTCTGGCTGTGTGGAGGGGTCTGGCTGTCGGGAGGGGTCTGGCTGTGTGGAGGGGTCTGGCTGTGTGGGAGGGGTCTGGCTGTGTGGAGGGGTCTGGCTGTCGGGAGGGGTCTGGCTGTGTGGAGAGGTCTGGCTGTCGGGAGGGGTCTGGCTGTGTGGTGGGGTCTGGCTGTCGGGAGGGGTCTGGCTGTGGGGAGGGGTCTGGCTGTGTGGAGGGGTCTGGCTGTGTGCAGGGGTCTGGCTGTCAGGAGGGGTCTGGCTGTGTGGAGGGGTCTGGCTGTCGGGAGGGGTCTGGCTGTGTGGAGGGGTCTGGCAGTGTGAAGGAGTCTGGCTGTGTGGGAGGGGTCTGGCTGTCGGGAGGGATCTGGCTGTGTGGAGGGGTCTGGCTGTCGGGAGGGGTCTGGCTGTGTTGAGGGGTCTGGCTGTGTGGAGGGGTCTGGCTGTCGGGAGGGGTCTGGCTGTGTGGAGGGGTCTGGCTGTCGGGAAGGCTCTGGCTGTGTGGAGGGGTCTGGCTGTGTGGAGGGGTCTGGCTGTCGGGAGGGGTCTGGCTTGGCTGTGTGGAGGGGTCTGGCTGTCGGGAGGGGTCTGGCTGTGTGGAGGGGTCTGGCTGTCGGGAGGGGTCTGGCTGTTTGCAGGGGTCTGGCTGTGTGGAGGGGTCTGGCTGTCGGGAGGTGTCTGGCTGTGTGGGGGGGTCTGGCTGTCGGGAGGGGTCTGGCTGTGTGGAGGGGTCTGGCTGTCGGGAGGGGTCTGGCTGTGTGGGAGGGGTCTGGCTGTGTGGGAGGGGTCTGGCTGTGTGGAGGGGTCTGGCTGTCGGGAGGGGTCTGGCTGTGTGGAGGGGTCTGGCTGTCGGGAGGGGTCTGGCTGTGTGGAGGGGTCTGGCTGTCGGGAGGGGTCTGGCTGTGGGGAGGGGTCTGGCTGTCGGGAGGGGTCTGGCTGTGTGGAGGGGTCTGGCTGTCGGGAGGGGTCTGGCTGTGTGGAGGGGTCTGGCTGTGTGGAGGGGTCTGGCTGTCGGGAGGGGTCTGGCTGTGTGGAGGGGTCTGGCTGTCGGGAAGGGTCTGGCTGTGTGGAGGGGTCTGGCTGTCGGGAGGGGTCTGGCTTGGCTGTGTGGAGGGGTCTGGGTGTGTGGAGGGGTCTGGCTGTCGGGAGGGGTCTGGCTGTGTGGAGGGGTTTGGCTGTGTGGAGGGGTCTGGCTGTGTGGAGGGGTCTGGCTGTGTGGGAGGGGTCTGGCTGTGTGGAGGGGTCTGGCTGTGTGGAGGGGTCTGGCTGTGTGGAGGGGTCTGGCTGTGTGGGAGGGGTCTGGCTGTCGGGAAGGCTCTGGCTGTGTGGAGGGGTCTGGCTGTGTGGAGAGGTCTGGCTGTCGGGAGGGGTCTGGCTGTGTGGAGGGGTCTGGCTGTCGGGAGGGGTCTGGCTGTGTGGAGGGGTCTGGCTGTGTGGAGGGGTCTGGCTGTGTGGAGGGGTCTGGCTGTGTGGAGGGGTCTGGCTGTGTGGAGGGGTCTGGCTGTGTGGAGGGGTCTGGCTGTCGGGAGGGGTCTGGCTGTGTGGAGGGGTCTGGCTGTCGGGAGGGGTCTGGCTGTGTGGAGGGGTCTGGCTGTGTGGAGGGGTCTGGCTGTCGGGAGGGGTCTGGCTGTGTGGAGGGGTCTGGCTGTGTGGGAGGGGTCTGGCTGTGTGGAGGGGTCTGGCTGTGTGGGAGGGTCTGGCTGTCGGGAGGGGTCTGACTGTCGGGAGGGGTCTGGCTGTGTGGGAGGGGTCTGGCTGTCGGGAGGGGTCTGGCTGTGTGGGAGGGGTCTGGCTGTGTGGAGGGGTCTGGCTATCGGGAGGGGTCTGGCTGTGTGGGAGGGGTCTGGCTGTGTGGAGGGGTCTGGCTATCGGGAGGGGTCTGGCTGTGTGGAGGGGTCTGGCTGTGTGGAGGGGTCTGGCTGTCGGGAGGGGTCTGGCTGTGTGGAGGGGTCTGGCTGTCGGGAGGGGTCTGGCTGTGTGGAGGGGTCTGGCTGTGTGGAGGGGTCTGGCTGTCGGGAGGGGTCTGGCTGTGTGGAGGGGTCTGGCTGTGTGGGAGGGGTCTGGCTGTGTGGAGGGGTCTGGCTGTCGGGAGGGGTCTGGCTGTGTGGAGAGGTCTGGCTGTCGGGAGGGGTCTGGCTGTGTGGTGGGGTCTGGCTGTCGGGAGGGGTCTGGCTGTGGGGAGGGGTCTGGCTGTGTGGAGGGGTCTGGCTGTGTGCAGGGGTCTGGCTGTCAGGAGGGGTCTGGCTGTCGGGAGGGGTCTGGCTGTGTGGAGGGGTCTGGCTGTCTGGAAGGGTCTGGCTGTGTGGAGGGGTCTGGCTGTGTGGAGGGGTCTGGCTGTCGGGAGGGGTCTGGCTTGGCTGTGTGGAGGGGTCTGGCTGTCGGGAGGGGTCTGGCTGTGTGGAGGGGTCTGGCTGTCGGGAGGGGTCTGGCTGTTTGCAGGGGTCTGGCTGTGTGGAGGGGTCTGGCTGTCGGGAGGTGTCTGGCTGTGTGGGGGGGTCTGGCTGTCGGGAGGGGTCTGGCTGTGTGGAGGGGTCTGGCTATCGGGAGGGGTCTGGCTGTGTGGGAGGGGTCTGGCTGTGTGGAGGGGTCTGGCTGTGTGGAGGGGTCTGGCTGTCGGGAGGGGTCTGGCTGTGTGGAGGGGTCTGGCTGTCGGGAGGGGTCTGGCTGTGTGGAGGGGTCTGGCTGTCGGGAGGGGTCTGGCTGTGTGGAGGGGTCTGGCTGTCGTCTGGCTGTGTGGGGGGTCTGGCTGTCGGGAGGGGTCTGGCTGTGTGGAGGGGTCTGGCTGTCGGGAGGGGTCTGGCTGTGTGGAGGGGTCTGGCTGTCGGGAGGGGTCTGGCTGTGTGGAGGGGTCTGGCTGTCGGGAGGGGTCTGGCTGTGTGGAGGGGTCTGGCTGTGTGGAGGGGTCTGGCTGTCGGGAGGGGTCTGGCTGTGTGGAGGGGTCTGGCTGTCGGGAAGGCTCTGGCTGTGTGGAGGGGTCTGGCTGTCGGGAGGGGTCTGGCTTGGCTGTGTGGAGGGGTCTGGCTGTGTGGAGGGGTCTGGCTGTCGGGAGGGGTCTGGCTGTGTGGAGGGGTTTGGCTGTGTGGAGGGGTCTGGCTGTGTGGAGGGGTCTGGCTGTGTGGGAGGGGTCTGGCTGTGGGGAGGGGTCTGGCTGTGTGGAGGGGTCTGGCTGTGTGGGAGGGGTCTGGCTGTCGGGAAGGCTCTGGCTGTGTGGAGGGGTCTGGCTGTGTGGAGAGGTCTGGCTGTCGGGAGGGGTCTGGCTGTGTGGAGGGGTCTGGCTGTCGGGAGGGGTCTGGCTGTGTGGAGGGGTTTGCTGTGTGGAGGGGTCTGGCTGTGGGAGGGGTCTGGCTGTGTGGAGGGGTCTGGCTGTGTGGAGGGGTCTGGCTGTGTGAGGGGTCTGGCTGTCGTGGAGGGGTCTGGCTGTGTGGAGGGGTCTGGCTGTCGGGAGGGGTCTGGCTGTGTGGAGGGGTCTGGCTGTGTGGAGGGGTCTGGCTGTCGGGAGGGGTCTGGCTGTGTGGAGGGGTCTGGCTGTGTGGGAGGGGTCTGGCTGTGTGGAGGGGTCTGGCTGTGTGGGAGGGTCTGGCTGTCGGGAGGGGTCTGACTGTCGGGAGGGGTCTGGCTGTGTGGGAGGGGTCTGGCTGTCGGGAGGGGTCTGGCTGTGTGGGAGGGGTCTGGCTGTGTGGAGGGGTCTGGCTTCGGGAGGGGTCTGGCTGTGTGGGAGGGGTCTGGCTGTGTGGAGGGGTCTGGCTGTCGGGAGGGGTCTGGCTGTGTGGAGGGGTCTGGCTGTGTGGAGGGGTCTGGCTGTCGGGAGGGGTCTGGCTGTGTGGAGGGGTCTGGCTGTCGGGAGGGGTCTGGCTGTGTGGAGGGGTCTGGCTGTGTGGAGGGGTCTGGCTGTCGGGAGGGGTCTGGCTGTGTGGAGGGGTCTGGCTGTGTGGGAGGGGTCTGGCTGTGTGGAGGGGTCTGGCTGTCGGGAGGGGTCTGGCTGTGTGGAGAGGTCTGGCTGTCGGGAGGGGTCTGGCTGTGTGGTGGGGTCTGGCTGTCGGGAGGGGTCTGGCTGTGGGGAGGGGTCTGGCTGTCGGGAGGGATCTGGCTGTGTGGAGGGGTCTGGCTGTCGGGAGGGGTCTGGCTGTGTGGAGGGGTCTGGCTGTCGGGAGGGGTCTGGCTGTGTGGAGGGGTCTGGCTGTCGGGAGGGGTCTGGCTGTGTGGAGGGGTCTGGCTGTCGGGAGGGGTCTGGCTTGGCTGTGTGGAGGGGTCTGGCTGTGTGGAGGGGTCTGGCTGTCGGGAGGGGTCTGGCTGTGTGGAGGGGTCTGGCTGTGTGGAGGGGTCTGGCTGTGTGGAGGGGTCTGGCTGTGTGGGAGGGGTCTGGCTGTGTGGAGGGGTCTGGCTGTGTGGGAGGGGTCTGGCTGTCGGGAAGGCTCTGGCTGTGTGGAGGGGTCTGGCTGTGTGGAGGGGTCTGGCTGTCGGGAGGGGTCTGGCTGTGTGGAGGGGTCTGGCTGTCGGGAGGGGTCTGGCTGTGTGGAGGGGTCTGGCTGTGTGGAGGGGTCTGGCTGTGTGGAGGGGTCTGGCTGTGTGGAGGGGTCTGGCTGTGTGGAGGGGTCTGGCTGTGTGGAGGGGTCTGGCTGTCGGGAGGGGTCTGGCTGTGTGGAGGGGTCTGGCTGTCGGGAGGGGTCTGGCTGTGTGGAGGGGTCTGGCTGTGTGGAGGGGTCTGGCTGTCGGGAGGGGTCTGGCTGTGTGGAGGGGTCTGGCTGTGTGGGAGGGGTCTGGCTGTGTGGAGGGGTCTGGCTGTGTGGGAGGGTCTGGCTGTCGGGAGGGGTCTGGCTGTCGGGAGGGGTCTGGCTGTGTGGAGGGGTCTGGCTGTCGGGAGGGGTCTGGCTGTGTGGAGGGGTCTGGCTGTGTGGAGGGGTCTGGCTGTGTGGAGGGGTCTGGCTGTCGGGAGGGGTCTGGCTGTGTGGAGGGGTCTGGCTGTGTGGGAGGGGTCTGGCTGTCGGGAGGGGTCTGGCTGTGTGGAGGGGTCTGGCTGTGTGGGAGGGGTCTGGCTGTGTGGAGGGGTCTGGCTGTCGGGAGGGGTCTGGCTGTGTGGAGGGGTCTGGCTGTGTGGAGGGGTCTGGCTGTGTGGGAGGGGTCTGGCTGTCGGGAGGGGTCTGGCTGTGTGGAGGGGTCTGGCTGTCGGGAGGGGTCTGGCTGTGTGGAGGGGTCTGGCTGTCGGGAGGGGTCTGGCTGTGTGGAGGGGTCTGGCTGTGTGGAGGGGTCTGGCTGTGTGGGAGGGGTCTGGCTGTGTGGAGGGGTCTGGCTGTCGGGAGGGGTCTGGCTGTTGGAGGGGTCTGGCTGTCGGGAGGGGTCTGGCTGTGTGGAGGGGTCTGGCTGTGTGGAGGGGTCTGGCTTTCGGGAGGGGTCTGGCTGTGTGGAGGGGTCTGGCTGTGTGGGAGGGGTCTGGCTATGTGGAGGGGTCTGGCTGTCGGGAGGGGTCTGGCTGTGTGGGAGGGGTCTGGCTGTGTGGAGGGGTCTGGCTGTCGGGAGGGGTCTGGCTGTGTGGAGGGGTCTGGCTGTGTGGAGGGGTCTGGCTGTCGGGAGGGGTCTGGCTGTGTGGGAGGGGTCTGGCTGTGTGGAGGGGTCTGGCTGTGTGGAGGGGTCTGGCTGTGTGGAGGGGTCTGGCTGTGGGGAGGGGTCTGGCTGTGTGGAGGGGTCTGGCTGTCGGGAGGGGTCTGGCTGTGTGGAGGGGTCTGGCTGTCGGGAGGGGTCTGGCTGTGTGGAGGGGTCTGGCTGTGTGGAGGGGTCTGGCTGTCGGGAGGGGTCTGGCTGTGTGGAGGGGTCTGGCTGTGTGGGAGGGGTCTGGCTGTGTGGAGGGGTCTGGCTGTCGGGAGGGGTCTGGCTGTGTGGAGGGGTCTGGCTGTGTGGGAGGGGTCTGGCTGTGTGGAGGGGTCTGGCTGTCGGGAGGGGTCTGGCTGTGTGGAGGGGTCTGGCTGTCGGGAGGGGTCTGGCTGTGTGGAGGGGTCTGGCTGTCGGGAGGGGTCTGGCTGTGTGGAGGGGTCTGGCTGTGTGGAGGGGTCTGGCTGTGTGGAGGGGTCTGGCTGTGTGGAGGGGTCTGGCTGTGTGGAGGGGTCTGGCTGTCGGGAGGGGTCTGGCTGTGTGGAGGGGTCTGGCTGTGTGGAGGGGTCTGGCTGTGTGGAGGGGTCTGGCTGTCGGGAGGGGTCTGGCTGTGTGGGAGGGGTCTGGCTGTGTGGGAGGGGTCTGGCTGTGTGGAGGGGTCTGGCTGTGGGAGGGGTCTGGCTGTGTGGAGGGGTCTGGCTGTCGTGGAGGGGTCTGGCTGTGGGAGGGGTCTGGCTGTGTGGAGGGGTCTGGCTGTGTGGAGGGGTCTGGCTGTGTGGAGGGGTCTGGCTGTGTGGAGGGGTCTGGCTGTGTGGAGGGGTCTGGCTGTCGGGAGGGGTCTGGCTGTGTGGAGGGGTCTGGCTGTGTGGAGGGGTCTGGCTGTCGGGAGGGGTCTGGCTGTGTGGAGGGGTCTGGCTGTCGGGAGGGGTCTGGCTGTGTGGAGGGGTCTGGCTGTCGGGAGGGGTCTGGCTGTGTGGAGGGGTCTGGCTGTGTGGAGGGGTCTGGCTGTCGGGAGGGGTCTGGCTGTGTGGAGGGGTCTGGCTGTCGGGAGGGGTCTGGCTGTGTGGAGGGGTCTGGCTGTCGGGAGGGGTCTGGCTGTGTGGAGGGGTCTGGCTGTCGGGAGTGGTCTGGCTGTGTGGAGGGGTCTGGCTGTCGGGAGGGCTCTGGCTGTGTGGAGGGGTCTGGCTGTCGGGAGGGGTCTGGCTTGGCTGTGTGGAGGGGTCTGGCTGTCGGGAGGGGTCTGGCTGTGTGGAGGGGTCTGGCTGTCGGGAGGGGTCTGGCTGTGTGGAGGGGTCTGGCTGTGTGGAGGGGTCTGGCTGTGTGGGAGGGGTCTGGCTGTGTGGAGGGGTCTGGCTGTCGGGAGGGGTCTGGCTGTGTGGGAGGGGTCTGGCTGTGTGGAGGGGTCTGGCTGTGTGGAGGGGTCTGGCTGTCGGGAGGGGTCTGGCTGTGTGGAGGGGTCTGGCTGTGTGGGAGGGGTCTGGCTGTGTGGAGGGGTCTGGCTGTGTGGAGGGGTCTGGCTGTGTGGAGGGGTCTGGCTGTGTGGAGGGGTCTGGCTGTGTGGAGGGGTCTGGCTGTCGGGAGGGGTCTGGCTGTGTGGAGGGGTCTGGCTGTGTGGGAGGGGTCTGGCTGTGTGGAGGGGTCTGGCTGTGTGGAGGGGTCTGGCTGTCGGCT